>NC_034438.1:31099391-31243834 GCF_002078875.1 Numida meleagris
AGGGAAGGGAAGGGAAGGGAAGGGAAGGGAAGGGAAGGGAAGGGAAGGGAAGGGAAGGGAAGGGAAGCCATTCTGAGGGACCTGGACAGGCTGAAGAAGTGAGCTCATGTGAACTTAATGAGGTTCAACAAGGCCAAGTGCAAGGTGTTGCACTTGGGCTGAGGCAATTCCAGGTGTTTACATAGACTGGGGGAAGAACTCCTTGAGAGCAGCCCTGTGGAGAAGGACTTGGGGGTCCTGGTGGACAAGAAGCTGGACATGAGCCAACAGTGTGTGCTGGCAGCCCGGAAGGCCAACTATGTTATGGTTGCATTAAAAGAAGAGTGGCCAGCAGGGAGAGGGAGGTGACTGTCCCCCTCTACTCAGCTCTTGTGAGGCCCCATCTGGAGTACTGCATCCAGGCCTGGAGCCCCCAGCACAAGAAAGACATGGAGCTCTTGGAATGGGTCCAGAGGAGGGCCACTAAGAGGATCATAAGGCTGGAGCACCTCTCCTGTGAAGAAAGATTGAGGGAACTGGGTTTGTTTAGTTTGGAGAAGAGAAGGCTCCGGGAAGACCTCATTGTGGCCTTCCAATACTTGAAGGGAACCTATAAGCTGGAGGGGGTACAACTGTTTACATTGGTTGATAGTGATAGGACAAGGGGGAATGGTTTTAAACTGAGACAGGGTTGGATATTAGGAGGTATTTTTTCATTCAGGGAGTGGTGATGCACTGGAACAGGTTTCCCAAGGAGGTTGTGTATGCCCCGTTCCTGGAGGCATTCAAGGCCAAGTTGGATGTGGCTCTGGGCAGCCTAGTCTAGTGGCTGGCAACCCTGCCCGCAGCAGGAAGGTTGAAACTAGATGATCTCTGAGGTCCTTTTCAATCCAGACTATTCTATGATTCTATGATGATTCTATGATTATTCATGTATATAAATACAGGATGAAGGAAGCAGAGATGAGTAGAGTTGATGGTGCCAAGAGACAGGACAAAAGGAACACCAGAACAGGTTTCCACTAAAGGTTGCCCCTAAATGGAGACTCCATCCTTGCACTTACACTGTTATTTTCACAAATATTAACTGGACTTAGCCCTGAGCAACCTGTTCTAACTGTCTTTAGTCTGAGAAGAACGCTAGGCTAGCCAATTTCCAAAAATCATTCTCATTTTTAACTGTCCTATGCCCTGGTAGGCAGCTGAGCACCAAACAGCTGTTCACTCAGCCTCCTCAGTGGGATCGAGGAGAGAATCAGAAAGGTGAAAGTACAAGAACATGTGGCTTGACATAAAGGCAATTTACTAAAAAAAAAAGTAAAGTAAAAGCACATAAGCAAAGCAAAACAAAGAATTTCATTCACTACGTCCTATCAGCAGACAGCTGTTCAGTCACTTCCAGGAAAGCAGCGTTCATCATGCCTAACAATTTCCTACAAAGACAAATGCCATCACTACAAATGTATCACCTTCCTCTTTTTTTCCCCCAATTTTTATTTCCAAGAATGGTACCATATGGCACAAAATAGCCCTGTATCTTCTCCCAGAACTTTGTGCATCCCCAGTCTCTCTGTGGCAGGGTAGCATAAGAAGCAGAAAAGACCTTGACACTATGTAAGCACTGCTCTGCAACAGCTAAAATATTTGTGTCTTATCACCACTGCTTTCATCAAAAATCCCGAACAAATCATTGTAGTGTGCAAGACAGCGAGGGGATCAAGTCTAGCCAGCATAGGTCCATGAAAGGCAGGTCCTACTTGAAAAACCTGATCTCTTCCTACAATCAGGTGACTCATGTAGTGCATGAAGGAAAGGCTGTGGATGTAGTCTACTAGAGTGTAGTAAAGCCTTTGACATTGTCTCCCGTAGTATTCTTCTGAAGCTGGCAGAGCATGGCTTGGACGCAGGTGTACTCTTCAGTGCATAAAAAACTGACTAGACAGCTGGGCCCAGAGAGAGGTGGTGAATGGAGTTAAATCCAGCTGGCAAGTTGCCACTAGTGGTGTTCCTCAGGGGTCAGTATCGGGGTCAGTCCTGCTTAGTATCTTTTTTTTAATGATCTGGACAACAGAATTGAGGGCACCCTCAGTAACTTTGCAGATGTCACAAAGCTGTGAGGAAGTGTTGACCTGCTGGAGGGTAGGAAGGCTCTGGAAAGGGATCTGGATAGTCTGGATCAATGGGCTGAAGCCAATTGTGCAAGCTTCAACAAGACCAGCACTTTGGGTACAAAAAACCCTAGCAATGCTGCAGGCTTAGGCTAGAAAGCTGCACAGAGGAAAAAGATCTGGATGCGTTAGTAGATGGTCAACTGAACATGAGCCAGCAACAAGGCCAATGGCAGCCTGTCTTGTATCAGAAATAGCACTGCCAGCAAGAGCAGGGAGGTGATCATCCCTCTGTACTCAGCATTGGTGAGGCTGCACCTCGAGTACGGTGTTCAGTTTTGTGCTCCTCAATACAAAAAAGACATTGAGGTACCAAACCATGTCCAAAGAAGGGCAATGAAGCTGATGAAGGGTCTGGGACAAAAAGTCCTGTGCAGAACAGCTTAGGGAACTGGGATTGTTTAGTCTAGAGAAGAGAAGGCTCAGGGAGAAGACTTTATGTCACAAAAGGAGAAATTATATATTTCAAAGTTTTTTTCCAAATGAAAGTGTACAACATGACTTTAACTCTTATAGTCTCTCCAGAAGGTAAAGTTTGCTACAGTTCCAGATGAGAGGGCACATATTTAAAGTGTCATGTAAGATTTTGCTAATTTGCTATCAAGGTGTAATACATACACCTTACAGATCAACGGTTTACGGGCGTTAGGCCCGATTCCGTGACAAAGGGGACGGGGGACCCAAGGGCCCACGTCCCGGGAAAAGGGGAAAGGGGAAAAGGGTAGGGAGATGGCCCTGAGAGCAAAGAACAGCAGCAACAATCTGAGGAGAAACAAACTAATTTACTAAATAAAATATCGGAATGCAAAACAACACACTATAATACAATATAATTACAATTTAAGCTGATAAATCCAACACAGAGAGAGAGAATGTCCCAAAGTCAAGGTAGGCCTTACTCTACTATCGACGATAAGACGGCTGGAGAGCGAGGTGCTGCCAAGACGAGAGATGGCGGAAAAAAGGACGAGGTCTTGTGATCTGCAAGTTTTTATACTGCGAGCTTCTATCTTTTCCCTCCGGCTGGAAAATGGTAACAAAGGAGCAAAGTACCGTGGGGACTGTAGTAGTCCTTCTCTTCTGAGAACTAGGTATGTCCACTACATGATGTTATGATGTGGAATACCAATAACCGAAAATCACAAAACCATGACAACTACATAGCTAAATATATAAATACATATATGTAAATATTTCACATCCAGAAGAAATAAAACATGAACATAATTTACAAGATCAAAATCTGTCCCAATAATGGAAATAGTGGAAAGTATTTACAACCAGTTACTTGTTCTTTTCAGATTAACTGGTATACTAAGTATCACATTCCACTGTGTTCCAAAGAAGCTTTTTTTATGGAATTTTCACTGTACTCTTGTGGTGGTACAACTCTCTTTATTGTTTTTTCCCCCTTCTACTAGGTCTCCCAGCATTTGGTGACATTCCTCTCCTTGGATGCAAGCTGATCTTAGCATAAATTGTGAAAGGCAGAGGACGAGTACACGAAAACACTTCTCATGTCTAGACCTTGCCTTCTTGTAAATTGTGAAAAACAGCAGATCAGAATGCTAAAGCATCACCATATCTCCTTTCATCACCTCAGAATCATAGAATGCCTGAAGTAGCAAGGGACCCTAAAGATTGCCTTGTTCCAACTCCCCTGCATCGGCTGCGTTGCCACTCCCTAGATTCGGATACTCAGGGTCCTATCCAACCTGTCTTTGAATGCCTTCAGGGATGGGGCATCCACAGCTTATCTGGTCAGCTTTACCACCCCCTGAGTAAAAAATTTCTGAGGCCCTCTTCTGGACACACTCCAAAAGCTCTGCATCCTACCCGGGCTGGAAGCCCAAGGCCTGGACATAGTACTCAAGGTGGGGCCTCACAAGGGCAGAATAGAGGGGGACAGTCACCTTCCTAGCCCTGCTTGCCACCCCTATTTTGATGCAGCCCAGGATACTGTTGGCCTTCTGGGCTGCAGGTGCACACTGCTGGCTCATGTCCAGCTTTTTGTTCACCAGGATCCCCACGTTCTCAGCAGGGCTGCTCTCAAGGAGTTCATTTTCCAGTACGTACTTGTACCTGGGATTGTCCCAATTCAAATGCAACACCTTTCTTTTCTCTTGGCTCTGTTGAACCTCATTAGGTTCTTGTGGGCCCACTTTTCAAGCCTTTCCAGGTCCTTCTGGATGGTATCCCATCTCATGACAGCCTAGTATATCTGTGCTTGGATCATGGTCAAGGAGGGTAGTATGGAATTTGTGAATACAACAGGTTCTGAGGTTCACTCAAGCTGTGGAAAATGCCACAATATTTTGTAATCCCAAGGGGTCTCGTATGGAAAAGTACCCGAAAAAGTCAATTACCCTGGACTCTATAAGTAGAAATTCTATGTGAAACCCTTTCAGGTTTCCTGGATTACAATGAGATGCAACCAGTATCTCCCCTGCATTGAGAAGCCTTACAAATAGTACCAAATCCTCACTGCTATCTACCATTGGAAATCACAGAGAAGTTATCCCACTCAGATCAGTCTTGATTATTGTCCATTGAGGAATGCAGACACATCATCAGTATTTGCTCTAAGGCTGGGTAGAGGAAAATTTTAAGTATACGCTAGCATTTTTCTCCAACCCCTCCCCTACTTTTATATATATATTTTAACAATACTCACTTCTTTCATGAGCATGGGTGTTGAGGCATTTTACTGGATCCACATATTTCTGTTTATTTATGTGTGCATGTGTATATGTGAGTACATTTTTCACATCTGTATATATATATATATATATTGACTGAGGATATCCTGTAAGTTAGTGTGAAACTTGTCATCCATGAATCTATAATCAAGTCACTGTTTAATTATCATATATTTCACTAAATCACCTTATTAATCTCCAAAATGTTAGTTAATGATTAAGTGCTGTTAAAATTAAATCCTTTTATTCACCTCACATTGTCAGTCAATTTGAAATTGCTACTAAACATAACTGTATGAGATATATTTTTATTTCCAGCAATGGCAATTCTGGTTCACAAATGCAGAATATAATAAGCATTTTCTTAGAAGGGAATACAATAACACACAGTATCAGATCTCATACAAAGCTGAATTAACCAAAGAGTTCAGTTTAAATGACTCTGTTTTGACCTTGTTAATAAAATAACACCCTGCAGGAAGCTGTTGTATGAGTTTTTTCCGATTCCAGTCATTTTCCCTGTCATTAAGATGTCTGAGGTTTTGCCATTTGTCTATTGATAGCCTCTGCTGACAGTTACAGTCCAGAGCAATAATATTTCAAGCAGCTAGCAACAATGGCAGCAGCATAGTGTGCTAAAGTTGATTTTCTTCAGCATGACTAAGAACTGGTGTTATACTGAAGAAAAAGGTTTCAGTGGAATGAAGAAGGATGCTGACAAAGAAGTCATAGCTATCTGCATAGCAATTTTAAATTCAAAGATAAATTTTCAAATTCATTTTAGTTGAGGCTTTAGTTACTGCTTACCTGATACAGTTTCTGCTGGAAAGGTTGACTTGTGAAATAGAAGAATTTCCAGCTTTTAAAATTAATAGTAACATAAATAAAGTCTAAGAAGTAATGGAATATTGTAAATATGACTAATAATTTTAGAACAGAGATGGAAGAAACCTATGCTTTTTTTATGAGTACAAACCAAGATATTTTTTCATGAACTTGAGCTGTCAAGTGAGTTTTTATATCAATAATTTTCTCCCTAATATATTATGTTCATCATTTGAGAACAGGGTCTGTTTAACAGGAAGACAATAAGCAATAGTATTGGATAACACCATTGCTAAAACAGACTAATGACCATAAATCTGCTTGCTTTATGCTGGGGCTGAGAGAACTGATAGCAGACATCTGGTTCAACAGCCGAGGGCCAGTAGAGCATGTACCCCAAAACATAGTATGACTGTGAGTCAATTATCTTACCCCATATATAGTGAGCAGCCCAAAAGCCCACTGAGCCATCCTGCATGGTAGCTAGCTACAAAGTATATCCCTTCAAGGAGGGACACTCTGGAGGTTATGACCATGTAGAAATCCTTGACACCTTGACATCAAGATGCCTTGCCAATACAGAACCTCTGTAAGTGACATAATAGCTTGCTTTAACCTTAGTTAACTTTGCTAAAATTGTATCTCAGACTGACTGAGCACATATTATTCCTTAGACATAAGCTGCTGATCAAGCTTGAGACTAGGAGTAGATCCAGCCCCATCTAGGCTCCTTACCTCCATCAGACAAGGAGTTTAGAAAGGAAAGGGATCCACTCTGAACCTTGTGACCCAACCGGAGGATCTATTTCACCTTTAGACATAAACCATTGAACGAATCTGGGACTAGGATTGGATTCAGGTGCACCCAATCTCCTTAGCTCCGTGGTTCAAGGAGTTTAGAAAGGAAAGGGATCCACTCTTAATCCCATAACTCAACAAGAGGGTCTCCTAGATGAGTGTCTTTAACCCTATCCTCTGCGCAGCAAATAATCCCAGTCATTTTGAATCTTGTTATGTTGCTGTTAATTCATTACATTATATCTATACTATATCAATAAATATATTCCTGCTTCTCTCTTATGATTGAAGTGTATAGTGTGGTTGTTTCCATCCATAAGAATGAGTCTTCCTTGGAAGGAGGATCTAAGCAGTATAGCAGTGGCATACACCACGAGACATTACTTTTGTCATTATACCAGTGAAATTTCATAAAGCAAATTTAAATTAATTAAGTAATTAATTAATGCAAGGGTTTAACATACACATACAAGTGAACATTCCATCTTACTCCAAAACTTGGTTAAAAAAAATAAAATCTACAGCCATCTTAAAAAGTTAGTAACTGCAGTTTGTGTTTTGGTGGTAATTGAGATTGTGTTTGACCACCACTTGGCTATCTTGTCCATACTGACTAGATCATGCAGTTCATGAAAAATCCCATTTCTGCATTCTGTGAAGGACCATGTCTGCAGGTCCTCCATTCCTGATTTAATTTAGACAAATTAAATGTCAGAGTTGAATGGATATAAATAACAGTGATACAGCTTTTCTTTCAGACAGCCTTTTATTTATTTATTTACTTTGCTGAGGTCTGGAGGAGTGGCTGAGAAGGTGGAAAAATCTTTTTTACCAGCATAGCACTGTCAAATCATGATACGTGAACTGCAGTCAAACTGCTAAGAAAATAAATGTCCTAAACCCTTCCTTGTTGGCACTGAAAATCTAGGAAGAAACACAAGAGTACTAGGCTGTGCTGGATGACTCAAAGTTCTTTTTTTTTTTCAACTGCATATTTATATATTTATATATTTCTGCTGATGAAAGCCTCTTCCTTAGAGTTTTCATATTTATATTTTTGGTAGGACAATTTAAGAAATACTGCAAATTTCCAATAAATATTAATTATCTAAGCTCAAATTTTCATATAAATCATACAATATGGCATTTTACTGCAGCAACCTACAATTAAAAGAGAACAACAAAAAATAGTTTTGCCCTTGAAATTCCATGGCCTGCAAAAGGCAGTACTATCAAATATTACTATATCTGAAGATAACAAACAAACAAACAAACAAAAACTGCAGTATTCCTTACAAAATGCTTCCTATCAGGGATGTATTATGGTTAATTTACAGATGAGGAACAGAATCATGACAATTGTTGAAAAGTGTGGCTGTATTTATAGTAATACAGTATGATAGGAGTGGGTCTGTAGAGCCAAAAAGCAGGAGAAACATCTCTGATGCTGACACTAAATGGAATGGATTTAGTTTCATGAAATAACTGAACTACATGGCTTTAAGACAAGCCTCATTATTTATTTTCCTGAGATGTTTCTAACTTTCCATTTGATAGTCTTCCTGCTCTGCTTTCATCTTCATCCACATGCATGCAAGAGTCTGCTTTGTGAACTTTTAAGAACTGCTCCACAGTAAATAGAATACCAAACACTGTTTCAAGAGTACACTCCTGATCTTAACTAAAACTTCAGGCACATGCCCAAAGTGTTGCAGTGTCAGAAATTTAATCTTCATTACATCTTCTAAGTATCATTCCAGAGGTTACACAGTACAAGCACTTTTCCTAGACTGATAGTCAGATTTTCAGTATTTGAAAACACATGCCAGTTATTGATACTCCTCTCTTCCTGCATTCTGGCACTGCACAACAGCTTTGTATGCTAACTGTGATCCTGGGATAAGCAGTTCTGTTCAGACCATTAATATCTTCGTAGGACCAAATGCACCCCCAGAAAAAAATAAATCCAAACTAAACAAACAAACAAAAAGGAAGATTTAAAATGACTCATGAACACAGATTTAGGTGCAATACATGTTCAAAAATATTGTTTCTATTTTTATAATGTGCAGAAAGGAGTAGACAAAGTTGGGAAAGGGTGGGCATGGGATATATGTAAAGTTCCTTGGGAACCTTGGGGTTCCTTCCAACCCAAGCCATTCTGTGATTCTATGATTTGGATTATTATGGCTTGGATAATTGGAATATAGTAAGGGGAAGCAGAAAAAGGATAGAAGAAATAAAATGAAACCCAGATGTAAAGATACTATCAGAGATCTCAACAGTTCTGAGAAATCCTCATGTTTTTGGAACATTGGTCTATCACTGATTTCCTGATCTGCATAATTTCAGGAGCAATCCCATATTTTTAAGCAGCAGATTTACAGGAGATGTTATTCAGAAGATATTTTTATTCCATTCCACTTACTTTCATTCAGATCTTCCATTTTATATTTCCTCAGGTTGAGACTCTGCAGAGCTCACAAGTGAGGTGAGGCAAAATAAAAAAACAGAAGCCAAGCAAACAAAATAATTAATAAATGATAGTAAGTCTGAAGCATAGAGATCCAAAACCAGGAGGGATTAGTTCAGTGGAAAATTAGGTGTCCATCAAGCTCCTTCCAGATACCCCTAGTCCAGATAATCAGCATTTAGGACCTATTAGGCTTGACAGCTTGACCCTTGTCAATCACAGTTGGTACAGTGCAGTACTGAAAACAGAGCAGCCACTGAAGATGGCACTATTTCTAACTAACCTATTTTGGCAGAATGTTTGTGTGCATCAACAGACTGAAATGTCAGAGAGCTGAAGATGATGTGGGTGAATGTGAAA
This sequence comes from Numida meleagris, assembly GCF_002078875.1. NCBI lineage: Eukaryota > Metazoa > Chordata > Aves > Galliformes > Numididae > Numida > Numida meleagris. Next base: position 31,108,694 of record NC_034438.1, read on the forward strand.
AAGCAGAAAAGACCGCAGAGGAAAAGGAAGAAGCCAGAAGAAAAACTGAGCAAGAGACAAAATACAAGGAAGACCTGAAGATGAAAAATATGAATCAATGCAGTAAAGAATATTCTTAAAGCAAAACACAGGAAGTTTGGAAGCAGAAATGATTATTGTTCAGATGGATTGCTGTGAAGACACAGTAAGTATGAAAGGAAATTGATCACTCACATTGTGAAGTTCTTTATGTCACAATTACCTTTAATGAATTGTTAAACTAACCAGCACTCTTCATGCTAACTAGAATCTGAATAACACTAGAGGACAGAAGTAAGTCAATAGAAATCCCAGATCTGAAGAAATTTTTAGCCTAATATCAGACAATCACTTCCCTGAAGCTGTGCAGATTTTAGTTTTGATATTCTCCCACCCATTGTGCATTAAATGGTGAGTACCACCTGGATATTGTGTTAATATCCAGAGACCCTATAAACCTGAAATACCTATTCCTGTTTTGAAACTTACCTTAGTACCAAGTCTAACTGAAGTTCTACATAACATTTGTATTATACACATTTTTCATGATCAGCAGATGTACCTATTACATATCATTATAACCTATTTTCACTTATGTTTCATTTAAATCCTAGAATTAAAAAGTCATGCATTTTTGGTTTTGTTTGCTTTCGGTTTTTTAAATGAGAGTTAATCTTTTTTTTTTTTCACCTTCTCTGATGTAGATGTTTCCTTCTCTGTGCATCTATGCTTAATTCCTGTGCAACCTCATTTCATACAGCAAAGCAGTAGATGTTCAATAGGCATTAACAACAGAAAAGTTTTTAGGATGCAGATAAAGTATTTGAGAAGCCAACATAAATAGGATGCTTTATTTTTTCTGAAAGAGAATTAAAACAGGTCTATTCTCTCTCTAAACCAAAATACCATTGTGCAGTTATTTTAGGAGAGTGAAACATGCCACAACAGCACATTTAGGGAAAGCGGATTAGCTCAGACTTCTTCATTTCCAGTACTCTTTCTGCACTTAGATTTTGTTCATCTTTCTTCTTTACTGCATTATGTTGGCATAACATGCAAAGAAAAACATATAGCATATTTGACATTGAGTCTGTTGGTAGAGCTTGGCTAGCTCAGATATGCAAAGAAAAACATCCATTCAAATACAATAGGCAAAGACTAAATTCCTTCTTGTTAGAGACAAGATATTAGAAAGAGCTCACACAACTACAGTCTTTGTCTGCATAATGTCATAACAATAGTAATCTGCATCCAGCTATTACAATATTACATGGAATCTGGCACACTTAGAAACGTTATGAAGAACAGAATTGGTTTTCTTAAGTCGTAGACTGGTGCAGACTGTGATATCGAAAGAACTACTTTTAACAACTTCTTCTAGTTGAAAATTAAAATATATAAAAAGTAATGCACACAAGTAGATATACTGTGTAAGAAAGAATTGTTATTTGTCAGTTCTGTTTCAAATGGAAGAAAAATGCCAGTTACTCCCCTCAACAGAAGCTGTAGTAGCTAACATGAACTGTCTGACGACTCTTGGGAACTTGGACAGAATAGTTTCTCCCCTGGTGTTCAGCGTCCATTCAACTATACAACTTAAATAAATAAATAAATAAAAATAAAATGTCCCAGAGAACTCGGGAAAGTTACGTCTCTCTAAGATCATACAGAGATTATAAACTGAGAGTCAACGTACGATTTGATATGAGCAACAATCCATTTAAATTGCAGCGCAACCACTGACTTCAGAGAAGAGTGCAATGGTTCTCAGGGGGATTTCAGGCAATAAAGGCTGCAGACTCTCCCCCCTGTTCGTGGCTTCGAGGACAGTGCTGCCCTGGCAGTCACGAGGACCCACGCAGCGCCGTTCCGTGCGGAACGCCGGGGTGTGGCGACGAGAGGAACGCCGCGAAGCCGACAGGGGGCGCGCGGCACCACGGCTTCCGGAAGAGTGTAGCATACGCCTGTGCAGGAGTGCCACCCGGAGGCCAGTGTGCGCAGCGCAGACAAGGCTGCCGGGACCTCCCACTTCACTGCTTCCGTCGCAGCGAGCCCGTGGCTCCTGCGGACATGACGGTCGGACGTTAGAAACAGGGGGCCGTCATCTGTGATTCATCAAAAACAAAACAAAACAAAGCAAAAAAAAACGGACCTTCTTGGAGTGATTTTTGTGATGTTTTCATTTTTCCTTTTTGTTTCACGGTCACATTACATGATCTGCATGGAAGGCGGCTAGAAATAGCATTTAAAGAATTGGTCTGCTGATTAAAATTCCTCTTTTTTGTTTCCTGCATTCAGCATTTATATAACCAGTGCATTTTGGCACTCAAAAATGTCAAATGGGAGAGAGATTTCTGTCTGAAAAATACAACTCTTCCTTTAGACGTATCTGAATATATACTGTTGGAGCAACATACTGAAACAGAAAGAAAAAAAAATCCACAGTTTGAGAGGTTCCTTTGTTCGTTCAAATCTTAAAGGAAAGCTTTTGATAGGAAGAAAAATAGACCTTCTGTTGAGAATGTCAGTTCATCTTAACAAAAGGACTGTGTTCCAGCTCTGGCTTATTTTAGTTCCCTAATAAAGTACTGCTGGCTGAATCAAATTTGGATCCGTTTTTTGAATGTCTTTAACAAGGTTTCCACTATCATCTTCCCTGCAACACAGCTAGGCAGCAACCTTGATGCGTAAAGCATGAACTGTAGGAGGGAGATGGCTGGCAGAGTACAGCTCTTCAGACTTTCTACAAGACCACTTTATATGAAGTAGTCATATTTCTGTTTGTGTAAAGAAAGCATTAAATACTCTTTTAAGGTTTGGTGCAAGAAACTACAAATATGCAAGAATTAACAGAGAAAACAAACCTTTCTTTAGAACTAATGACATTGCAGTTGATATTTTTGTATGTGTATTTCTGATGACACAATTTCTTATCTCTTCAGTGTTAATATTTTCAGATGTTCAACTCACATTCTAACTCTAACCCTTTTGTCTCCAAAATCTAAATAGTAGGGAGAAAGAGAGTATTTACATCTAAAACATTGGCTATACTTCAGTTGAGTCAGTACTTTACAAATTTGATCACATAGAGGACATTTAGTGGCTGTTATATTTAAACATTACACAACATCTTCCACCTGTATGACTATGACCTCTAGTCAGTAACTCAATACACAAAAAAATATATTACTGAGTGAGAAAGACTATGACTGAAGAAAATGTCTTATTTACTGTGATATGTTCAACTTCTAAAAATAAAATATACTCTTGTTGATATCAAATAAGTGTCCCAAGACATGGATCCTACATACATAATTTACTGATTCCTAATATCTTGATCTGTTTGATGTATGTTGAATAATCTGAAATTCAATTTTTTTTCCTGCAGCAAGACCAAAATAAAAATATAAGCATATAAATAAGTATAATAATATTTTTTTGCGGATTTAATCTTCTGGAATATTTGGAGATGAAAACTGAAATGTTTCCTGTGGATTCAGTGTAACATGAAGCAGTGTAGGCTTGAGCTGAATTTGAAAAATTGCCTTAGTTTCTTCATCAGAGAACTGATAATATGACATTAGGCATTTGGGTTGAATCAAATTGGAAAACTAAACGAAGATTTTCATTCTAAATAATTTCTGCTGATGGCACATACTGTAATTATTAATTTTGTATCACATTCCTTCTCTTTACCTTGTCTGGACCTAGCTTTCCACTTGGACTATCTAACTGATGCTATACAAGTATCAAGTCATAGCAGAACAAACAAGTGGATATTGGACATTCTGGGTAAGCACATCTATTTTAAAAAATTCCATTCAAATCGAATGTCCTTTGACCAAAAATAATAATAAAAATAATAATAATTCCAATTTCAAAGATTGACTTGACCATCTTTTCTTCTCCTTACAACCATGCTCCTCAGTAGTAGTATTTCATGTTCTCTGTTAATCTATACAGTATGAAGAAAAAAGAATCTGTTTGCTTTGAAAATAAACAGACATAATATTAAATAATTCATATGAATAAAATAAAGAGTGCTATTCTGAATCTGATTTGGCTTTTTAAGATGATTTTTTCGGACTCATTTTCAGATTCTATGTATGTCTGATTTTCAGTTTCTCATTAGAACTCTTGCAAAAGAGTTCTGCCTTTAGCACAATGGCTTTCCAGTTCTCAGCATTTTCCTCTTCTGTCAGAAATCTTGTAATAAATATAGTACATTTTCTTTTAAAATAAGATAGCATTTGTAATAAATATAGTAGATTTTATTTTCAAACAACGTAGAAAAATTATCTGTAACTCTGAAATAGTACTAAATCTTTCAATTAATGTTTTTAATTATTGCTTGAGTGACTAAATCAGTCATTTTTTCTTTAGTCTTTTCTTCAAGTTCCTTAGACAAACAGAGTCTAGTGTGAACAACCTAATAATCCTAGGCAAAATGTGCAGAAGCACAAAGGGTTTTTAATTCGAATGATAATACAGCCTACAAAATATAAAACATCAGTGTAAAAGCTGAAATAGTTAATACAGTAAGCAACACTGCATCCTTCTCCCATATGGGTTAATTAATAATATGTCTTGCTATTTTGGAAGCAAACACATTGTTTTCTCTTCATATTGCTCAAATTGGCAGTGAATGTATGAATGCTACTGCTATGGAGCTCAAGAGGAAGGAGAGAAAAAGAGGTATCATTACAGTATTCTTAACGTCCTCTTATTATATTTAGCCCAGTGGGAACTGAGGTTTTTAAATTACTCTACTGTTTTTCAAAATTAGACTTACTGAGATATTTTTTTTCCCCAGATCTTCCATGAGTCTCAAAATATACTGTCAGATTTAAACTCACAAAAATCACAGGACCACCTCTGAAGATATCTGAGTACTTGAAGGAAAAGTGTATTTTGCAAAGATAAAATACTCAACAAATTTTGGTTTATCCTGAGCACTCTCAAGGAACTGTGCCTTGCATTTCTGTGAGCTACTGACAAATGTGCACCATTTTCTACCAAACAATCTAGCTATTCTTGTCTCTCCAGATTATGTCTGTCTTCTTCAGTGTAGGAAATGGGGAGAATGGGAAAGAATGGGAAATTTCTGTGTAGGATGAATTCCCTCATGGGACTGAAAATACTCAGGTCTTGAGACTTTAACAGCCTCTGATAAACAGGGAACAGATATACTGCAGAGTCCACATATACACCTAACTGCTGAGACTACAATATGCTGTTAAAAACTTAATGCCTATAACAGTGAAGTCCAGATATGTCCAGAACTGTGTCTCCTGTGACTAGTTAGTAGAGACAGTGGAGAGCAAACACAGTAGGAAAACAGAACCCTCATTCTACCAGCATTCCTTCTTCTGCTGGTCTCAGAGAAAATAGAATCAGGCATATTTATACTGTACCCAATGTTAGTTATTTGTCATACAAAGCTATTGATATTGCATATTGTAGTAGTTATAGCATTATTTCAGTGATGTAATTTACTGCATCTTTTCCCATTGGACTTACCATATATGTTTCATTTATGTCACTACTTCTCATGCAGCCATGCCAAGTTTTCCAATTTTGCATTGTTCCTCTTATGCTTAATTTTGTATTCTGCACAAGACACACTCAGTCTTCCGTTTTGTTGTTCAGACTCCATTCATTATTAACATTTTAAATTTCTTTATTTATTTCTTCTATTTTTTTTTCTTTTATCTGCCACTTTTGGTTTGGTAGGAGTAAAGGAAGATGATAATTCCCAGTTTGTAATTACAGATGTTCATAGGGATGTGTACTGAAGACCATTCATTCTTGAATGTGAAAACTGCTGCATCCAGTATGAACTACAGTGACATAGGCTCTGTGCACTGCGCACAGATAGGGAAATACGGCAGTTGAAATATACCTTCTGTTTGGCACATGCAAGCGTCTTTCAGTTACCCAAATCTCATTGAAGATGTGTGAAAACAGAAGAAACACTGCTGTAGTTTTAAGCTCTATCTACACCACACTGCATAATGAGTTGAAAACAGGAACATATTTTTACCTTTACAGAACATAATGCTGTACACAAAATTACCTTGAAAACTATCACTTATATTTTCCTGGTCCATATTTATTGTAGGCATACATTTGCAAAATCCTGCTGTAAGAACAAAGGACAATTAATATTTTTACTTACTGTCTTCAGTATTCATAATATTCTTTTTTAATATTCATAAGTTTCCATTTACTTTTTGTGTATGATTAAAAAAAAAAAAAAGAGAGAGATTTACAAATGAATAAAAATTCACTTCCACTAATAAAATTCTAAATGGCTGTATTTGCATAAACTAAGAAAAGGGAGAGAAAGGGAGAAATGCCACTTACAATAACAGTTTTCTGGGTTAAGCTAATATCATTTAACATTCCAGAAACTTAGTTGCAGACTGGCTGATTTGTAAAAATGCAGTATAAAAGAAGAGAAAGGGAGAAAGAAACCCTTGGCTCAGTAAAAATCCTGCACTGTGGGTTTTGACAGAGTTTAAAAATAAAACTGAAACAAGGCAAATCTGGATTTGAACGTCCTACTTTTTTTTGCAGTTTAATTTGCACAGTGACCCTTTAAACTCTGTTCCCAGCAACATAGCCCTAGGCAAAGCCGTAAGGCATAACCATCCCCTGTAGTGTGACTTCATCATAGGTTCTTACCTCCCTGCCCAGACAGTCCTGAAATATCTAGTCATTTTTCTTGCCCCGTTTCTATTATGCTTTCATATATGAAAATATAATGAAAAATAGCTGGTACTGCTCACCCCTTATAGATGATTAAATCCTTTGAAGAGGGAAACACAAAAAAATGTTGTTGTTTACTCAATTAAAATTCAGTGAGGAAAAGATTTAAATAAGTAATATTTTTATAATGTGTTTTTCAGATTGGAATAATCTGAATGTATAGCTCACTGCTGAAGACAGATACTACTGTAGAAATAAAATGGGGGAACATTTTCAATCAGAATATGGATCTGGGTATGTCTGGATCTTAAATCTCAAACTTCTAATAGTCAAGCAAGATTTAGCCACTAAACACATTATTTTTAATCTGACACAAACCTATTCATTAGCAAAAGAAGGAAAATAAAACTAATATGACTCGTAAAGCCATCTGAAATTGTTATTATTGTTTCCTTGCTTATATGGGTTTGTACCTTATTGAATTGTTTCAAAAATAGGGGTTTTAATTTGTATCAGGTATATTGTATTTTCAAGAGAAACATAGAATTAGGAAAATAATTAGTACTGACCTAAATACTGTGCCCCATATGTAGTATGGATTTATAGATTTCTAAAGCCAGAATTGTTACCACTTCTGTTTCCAAGTAGTTTAATACACACTAAGCAAAATAATGAACATCCATTCCCAGGATCCACATTAAGCTGCTGCAGTTAAATAAAAAATCTGTGCACTTGACTGCCTGTACTCAGCAAGGCCTACTTAAAAATTCCACAGTCACAAGTTCAGAGTTTTTTGGGGAATTGTGATGACAACTAGCAAAGTTCTGCAGACATTTCTCTGATTATGTCAACCTAAAGTAAAAAAAAAAATAAAAACTTGCTGTGGGAAAAAGAAAAAAAGAACAGTCATGGGACAAAATAGAATATCTACTTAACACTAATTAAAGCTGTGTGAGCTACAATTTTACTGTGATTTTTAAAGGATCTATACCCATTCACCTGTTTTTTCTGCTTTACTGCTCTCCTAATTTTGCATCAGTTCTCCCAATTCCTTAGAGATATTATCATTCTATTAGAGTCAAGCCTGGATTCTCATTGGAAAGCATGTTCCTTCAGGTAGAAAAAGTTGGTTATTATTTTCAGTGTAGTAAGCATTCAAGCTTGTCAAAAGGGGTTATCAGTAAAATCCCCCCGAAATCTCATTATCTTCTGGTCAGAGAGCTGAATCTCACAATTCTATTCTGCAAGGTTTGTCTGAAATGAGAGCTTCAGTCTGGAGACACCAGAAACTACTGCTTACAGCACTTTTTATAACCCTTCTAAACAAGCTTTGAGAGAGTTTTCACTGACATCAGTTACAATTTAATTTAAAATAAATAATAATAAAAAACAGCAACTTCCCATTGATTGCCCTTTATTTTCATTTTCCTTTTGAGAATTCCTTCCTGCCATGCCACTCTTGAAGATGATTCATTACAAGAACTGCAATTTAACCTTGGTGAAAAAGGGAACTAGAGTTTTCATTATTTATACTTCCATGTCATTACATCTTGAACTGCTTTATTTTAATTACAAGACATTCATTACTTCAGTGATCACACCCAGGGTGATTTTTAACTTTTTGATGTATTTTTCTGGAATTAGCTCACTGAAATTCAGATATTTTTCAGACACAATAAATAACTGTCTTTAAATATTAAATGTTAGAACTGAGGTTATGCTGTGCTTGAAATACTTTACGAGACCATATTTGTTGTTAACAAATGTCAAGGCATTCCTTGGACTTTTTACTTCTTTTTATTTTGAATAAAGGGTAGACAATGTCCTGATTTCAACTGGGACAGGGATGGTTTTCTTCCTATTTTTTGGTATGATGATAAATTATTGGCTTTAGAAGAAAAACAATGTTGATAACACACTGATGTTTTAGTTACTGAAAAGTGCTGTACAGAGCCAATGACATTTCAGTTTTCAGCTTCTCATGCTGTCCTGCCAGCAAGGGGCTGAGGAAGCACAAGGAGATTGGAGGGGACAGAACCAGGATAACTGACCTGCACTGGCCAAGGCAATATGCCATACCATGTGACATAATGAGAAAAAATGATAAAGCTGTGAGAAGTTGGCTGAAGGAGCAGCTGCTAATCATATGCATCAGTCAGTGAGTGGTGAGTAATTGCACTGTGCATCACTAACTTTGTAAATATAAATATATATATCTATAGTTATCACTACTGTTATTTCTCTCTTCCTTTTGTGTCTTATTAAATAGCTTTTTTCTCAACCTACAAGTTCTATTTCTATTTTTCCAGTTCTCTGCCCAATCCCACTCAGAGTTGGGGAGTGAGGAAAAGCCTGTGTGTTTATCTCCTTCTTGGGTTATACCACAACACATGATAATTTAAGAGTTAACTATATTATCTATGCACATTTTTCAAATGCTTCTTGACCACTGGCAGGCTTGGGGCCATGACCTTGTGGAGCTTCTTCCACTGCTTTATCACTCTCTCAGCAAATAAATTTTCCTAAGAGATTTCAGCTATAGTTTGAGATAGTGTAACTATAGTTTGAAATGTCCCTGTTCACTCAAGATCACTGGCCCAACTCACAGAAAATGTTACTGCTGTTGTTGCTGTACAGGGGATATTTCTTTAGCTCTTTAGACCACAGACTGCATTTACACTGCACATTTTCAGGATATAGTACAAAACACTCAGTGGAGAACCTGCTATTTAGCCACTGAACTGACTTGCAAACAAAGCAAAACCACAAAGCCAACCGATGCTTTGAGCACACAGTATTAGGCTGTTTCCGTAAGGAAACACTAGCTTTGATTGAAAGCATGAGCAATTACTTTCCTCTTGAAAACAGTCAAAATATATATGCAATATAGCCACCCAATGTCACCTAGTTTTCAATTAGCAGTGTTTTTTACAGCACCCTCACTCCTTCAGTCTTCCTCTCACTTCACTTACACTCTGAAATATACAGACTAAGAAGAAAGAATATTAAATAAGTAAAGCAACTAAAACCAGGTAGGGTATTCCAAATTAAGCAATATTTGAAAAAGTAAGGCAAGCTGAGAAGTAACAGGACCTATTTCCCCTGGTATCAAGGGTGCATCCTCAGAGAAGAGAGAGGTATTAGTTGTAAGTGACTCCACCCTGCAGGGAACAGAACACCCAATATGCTGAGCAGACCCTTTTCTTAGAGAAGTCTGACATCTCCCTGGAGCTCAGGTAAAGGACTTCACCAGGAAATTCCCTTTCCTGTTTTGGCCAACAGACCATTAAAGACTACTCTTTTTCCACATAGGGAGTGGTAAGGCAGCTGCATGCAGTTAAATAGCCATCAAAAAGGACTTCAGAGCCTAAGGACATCAGCTGAAGGAATAAAGGTCAGAGGTAATCTCTTCCCTGCTTCCTGTACTGGGTAAGGACACTGAAAGAGATGGAAGATTCATATCTGTAAGCACCTGGCTTACAAATATGGTGCCATCACCAAAACTTTGGGGTTTTTTGACAGCTGAGTGGCCTACATGGCCCTGGGCTTGCAGGCAGCAGGTAGGGTTCAACTTTCTCAAAGGTAGAAGAGGGTCCTTGGGGAAAAGCTAGCAGGGCTCATTATCAAGACTTTAACCTAGTTCCAAAGAATAAAGACAGTTATAGTGGGCCTGTCCCTGATGTGTTGTGAGGTGGCATAGCTAGATCAGAGGGGGGAAAGTCCTAGTGGGGACCCTCAGTCTGCTGCCCTGAGATGCGGTGGCAACATTGCAGCACATTTTAAATCTTACAATGGTGAGTCAAGGACCACTGAGGCAATAGGAGAAGGCAACAGAGAAATTTAAGGAAAATACTTTGAAGGAATTAAGGAGATATCCTCCAAGATGATAGGGCTGACTGCCCAACTGAGCTGCCTCCATGCTAACGCATGCGTATTGAGAAACAAACAGCAGGAGTTGGTAGACATTGTGCTACTAGAAGACCATGATATAGTTGCTATCGCTGAAACCTGGTGGATGATTGCCACCACTGGCATGTGAGTATCAACAGCTACAAGCTATCCAGAAGAGACAGGCAAGGAACAAGGGGAGGAGATGTTGCCTTCTACATCAAGAAAGGAAGAGAGTGTGAAGATCTGTCCCAGAAAGTGGCCATGAGCAAGTCAAAAGTCTATGGGTGAGGGCTAGATACAGAGGCAACAAAGGGAGCCTTGTGGTTGGTACTGACTACAGGCCATAAGCTACGGGAGGCATTGCTGTCGCAGGCTCTTGTCCTGCTGGAGGACTTCAACCACCCTGACATCTACTGGAAAGGTAGCATGGCAAGCTGTAGGCAATCTAGGAGGATACTGGAATTCATAGAAGATAACTTCTTGAGCCAAGTAATAAAGAGCACTACCAGGGAGCATTCTAAGATTCTATACCACTCACAAACACAAGTGAACTGTTTGATGACATCAGGATTGGAGACGGCCTGAGCTATAGTAAACATGCAGTGGTGGAGTTCACACTCTTGAGGAACAGAGGACAGAAAAAGAGTAAAATCAGGGTACTAAATTTTAGGAAAGCCAACTTCCAGCTCTTTAGGAAGTTGGTCAATAAAACACCCTGGGAATCTGTCTTCAAAGACATGTGAGCAGAGCAGAGCTGGCAGATCTTTATGGAAGTTCACCTTAGGGCACAAGAGCTTTCCATCACCAGGTGGAGGAAGGCAGGAAAGAAAGGCAAGAAACCAGCATGGCTGAACTAGGACCTGCTGATCAAATTGGAGAGTAATAAGAAAATGCGCAGGAAATGGAAACAGGGACCAGTAACCTAGAAAGAGTATAGGGATGTTGCTATGCTGTGTAGGGTTGTGGTCAGGAAGACCAAGGTCCTACTGGAACTGGACTTGGCAAGGGGTGCAAAGAAGAACAAGAAAGGCATCTACAGGAATGCAAACCAGAAAAGGAAAGTCCAAAAGAGCATACTCCACCTAGTGAGTAATACAGGCAGGCTGGTAACAATGGACAAAGAAAAGGCTGAGATACTCAACATCATTTTTGCCTCAGTCTTCACCAATGACTGTTTTTCACGCACCCCTCCAGTGGATCAGAAGGTGGGGGCAGGGAAAGCAATGTTCCTCCCACTGTGGGCAAAGATCAGATCATGACCACCTGAGGAACCTGAATATCCCTAAATCTCTGGGTACTGATGAGATGCATCCCAAAATCCTGAAGAAAATGTCTGATGTTTGATAAGTCATGGTGGTCTGGCGATGTCCCTGACAACTAAAGAAAAGGCAACGTTGCATCCATTTTTAAGAAAGATAGAAAGGATGACCCAGAAAAATACCAACATATCAGCCTCACCTCTGTGCCAGGGATGATCACAGAGCAGATCATCCTAGAAGGTATGCTAAGGCACTTAGCAAGTCCTGCCTGATCAACCTAGTGGCCTTCTGTGATGGTATAACTGCATCAGCAAACAAGGGAAGAGCCACTGACATCATCTGTGTGGACTTCAGTAAGTCCTTTGCCATGGTCCTCCACAGCACCCTTCTCTCCAAATTGGAAAGATGAATTTGATGGATTAACTGTTCAGTGGATGAGGAACTGCTTGCAAGATTGTTCCCAGAGAGTGGTGGTCAGTAGTTCAATGTCCAGATGGAAATCAGTGCTGGGACTGATGCTCTTTAATACATTCATCAGTGACATCAACAGTAGGATCAAGGGCACATTGAACAAGTTTGCAGATGACACGAAGCTGTGGAGCGTGGCTGACACACGCAAGGGACAGGATGCCATCCAGAGAGTCCTAGACAGACTTGAGCAGTGGGCCCAGGAGAACCTCATGAGAACCAAAAATACTAAGTGGAAGGTCTTGCACCTGGGTCACTGCAAACCCAACTATCAGTGCAAGCTGGGGGATTAAAGGATTGAGCACAGTCCTGCCCAAAAGGATTTGGGAACACTAGTGGATGGTAAGCTGGACATGAGGCAGCAATGTGCCCTCACAGCCCAGAAAGCCAACTGTATCCCAGGCTGCACCAAAAGAAGCGTGGCCAGCAGGTCAAGGGAGGTGATCCATGCTGTGCTGGTGAAACCTCACCTGGAGTACTATGTCCTCAGTAGAGGAGAGACGTGGACCTATTGTAGTGCATCCAGAGGAGGACCAAAAATAAATGATTCAAGGAATTGAGCTCCTTCTGTACGAGAACAGGTTGAGAGAGCTGGAGCTGTTTAGCCTGGAGAAAAGAAGACTCTGGGGAGACCTGATAGTGGCCTTTCAGCATCTAAAGGGGAGATATAAGAATGAAGAGGACAGATACTCTAGTAGAGTCTGTTGTGGTAGGATGAGAGGAAATGGTTTCAAACTAAAAGAGAGAAAATTTAGACAGGATATAAGTAAAAAGTTTGTTATGATAAGGTTAGTGAAGCACTGGAGCAGACTGTCCAGAGAGCTGGTAGATGCCCCATTCCTGGAGACATTCAAGGTCAGGCTGGATGGGGCTGAGTAACCTGATTTAGCTGTTGATATCCCTGATCATTGCAGTGGAGTTGAATGGGATAACTTTTCATGGTCCCTTCCAACTCAAACAATTCTGTGATTCTATACTCCCTCTAAGAGAGTCCCAATACACTATGTAACAACCATTCTTTACTCTGTTTTTCCTTCTAAGCTCCATGTCCTCAAGCCAAAGCATTACATTGTCTTAACATTGTCACTCCAATGCCTATGTTACAGCAGGTGTTTCTATCTTGCATAGCTTCCTCAGAAGACAATAGTAAATAGCTTCACATTTCCCATATTGAGAACAGCTAGTTTTGAAGCTTATCAGAACATTTTATTTTTCATTTAACTTAGACTAACTTCTAACAATTACATGAAAATGAAGCTTCCCGGAACCTGCTTATTGCTAATTACTTCAGAATACTGAAGTTCTATGTGTAAAATTTCATTGTGATTCTATATGTAGTCACAAAATCACAATATTGCAGGGTTTGGAAGGGACCTCAACAGATCAAGTCCAACCCCATTGCTAAAGCAGGTACCCTACAATTGGTCACACAAGTAGGAGTCCAGGAGGGTTTCGAATATCTCAGTACAAGGAGACTCCACAGACTTTCTGGGAAACCTGTTCCAGAGCTCCATCACACTTATTGTAAGGACATTTTTCCACGTTTGTACAGAATTTCCCGTGTTCAAGTTTTAGGCCATTCACCTCCCACTTCCCTTCAGATATTTATAAACATTTATCAGATTCCCCTCAGTCAGCTTTTCCTCAGGCTGAACAGACCCAGGTTACTCAGCCTTTCCTCACACAGGAGATGCTTCAAGCCCTTTATCATCTTTGTGGCCCTCCACTGGACTCCTTCAAGAAGATCTCTGTCATTTTTGAACTGGGCAATCCAAAACATGACTCAGGGTTCTAAATGTGTTGAATTTATTCTTCTGTAGCACTCTCAAGGAAATACAATACTGATGAGTTTTTGGCAGTTCACTTCTACTTTTCATCTACTTTTCACAGCATCGTTTGGCATTTCTAGCAATTCCCCTCATCAGAAGAAAAATAATTTATTTCTATATCCCATTTACCATGCTTATTGAATAATTTTGTGATTAACTATAAACGCTAAAAAATTAAACAGACTGTAATATCTGTCTATATGTAAGATTGTAGCTTATTCTTAGAATATCAGAAAGAGGCTACATACAGACTACTACTAAAATGAAATGATCTGAAACTAAATTACTAAATTTATTCCTCCCACGCTCGTCCACCTTGGAATTTATACTGTGTGGAATGCTATCACCTTTTACAGTGTCTATCAACACTGTTAGAAAATTCTTGTATATCAGGTATTCTTAGAGAAAAGAAGGAGACCATGTACTTTAGATTAATCCTACAAATCAAATTCACTTAGAAGACTTCTAGAAATTTAGCTTAATTTTGTTCCCAATTACTACATTAACCGGGATGTGGAGCAAAATACTGGATATGTTAGTTTTCAGCTTAATGTCTAAAAAATGGTAAGTATATAAACTATAAAGACTCCGAAGATTAAGTATTAAAATGAGAGTCTAACCTACTCACTTTTGAACTTGTGAGTGATGTTTTGTCAGTGTGAGTAATATATTGTCACATTTTATCTCATTTTAAATTTAAACAGGTTTTTTTAATTAATCTTAATGCTCAAGTAGCAGCATTTTTCTCCTCTTCTTGAAAACATCAAATATTGGAAGAGATGACAACACTGAAACCACTTCCTGTCCAGATCTACCTCAATGACTAAGAGTGAATATTAACTACTGTCTAGCTTTATTCCGAACAGTTAAGCTGTGGCTGGTTTCAGATGACATAGTTGCAGAATTAAAGCATTAAACAATCAAGTTGGTTTTACATGTGTCAGTTATTAACAGTAATAATAATAACCACAAAAAAAAAAATCAAAGATTTCACTTAGGTATTTATTGATATTATCTTGGTCTGACTTCAGTTTGTGAAATCTAAATACTACAATTCTTTATTAATTAATTTTGTTCTTAATATATTTTTCTTGCCTTGTGCTCTGGGTCATCAGTCTTACTTTCTCCATTCTGCGTCAAAGTTCATCTGAAAAAGAACATCCTCAAGATACTCCATGAATCTGAAAAATCTGAAACAATATTACTAATAATTTTATTTATAAGAATGTACTGTGTCTTCACTCTTCTAAACATACAAGAAGAAGCCACTTTACTTATGATGGTTTGTGCTTCTTTAAGGTACTCCATAGAAAGAAAAAAGATACCTCAAAGAGAAAAAAATTAACCTGACATTAATTATTCGCTTGAGAGTTCATGCCGCACATTCTCCCTTTCGTGAAGCCAGATGTGCTGCAGATACCCCAAACATCTGCTACCCCTTGTGAAAAAGTCATCTGGGTACAGTTTGTATCTGGCAAAATGCAAATGTGTAACACTATTTTTTTCTCTGCCTATTTGCTGCCATGGTTTCACAGTCAATTGAGATTTTTCAGATAGTTTTTTAGAAAGAACTGGGTTTGATACTGAATAGAAAATGTTTATTTCATCTTTATTCCTATGTATGGGAACTGCTGAGTCGCAACCTGCACTACCTGGAGGAAGGACCCAGTCAGTCCTGGGAGCACAGATGAAGGCAATTCATCTGTGTGACCAGAAGGTAGCCTGGCTCCACCCCTCTTAGGCTTCATTTAAGGGCTGACTGCCACTGAGGAAGGATCTCTTTTTAGAGATCACTTCTTGATGGAGCTTTTTCCTGCAAACTTGGAATCTTCTGTTATGGGTGAGCAATCTACTTCCCTTCCTTTGTAACACCTTTCTATCGTGTCAGTCCTTCCGCCTCTTTGTAACACCTTTTCCATTGTGCTGCTCTTTCCTATCACTACACTCCTATTACTGTGGTATTTGCTGGATTTTTATAGGGCCGGTAAGCAAACTGGCTTCATAAAATATGGTGAATAAACCCACCATACCTTTATGCCTTTCATTCTTAATTTTGTCTATAAATATCATAATTTTAGCTGAGACAATTTTCTTCATAGTGTCTCATAGTACAACATGTACTGAATTTAGGAGAAAAGCAAAAGTGATAAAACACTGATGTGCTTGTTGTTACTGAACAGCATGGTACAGAGCCAAGTACATTTCTGTTCACAGAATCATAGATTTGCTCAAGTTGGAAAAGACCTTCAAGATCATCAAGTCCAACAGCAACCTAACCGTCCTACCCTAACAACCTACAGCTAAATCATGTTGCTGAACACCATATCCAAACAGTTTTTAAACACATTCAGGGATGGTGACTCAACCACCTTCCTGAGGAACCTATTCTAGTGCTTAACAATCCTTTCCATAAAGAGTTTTTTTCCTGATATCCAGCCTAAACCTCCCTTGGTATAACTTGAGGCTATTTCCCTTGTCCTGTCATCAAACAGTTTTTCAGTTTCTCATACTGTCCTACCAGTAAGGGGGCTGAGATGGAACAAAACTGAACAGCTGACCTAAACTGCCCAAAGGGATATTCCATACCATACAATGTCATGCAAAGCAATAAACTCTGGGGAGTTGGCCAGGCAAGGGCTGCTCGCTGCTGAGGGACTGGCTTGGCATTAGTCATTGGGTGGAAAGGAATTGCTCTGTGTATCACTTGTTTTGTGTATATATAATACACATTGTTTTCATTACTTTTTATTTTTTCTCTTCCTCTTCTGTTTTTGTATATAGTTTTTCTGTCAATACACAAATTCTACTTTGGCTTTTTGGTCTGATTTTGTCCTCCATCTCCCTCAGAGGGGAGGAGTGAGTAAACATCTCACTGACAGTTTAAGTTACAATAAAGGCTAACTTCATTTTTCAATAGTCTTGTATGTATTTCAACACTTCCAATTTCTCTTTGTTTTCATGTTGCTTAGTTCACTGTATATCATCAGTTATCACATATTTTATGTCAAATTTGAAACAAAAATTCTATTTCCCTCTCAATTTAAAAAATAACTTCATGCTTTTATGATGCAGATTTGCATGTTCATTAATTGAAGCTGTACAAACTATAATTTTGATAATATGATTACAACTTTTTTTCTAGCAAGCTCTATGTCCACAGTAAGGAAACATACCACAGTATCATGTAACTTAAGAAAAAGAGCATCCATGTTTGGTACAACTATGTGAGTATGCTTTTAATATATATTTTTGTGTCTTATTCATCCTCAGGTTAGAGGAAGATAAAGCAATATAATCCAATGTAAGGAGCTGTTTCATCACTTTAGGAAAAAAATATAATAATAATAATACTCTAATGATAGGTTGCTAAATGTGAGAGCAGAAATAAAATAATAATTTTTAAATCACTCTATAGTGATTTTTTTTAGTGTGTAAGTCTGACTGAGATTCCTTCCTGTATTCAGTTAGCATAGAAGAGTTCCTTAATAGTGATGACTGTAGTCTGAAAACATGAATGTTTTACACTTCTCAGGCTACTCAAGATATTCTTCGTTAAGGAGAAAATCAATAGGAATGCAATTGCTAACACATGAATAGAAAGGCTTCTCAAAGGCCACAGTTATTTTTGTTGTTGTTGTTGATGGGCTTTTTTTGTTTCCTTGTTTGTTGATAATCAAAATCATTAAGTTTGGAACTACCACAAAGATCCTCAAGTCCAAACATAAACCCATGCCTGTGACCACTGTAGACCATGTTGCTCAGTGCCACATCTACAAACTTCATAAAAAACTCCGGGGACAGTGACTCCACCACCTCCCTGGGCAACGTGTTCCAATTCCTCACCGCTTTTTCAGAGAAGAAATTTTTCCTAACATCCAACCTGAAACTCCCCTGGCACAACTTAAGGCCATTTCCTCTCAACTGTTCACTTCTTGTGTGGAAGAAGAGAACAACCCCCCACCTTGCCACAACTTCAGTTTAAGAGCTGCAGAGAGCTATAAGATCTTCCCAGAGCCTCTTCTCCAGACTGAACAATCCCAGCTCCCTCAGCCACTCCTCGTAAGTCCTGTGCTCCAGACCTCTCACCAGCTTCGTTGCCCTCCTCTGAACGCGCTTCAGTGCCTTGATATCTTTCTTGTAGTGAGGGGCACAAAACTGAACACAGTACTCAAGCTGCATCGTAAGCAGTGCTATGTACAGAGAGATGATCAAACAGAATTACATTATTAATATTACATTATTAGTATTTTCTGGACTTTAAAATCTCCAAATACATTGGCAGAAATAGCACTTAAAGAATCCTAGGGGAAAAAAAGAACAGGTTATTAATAGATATGTTTCTCCTTTGATAGATAGTATGGAGATCAAATGTATGCAGGCTTCTTGGAAATTAGTTTTCCTGCCTGATACTGTTTCAGAGCCAAGTATACTGATTTATTTTAACAAATGATCAGTCCTGAAAATACTGGATTTTCTGTTTGACTGGTTAAATGGGTTTTGTTTGGTTGATTTTGGTTTGATTTTTTTTTATTTTTTTTGATTTTTTTCTCTCTCCACAAATGATGCCATAAAATGTTGACACAATGAATACAGAACATGTGCCTGAAACATTTTCAGTGTTTAAATAATCTAGAACATGTTTCTCATGGTTTCTCTAGCTTATACCAATTGGTTCCAAATGAATCAGTGTGAAACTGAAGATCTATCATGAATGCAAAGAAGAAAGGACACAGAACACATTGATTCAGGCAAACAGCCTGGCAAATGTAGACCCCGTAAGATGAGCAACTTACTGTGATGTAGAGAGATCCTTTATCAACTATGGAAACTGCCCATGTATTGTGAGAACACTTCCACTGAGGAATGGTATTCTACCTGTAGTGTTTCACTTCCAAGTATAGTAACTGACTGTACTAAATTACTAGCCCTGAAGATATTAGGTCTGTTCCATCCCTTCTGTCCTCACACCTCCAGAATGACATTACAGGGTGATACAGTTGACATTTTGTGAGAGTATTTCAGTAACTGTGCAGATTAATGAAACAGCCTACTTATAAATAAATCTTGTTACTGTCTCATCAGAGATTTTGTGGAATAGTTTGTCATAGAAGTTAGAGCTTCAGAGCAATAGTAGAGATTAAAAAATCTTGCCTTTGTACCTACAGGCCTCTAAGAAAAGTAAATATTTCATTTGCGTTAATGAAATTAATCACATTGTAACAATAAACTTTTAAGCTTCTGTGAGAGATTCTTCTGTGCCAAAGCCCTCAGATTCTCTAAAGAATGGTCTGCCTCACGTATTTCCTGGATATCTACTCCTAGGATTTATCTATTTTTCAAGTGTTGTGCTGTTTACTTTTCCCCTCTATAGTCAATCAGTGCTTTGGAAGCTTGTCCGTTTCTTTATTGATCGTCATTACACAAAGCGTGCAGTGTTTGCGTATCACTGTAATTCTAATTCTATTGCAGCTGTATATTCAGACTATATACTATCTGAACACCTCTGGAATATTTAAAGCTGTAGTATCCGCATGAAAGACAAAATAAAAGCAAAATAAAAATATTGTGTACCCAATAGTCTAGTTAAAAACTTGAGTGAAATCTGTCTGGAATTTTTGTTTTGTTTTTCATAAAGATGATGGAAGAGAGTATCCAGAAATATTTCAACTTACGGTTTAAAAGAAAGAAAATCAGTGGCACTAGTCATTCCTGATAGTACTGACCTATCCTGCAATACAAACATAGAAGGAGCTCTATTCCTTTTAGAAGAGTAGGATTTTAGGTGTCAAATAACTTTATGAGAAAAAAAAAAAAACAACAATAACAACAAACCCTGGGCTTAATTTCTCTGGAACCAGATCTTGTTTCTATGAATGGTTTAAAAGTTTTTGTTTTGTTTAAAAGAGGAATAGTATGAAAATGTTTTCCTACATATGGAAATTTGCTTTAAAATATCATTTCACAAGAAACTTTGTAACATGTTTAAATTGAATCTGCATGATAAATAAGAGACTATACATTTCATAAAATCAAAGATTTTAAATACAGTAGTTTAATTTTAAGTTACCTCAGATTCTTATGCGTATGCAGAACTGAAAGCAGCTGTGGTGCTCTGTCAGTTCTGTAGCAGGTTTGTTAAAGCAGAGAAACAGCATTTCTCTTTGAACATTAACCATCTGCAATGTGCTATTATGCACAAGCAGATAAAGTTTAAAAGTTTTTTTCCTTCTTGTCTTCTACAAAGTTTCAGAAGTGTCCAGGTAATTTTCAGTGATTCCCTAGAGCTTTTATTATTATTACTATTATTTTCTATTCTTGGATATCAACCTGTGCTTCATCTTCCCTTTGTGCATATGCGTGTTCTTATGCATTCAGACACATAGCACTTGCACAGTTGAAGTTTAATCTTGAAGTTTAAGATAAAATTATCAAGTTTATTTCCATTAAGAATGCCCATACAATTATGTTAATATGTTTAAATGAAAATCATAAATCATTTTCTAACCAAGGAGAATGCTTCTCTTTTTGTTCTTTTTTTTTACACCTCAACAGTAAACATCCTGTTCCCTTCCTGATGCCTCATTTTCATCTTAATAAAATTATTTCAAGTGAGATGTGAAGAAATTCCCACTAAATTCCCAAGCCCAGCAATCTGGACAGACTCTATAGAATAATTTTTTAATATCCATTTCTTTTCCAGTCTAAATAGTTTAAATTATGTTTTGTCATCTCCTATTCTGAACAGTGATCTGTTCCTTTGCACAATCACATACTATTTCTGTTCTTAGAGGCAGTTTTTTTAGAGGTAATCATGAATGTATACTAACTGATAGCTCCCTAACATCATCAAAGATTTTCAGGATGCTTAAGTAATTAAGAAACTGATCTTAAAAAAAAATCTGTGTTTATGCTGTCCAGTGATCTCAGTCACATTATAATATGATATTGACAAAATATTTTAATTCAAAATAAGGCATCCATAATAATTTTTCCATACTATTTCCTAAAGTCCTTTAGTTTTGCCTTGAGATCTTCCATTAGAAAACCACAACACTCAGTAATAGTTATTTGTAGAACTAGTGAGATCAGAGGTTGAGATCATACAGCTGCGCACAGAAGTGCATGCCAATCAATTCATACAATATTTCAAGTCCAATTTTCTCTTTGGGATTTTAAGTCAGTTACAATGATGGGACGAGAGATGGGAACGGGGTTAAGAGGCATTAATTTCTCTGCTTTTTTGACTTAATTTCAGAAGGAATTTTGCTTTAGATAAGCAATTCAAGGTCAAGCCAGTCAGGGAATTTTATATCTTCAGACAAATAATTCTAGGGAAAAAGTCTTCATGCATGCAGAAGAAAAATGATTCTGGCTGAATGATTTAGAAGATTTAAAAAGGTAGAATCTAAAATTCAAGAAAATAGATTTCATTGCAACTCTTGTATGTTTAATAAAGGAAATGGTAGCTCTCTGGGAGAAGCAGTAGCTCGAAGAAACTACAAATTTTTATCTTCTTAAATCATTGATAAAGTGTGACTCAGATCTCCTTTAATTTATACTGGATGACCTACTCTGTTGCTTAGGCATTGAAAGAAGTGGATCTCAGTCACTAGGACAAGGGCTGTTCTTGGTTAAGGGGAGTAATTCTAATAGATTTCATAGAGCATCCACAGTACTGTGAATCAAGAATAACTGCCCTTGAAGTGTCGAATGGTACTTAAAGATTCATAACCAAGAACAGAATTTGATGCACAAAGAGTGTGACATTTTCAAAGTAGTAAGAACAATGAGATTATGACCTATTTCTTCAATTTAAAAGATTATTTGACATTCCATCTGTCAGGGGAGCTCCATGGCCTCGCTCTGATCAGAAATGATTAACTACAAATAATGAGCCACGGGCAAAGGAAGTTGCAAACAAGTACTGAGTATGAGTTGTGGTACATAAAATAAAATAACAAGTTCCAAGTGAAAACAACCTGAAACTGCTGGAAAAGCACAGCATTATCATGCTGTGTGGACCAACACCTTAACAAATTGGTGATAAGCCCCTGGGCTAGAGCACGCTGTGGAGCAATTGGAAGAAGTATTACATTTCCTCAAAGCTCAACTATACCAACTCACTGGCAGTCACTCAACAGTAAGAGTGTGTATGTAAGTGTCTGTTTGTTCATCTGTCTGTTTGTCTGTGTGAGCACACTTGTATGCATATCTGGGTAAAGCTTTCCCTCAAACAGCCTGACTCTCAGTTAGTCTGTTTACTAAACTGGGCTTATCCTTGTCATATTGTCTGGTATTCCATTTTTCCTCACTGCCTGAGATATTTAAAATGTGAATTTCATAAAATAAAGGGGAGTGAATAAGAGATAACATTGTCCTGGAAGGATTTGTATTACATACACTACAATAGCTCAACTGGGTAACGTAGATATATATGCATTAATATCTACTATCTTGGGACTAGACTTTTCACACCCTTATCCTTATACAATAGTCATTAATTTCTCTGTATAATTAGCATAGTGCTACTTAAATTACAAGGAAATAACCTGACATCTTTGACATAAATATGTCTTTTTCAGTAAGGCAGTTGCAAATCTCTTGAAGAAACATCCAAATATCTGTGTTTTACTGTAGTGACATTTAATTTCTTCTCTAAAATATCAAACCATTTTTTGGATTTTTTTTTCTTAAAGGGTAGTTTGTATAACTGAATCTTGTTCAGAAGTAAAATAAAAGACAGCAGTTGGAAAAAAAAAACACTAGGAATTCAGGAAATCTGTTTCATGTATGATTGAGAAATCTGGAGCTAGTAAGGATATGGCAGTCTCTTTTCTTCACATTAGTGGAAGAAAGAAAGAAAATACTTCTAGAATTTTCAAGATGAACATATTTGGTTTTGTTAAGAAAGAGCTTTTTACTTTTCCCAGCATACACAGCATTAAAATACCAAGGGGAATCATGTTGCCAAAATGTAGAGAACTCTACACTGAAAAATCCTATTTCCACCAAATTTCTCTGATCCACTATCCTTGCTTTTGTTCCCTAGCTCCTTCTTTGAACATTTATTGATGGCCTTCAAAGTAAACTACTTAGTTCTTGGACTCTAATCAAATCTTGCCGGTGCTCTAATGGTCATGGCATCTCTATTACAACTACTGTGTAATAATCTCTGAGCAAACTCCCAGGTTAGATACCTTACCCTAATGTAACAAGGGACTTCTAATGATTCACTTCTCTTCAGTAACCTTTCTCATTCAGATAAGCTACAGGATTCTACTAAGTACTACAGTCATGTATCTTCACCATGGTTTTGTGTGGATTTACACTTGGCTTGAAAAATCCATAAGCTCCTATTAATTTACAAAAGTATGAGGTGCTGCCTGATTTATAGGATCCCATTGTTGAGTTCTCAAAAGCAAATCTGTATGTTTTATGGGCACACAAATCCATGTGTTAACTATCAACAGGCACAACGTACTGCTTATAACAAGTGATGCACTCACATTTTCATAAATCTTAAGTAACATTTCCAGAGAAGATTTATGATCACTGTTTGCTCTGACAAAATCTCTTAGAAAAGTGAAGCTGTTCCATTATTAATGTTCTTTTCCATAAAAGAGAAATTCTAATAACTTGAAAAAAAATATTAATTCTTTGTAAAGATCACTTCATGTTCAGGCTGTTTTGTCATGGAAATGTGACTTATGCACTCAGATCTGTGATTCTCTCTCTTCCTAACAAGGCTTGAACCCTATTATCAACTTCAATTAAAAATCAAAAAGAAAGGGAGAGATTGTAGAAATGATCTACATTGATAATAATTTGAGAAGAGCTTGAATGATATCTCTTTTAGACAGAGCATGAATGTCCTCACCAGGAGGTGAGTTCAGTTATATATTCCATGTGGTAGGAGTGAGCTGGTCAGACAGCAGCCACTTCCTAATCTACAGTCCACAAGAAGTGCTGTCCCTGCCCAGAGGCAGAGGGTGAAAAGGCATCTGGTCCATTGTGTCTGAAGGGATTAGAGGGCAAAAGATGCAAGCTCACTGAAAAACAGACTTGGTTAGTTCTAGCATTGAACAATTTTGATGTAATGATCATTTGGTTCCTGTATGCAGTAAGTCCTAGAATGCTATCGTCCTTTCTTGACTGTTTTATTCCTGACTCCGTGTAGTTTTTCCCACGTGGTCAGAAAGGGGAGATAACTGAGATATGACATCCCAACTCTAAAGATCCCAAATGCTAACTGATATACTCACCTTATAGTGCAGGCAGACTAAAGAGAAGTAACAGAAAAAGACAGCACAGATGCTCTTGCTGACAACATGAACCTGAGGCATTACTGTCTCCATTACTATCCTCCCACATAACCCTGAAAGGAAAAGGCCAGAATCCATTTTAGCAAGGTGAAAGAACACCTGCAGTTTAAAATGGGAATATAGATATAAATCTTTACAGGTAATTGTATCTCAATAGTTTTCAAGGAGCAATCCATAGGTTAAATAATAAGCATAAACATTAATGTCAAAGGTCATTTTTTTTAAATAATCAAACTGCTATTAATAAAACAGATATTTACTTCTAAAGTATGAAGTACGGATCCAAATCAGCTTCATGCTTAAAAAGTCATTTGTATAATTCATAAATCAGTGGCAAACCTAATGAATTAGTCACATAAATGGTACATTAGAGACAGAACTTTAAATTCAGCCACATGTTTTATTTAAAGCTTAATGTGCTGTAAGCCATGAAAATGTACTTCCAACTCAAATGGTAAATAATAATGTAAAGAATAGCAGCTTCTAGGAAAAATGGGAGAAGAAGGGTGATTGAATGACCCTGTGTTATTTGGCTTGCAAAGGCAAGAACCATCAGAAGCACTTCAGGGTCCTGTTACTTTCTGCTAGGTTAGGATAGTGATGTATCAGTTGAAGTTTGACTGTTTATAAAAGGTTTTTTAGACCTAAATTTAAGATAAGCAGTATGATCAGGTCTACATTAGAAATAAAGAGGAAGGTTTTATTCTTTAAATATGTGAGTCCAACCTCGTCAGACAAGAATTTCAAATACCTTCAATGCTGCACTATTTTTTGGTTTCTAAAAGTGAACATGGACAATACTTGTAAGCGGTACAAACCTGCCATGGTAAAAACTGCCAGGGTTTTGGAATTTGCTGGAAAGTGAAAAGAAAATACCTGTGACATAAAATTATAGTTTTATTGACTTTGTCATTTAGGATACATTTTACCTTCTTATTCTTTGGTTATATATAAGCGTTGAATATGTTCAAAGTTAAATGAGTAATTGAGAAATGCTCATGACGAGCCACCTGGTTACATTCAAAAGAGAAAAAAAAATCTTATGAATAAAGTTTTCTTTCTCTAACACTACTGATTCTTTTGCAACTTGAACAGGATTTGGAAAATTGAACTTAAATCACAGAACTGCCCTCTGTAAGTAACTCCAGATTTGCTCAGTGCTAGTAACACCTCTGTGGAAAGCAATGAACAGGCTCACCTAATGTACAACTGCTAAGTGCTAAAAAAAACTATGTATCTACCTTAGGCATGTGCATGGCTATTTTGTTTCTAGATTATTTGAAGCCTATTCAAATCTCTTGGGGACCAGATGGTTCCCTGTACATGAAGATCCATTGGAAGCGTAAATCTCTAAATCTCTAGCGTAAATCTCTAGCGTAAATCTAAATCTAAAGCATAGATCTCTAAATACAAAGGATGTGTTTTTAGATTCAGGAGTTCAGAAGGAAATGGTACAAGTGGTCACTTTGTGCTCTACTAGGTGATCTAACACCAATATAGGGAAGTTTTTAATTAGTTTATATTTTACTCAAGAAAAAAAATACGTGTGGTATATAGAATATGTTAATTGATGATTGATAGTAGGATTCTAAGTTTTTTTTCAAAAGAGATAGATGCCACCTAATTCTATGCTCCTTCATGTCATGTTCTACCCTTGCATAAATTTAATCTGATTATGAAATTCCCTTGTTTACACATGTGATTTTTTCACAAATTATCCACATTTTTTATTTACAAATCTTCAATTTTTTCTTCTCCAACCATAGTATAATTCGCTCTCATGACAAATCAGGAATGTTGGCTCTCAGCTCCTGCCCACAACCCATAAAACTTGTCCATTACTAGTGCAGAGTTCCACTTGTACATTTATCTTTAAATTATTTTTAGAACATCTTGATTTATATTGCAAGGCCAGAGCTGAAATTCCTTCTTCTCACAAGCCTGTGAAGATTGTATATAAGAGAACTTTGTATGTACTGAGTCTGAAGTTGAAGAAAGGAAGAAGGAACAAGATCAGGGAGCTGTAAGAGCATTAGACATTATCTTCTTCACCCTTGTAAACTATGTGAAGCCCTTTGCCCTCGTTTCACCAGGATTCTTAGCCTTTCAGTAGAAGATGAAGTTGGAGAGGAAGCACAATGTCCATACATTCAGAAGGAGATAAAGTCAATTGCTCTGTGTAATAATAATGATTGGCAGCACTCAAAGACAATGAAGAAGAATAAAAAGAAAGGGCATAGTATCCAAAGAGAAAGGAGTAGTCTTCAGGACTTCAGGACTGCAGCCTTTTCCCTAGAGACACATGCAGAATTTCGAAAACAATAGGCAGAAATCTGTAGAGAAACAAATCAGAATTCATACTTGCATTTATAAGGGACTTACTGCTATGATATCACATGACAAGGATCACTGGTGCTGGGGCAATATTTTTTTTCTTTTTTTCTTTTTTTTTTTTTTTTTTTTTGCAGTAAGACATTTATGGTCTGCAAAGAGTAGATAAGGTCTCTGTTCAAAAAGATTCTGTGAGGGTAAAACAGAACACTGAGTCAAATTTCCTCAGTTTATGAATGTTTCCACAGAACCCAACTGCTCAAGGAGTGATATGTGGATAAGAAAGTATCACTACAAATAATAAGACTAGTAGATTTATTGATACTGCATAGCGCTGAAATGCATAGATAAGTTGCTATTGTGTAGCAGTTGCAGCAGCTTTCAGCAGAAATGCTAATTAGCACATAAGTACGTATTTCTAACTTAAATCTTCAAAAGCTATAGATTTGAACTTTTGTGGTTTTTTTTTAATTCATTTGATTTAATCATAAGAGTACCCCAAATTCTTGAAAGTAGACAGGAAAATGTCTTTAATTATGAGAGAATGCATTCGTATTTTCATCTGCTTTACCAGTAGCATGGCCATTCTCTTCTCTAAACTGCCTGTAGATTTCTGTTCCACCCATAATCAAGCATAGCCCGTGGGGGTGGCAAATAAAGTGAGAGTCAAAGGACAAAAATGAAATGAAATGAAATAAATTACATTTATATGTTCATCAGACTTACCTGGCAGTTTTTGGTACTGGCTGAGAGACTTCAGTGGACACCTGTGCAAGAAGAGATC
This sequence comes from Numida meleagris, assembly GCF_002078875.1. NCBI lineage: Eukaryota > Metazoa > Chordata > Aves > Galliformes > Numididae > Numida > Numida meleagris. The sequence continues at coordinate 31,136,307 of NC_034438.1, forward strand.
AAGAACTGTCCTCTGCTAGTCCCAGACAGTTACAGCTGTCTCTGGTATGGACAGAGGAACATGTTGTACCTCTAAAAGAACATCCTTTATAAAAGGCAATAACTACTAGACATAAGAAGACACAAAACTAAGGCAGATGACACACCTGAGCAAGGACGAGGGAGAAATTAGAAAGATGGAAAGGTAGGAAGGACAATCAGGAAAGAGATACAGAGAAGGAGAGATGTCAAGGAGAAAAATTAAAGCAACAGAGTAAATCTTCCATGCACTTCTGGAGTAGAAGCCTGAGGGCAGGAACAAGGTCTGCTTATTGCTATCTTGTGATTGAGTAAGCAATGTGTCCTTCCTGCCAAAAAGGCCAATGGTATTCTCAGCTGCATTAGGCAAAATATCCCAATGTTCAAGAGAAGTGACTGTTCCCTCCCTGATGGGGTGGTGCAATGGAGGTGAAGGCATGCTATTTCCAGTGGTGTCCAGTGCCAGGACCAGAAGAAACAGGTACAAACTGAAGTAAAGGAAATTCTTTCTGAACATCACTTCTTTACTGTGCAGGTGACATCACTGGCACAAGTTGCCCAAAGAGACTGTGGAATCTCCCTCCTTGGTGATCTCCAAAAGCTATCTGGATATACAGACCCAGCCAAACAGCACTAGGTAGCTCTGCTTGTGCATGCAACCTCCAGAGGCATCTTCTAATGTGAACTTCAAAGTAGATTTTTGGGCTAAACCTCATTTTGGACACCCTGCCTCAGACAGTCTAACAAATTCCTGCTTTCCCATAATGATGTCTATCTGTTCATGCAAAACTCATTGCACCAGAGTTCAGACATTTGAAAATCTGTACCATGATCCTATAGAGACAGGCTGCTATATATTATTTCTCATAAGCTCAGAGAGGAAAAATAAGGTTAGGGGGATTAAGCACTAGAAAAATAAGACGTCATGCACGTATTTCGTTATTTCTTTTCTAACTTTCGACTGATTGCAATATAAGCCAGCATAATTTTTATCTTCCAATCAATTATATGTAAAATGTAAACAATTATAGGAAAAATCTTATACAACCCTGTAAACAACATGTGAATAAAATATAAATAAAATATGTGCAGGATGATACAAGGATTTGTGATTCTAGTGACTGATTCATTAGCTGTTTGTTATTATCCAGATAATATTTCTAATTCTATAATAGTTTTAACTGTCTGTTTGTCAAAAAGCTAGAAGTATAAGTTTTACTTGACATGTAAAAGCTCCAGATTATTCTTTGTTTCTTAGTTTTTTGAGTCCTTCCCTTCTCCTGAATAAGCAATTTTTTCAACAATAGAAGTTTACTTTTTTTTTTTTTTTTTTTTTTTTTTTTTTTTTTTTTTTTTTTTTTTTTTTTTTAGATTTCAACAGTCAGCTTAGACTGGTGTATGATTCATGTTATGAAACCACAGAAGCCTTTCTAAAGCTTTTAAATATAATCTTGCTGGGGAAAAAAAAAAAAGCCACTACCACCACCACCAACAAGAAAGAATGGTTCAAGATGACTCTAGACATTAAGCTGTCCATAAACATTCAACTTAAAGTTTTATTTTTCTGTGATATTTCATACATTGTAGCATATTTTCCTTCCTTTGAAACACAAATATATAATCATAGAATCATAGAATTGCTCAGGTTGGAAAAGACCTTCAAGATCATCAAGTCCAAACACAACCTAACCATACTGCTCTAAAAACCCTCTGCTAAATCATGTACCTGAGCACTGCATCCAAACAGGTTTTAAACACATTCAGGGAAGGTGACTCAACCACCTCCCTGGGGAGCCTGTTCCAGTGATTAACAACCCTTTCTGTAAAGAAGGTTTTCCTGATATCCAACCTAAACCTCCCCTAGCACAACTTAAGGCCATTTCCCCCTGTCCTGTCACCACTGAGAGGAGACCAGCCCCGTTCTCACTGCAATCACCTTTCTGGTATTTGAAGAGAGCAATAAGGTCTCCCCTCAGCCTCCTCTTCCCCAGACTAAACAGCTCCAGTTCCTTTAGTTTCTCCTCGTAGGGCATATTCTCCAAGTCCTTCACCAGCCTTGTTGCCCCTCTTTGGACCTGCTCCAGCACCTCAATGTCATTTCTGTACTGAGGTGCCCAAAACTGAACACAGTACTCGAGACGGGGCCTCACCAGTGCCAAGTACAGGGGCAGGATGACTTCCCTAGTCCTGCTCACCACACCATTCCTGATACAAGCCAGGATGCCATTGGCCTTCTTGGATACCTGGGCACACTGCTGGCTCATATTCAGCCGACTGTCCATCATCACACCAAAGTCCCTTTCCATCAGGCAGCTTTCCAGCCACTCCTCCCCAAGCTTGTAGGTTAATGAATTATCATATGCAGTAAGTATTTATGGAGTAATTCCTAGATTGTACAGAATATCAGCCAGAACGCTGGTTTGATCTAGTCTGAAAATTTGTGTAGAACATGCTGTAGGAGGTCTTCATGTATCATTTGCATTGGACTTTCTTTTTCAAAAAAGTATTTAGTTGATGTAAAAAATGCTGATACAGAAAATTCATCACAAATGATGCAAGCTGTACTGTTGGTTAACAATGGTAATCAAAGTGTGTTTTACTAACAGTGTAAATTTGTGTGAATTTAGTTTTAATTCTGTTTAAATTCATATCCAGGTATATATTTCTGTTCAAAGAATTACTTACAAATTTTCTGATCTATGTATTGTCACTTTATGTGCTTCCATCACGTATTTAGTCATTGTACTCGTGCATATTTTCAAACACTATTTTTTCTTGTGTTTATGAATTTTCTCTTCTAATTGAAGAATTGTTCACTAATGGTTCTTACACCCAGAACTGATTTCTCCAAGAATGGTCAAGCATTTTTAAACAGAGAGATAAGAGAATCTTCTCTCAAGACTGCTGCTTGTACAGGTAAGGTTTACAATACTCTTTTCTGGCACAATGATCATATGCAGTCAGTTTTTATTTACTTACCTCCTATACTTTAAAAGTTACTTCTTCTCAGGTTGGAATTCCATTTTTCAAAATAAAGTCAGTAGATTGATTTAACTTCTTAGTTTTCTACCTTTTGATGATAAACCTTGAGTCATTTATAAACATTATTGAGATGACTCACCATTTTCTTACATATCTATAATAAAAAATATATATTTAAAGTGAAAGTCGAGGACAGAAGAAAGATACCAGTGGAGACATGTCTGTATGGTTGTGGCTGTTGGGCATCACCTGTAAAATCTGCCAGATAACCTGACCTTGTCTGGAATGTTTTTCACTGTATTATTTTATGACAGTAAATACAGAAGCACTAAAGAAAGTCACACATTTTTTTTCTTCATTGTTGTTACAAAGTACTGTTAAACTGTTTTCTCAGATGGTATAATTTATTGTCATAATATGCTTGAGTTGAGCCATACTAGTACGGTGGTAAAACACAATTTCTCACTATGTTGACAGAAATAATTTCTTCCATGCAAGCAATTGCAATCAAGTTACTGCTTTAGAAATGAGTAAATATCATCATCATTCTAAAGCAGATTTTTTTCTCAATTATTTATTTTAAATTTATTAAAGAATTAATCTGAACTGAATTTTTTCATACTTGAAAAGAATGCCAAAAAGCATTTTGAAAATGATTATATTAATTTTTTATCCTCCAATGTAATGCTTATTAATGAAGCAATGTGACTTTTTAAACAAAGACTATATATTGAGTTCCTGATGTCCTGTTTGTACTTGCAGTCATTTTCATAATTTAGAGTCCTATTAAATTGTATTTTCATATTTGATACCTGTTGAAAGCTCCATCTAATTAAGAAAAGTACTTTTCTTTAGATTTTGTGTTGCTGAAGAAATTGTTAGCAATCAACATTAATCCTGCTAACTCGGGAATAAAATAATTGAAGTATATCTCTTCAGTCAGTTTTTGGTAGTCTTGTACAGACATAAAACAGACTTCCTGACTTCATGTAATCAAATTTAGTCATAATAATGCATTGAAAATTTTTGCCTGATTAAGGCAATTATTTTTTTTCTACTCATTCTGAGATTATTATGAATGGAAACACAAGTGGCTGAGAACATTCTGTATGGATTATTTTCTATTTTGTCATTGCACCTCATAATTTTTTCACCATTCGTAATATCACAGTGCATCTTAGTAATGAGGTAGTTATTCATAAACACACAGCATCTAAAATTAACTTTGAAGTGAGTAATAAAAATTTATACTATTTTTTGCGATTTTTTTTTTTAAAGGAAACAATAGTTACATCTTGCAGTTTATAGCTATACTGCTTTGGTTTTGCATTATGTTGATTAGACAGATGTATATCTTCAGTAATTCAATCATGAACAAGACTCCATAAGACAAAGGGAACTTAACAGATAATATTTTTGTAACCAGAGTACAATGAAAGATAAGAGATGTTTCTCTTTCCTTGGACACAAATGAAAAAGATTTAATCCTTTGCTGTCCTTCACACAATGACAACTTTATCACTTGTACTCTGTAGATTACTTTCAAAGGTGAAGGAGTTAGACTGTGTTTTCAGAAGGAATACAGCACTCAAGTACTCTCCACATAGGATTTTGTCTGTACTTTTGCATCCAGACTGCACAAATGCCATTTACCTACCTGAAGTGTACCAAACTGCGTACCAACACTACATACTCAGTTGTTCATATGCAGCAAGTACTCCATCAAAAAATGCATGCAATTCAGTGGGATTTAAAGATGTGGATAAACTTCTATAGAGAGAGTGACCATAGTAGTTCTGCAATTTGTTTAGTAAGTCAAAAGGTTCAATCTAATTATCACATATTTTTAAAGATTTTTTTTCAACAAGTTTGTCTGAGGATCAAAAGAAGACAAAAGAAAGAACATGATAACTAATCTATCGTTTCATGGCATTTACAATGATTTGTAAGTTTACATTGGTTTTACTAAAATGAAATCATAGATAAATGAAATGGTTATGTGTATATGTGCTGTTAAGCAACACCATTTTATCTAATATTATTTTTTTCAATAATGTGAACAGAACATAATTCACTGGTGCTACAGACACTTCGGAGATTTCTATTCAATATATGTGAAGGTATGAATATATATGGACGTGTAATTTCCCTCTGGTTTGAAGCTGCATATTCCCTGCAATAGAAAAAAGGTCTAGACTAAAGAAACTAGCCCAGGGAAAAACTAACATCTATCTAACACCTAGACTTTGTAGGGACAATACATGATTATTCGTTTTAGTAAGAAAGGCTATTACAGCTAATGCAAAGGAAATCCTGGAGAATAACAGACAAGGAAGAAAACTCATTAAAACATATTGCTCCGGATATAATGTTATTTCTCACTTCCCGAGAAGGTTTGTACCAGAGGGCAGACCCAACATTTCAGCCACAAATAGCTTTCCTCAAGAAGGCAGTTTGTATCCAATAAAGGCCACACTTTAAATTTTTTAAAGAAAATTTTACTTCTGAGTAATCTCTGGTAAAGTTCATTTATGTCTAAATTGCTATTACCACTTGCATGCATCTGACATGGAGATAAGCAACAGAAATTATGAGTCTAACCTTCTTGTACTGTCCACAGCCTTTAAAAGCCAAGATAAATGACTGAAGTCTTTAAAGTGAGAGACATAATTGGAATTAAAAAGCAAGTAGAATGATATAACTAAAAATTTATAGCATAACAGTAAGACTATTTGTCTTACTGTCTAGATTATGTTTAGATTGTCTAGATTATGAGGTAGAGAAAGTTTGCAGACAATACTAAATTGCGATGAGTGGCTGATACACCAGAAGGTCATACTGCCATCCAGGAACCAAGAAAGCATGGAAAAATTAGCTGAAAGTAACTCTGTGCACTTCAATAAGGGGAAGTGCCAAGGCCTGTATCTGACCAGGAACAACCCCGGGCAGCAGTACAAGTACTCAACTGGAAAGAAGTTTCTTAGAAAAGGCCCTGTGGGTCTAAGTGGACATCAATTTAAATGTGAGACAGCTATGTGCCCTGCTGTTATGATGATTGTCTATTCTTGGATCCGTTAGGTTGACAGCTGGACAAGGTATGTGATTCTTCCTCTCTGCACAGCACTGGTGAGCCCATACCTGGAGTACTGTGTCCAGTTACAAGCTCCCCAGTACAAGAGAGATACAGACATGCTGGAAAAAGTCCATTGCTGAGCCATGAAGACGATTAAGGAACTGGACCACCTCTCCTGTGGCTGAGAGAGCTGAGAGAGCTGAAATAGTTTAGCCTGAAGAAGAAAAGGGTCAGGTAATCTCAATGTGTGCAAAAAAGAGGTGCAAAGATGATGGAGCTATGCTCTTTTCGGTGGTTCTTGGTGCTAGGACAAGAGATATAGATCACCTAATGACATATGAGATGTCATTAGGACAGAAAAAAAATGGTTGAGAATTGTGCTATAGCCAGTCAAGGACTGTACTCCATTTTTTACAACCCAGTTTCTCTTTTCAGAAGCCTCCTAGGTGCAGAGGACATTGTGATGAATGTGGACTATTGCTTACTGGAATCCGCTGTTCTACTATTTTACTTTTTAAAACCTTGTTTGTCAAAGCAATAACAATAATAAATTGATTACTTTAATAATGACTAAGTAAGAACATAGCCACTTGTAGATATCATTTTTTTGGCAAATGTGTCTTTCACAAGGAACTGTAGATCTCACAACAATCTTGATTTTCATGAAACTATTAACTTCTTACTATCAGGTATTGAGATGCATTACATATACATTCCAGAAACCTATTTTCATTTTAATCTAAGGCAGAATATCTGTAAAATATCTGTACTTTTCTAACTAATGGGAGACTGTGGCATACAAATGAAACCAAGCCAAATATATCCTCTATTTCAACAATTTAAGAACAAAATCAGCCATTCCACAAACCAACATAATATGTAAATAAACCCTGAATGAAGGAAAAAAAACAAGTTTAGTCCTCAGTACAGAATTCATGTTACATTAACAGACATGAATTGTGGAGCCTGTCTATGCAGGAGTGAATATTTACACTTCCTCACCACGTAAGTGTCTGGATATTATGCGAGTATTAAGAAATTTATCATTTAAATACCTGAAGCAGAGGTATATTATTACTTGATTCCTTCTTTCAGCAAAGAACTACGAAATTACTTTGCCATTACTCTTGGGATAAATCATAATTTACAACACAGGAATTTTTATGCAAGCAAATGGAAATGGATAAGCTTTGTGGAGGACTAAGAATGGCAAAGGAGGAGAGAGAAATTTGAGACATATTAGGAAGTCTCTGAAAACATATGAGAAGACATCCTGGCCTGGGAATAGTCTCTGCTGTGACAAGAAAAATATAAGCATACATCCACATGCAGACACATGTACATGACTGCATGAACAGAAAACTTTATGCTAGTTTAGCTTTGTCCTTTATCTAATTCCAAAAATCTGAAGGGGGCTAGATTCCTAATTAAGAATTCTAAGGAGATGTAAATATTCCTACATGATGTTCCATGCCAAACTGAGTTACAGTGAGCAAAACTCTTCTTCAGATAGTTTGGTCATATCCCTGAGGCTCTTGTCCTTAAACTGAACTTGCAGATTTCTCAAACCCCAAGTACACTGAAGTGTTGCCAGCTGACTTCCACAAGATGGCAGATAGAAAAAGAACAACTGAGTGACTGATTGGTTGGCATTAGGGATAAATCTATGATACGGAGTCTTTATACCCAGAAGTCATCATTTGGCTGATAAAATTCTGGCCTGCACTGAGACAGCCCTGAGTATCTTGCAGCCAAAAGCATAAGAAAGAAGTACTGGCTGACTTGTCCAAATTCAGCCTAGAGAGAAAAGACTAGTCTATGTCTCCAAAACTTAAACTGAACAGAGAATAATACCAAAAAGGGAACCAACTGAAAGATGTCCATCAAAATCATCCAATTTGCAAAGACAGGTGGTACAAAGAAAGTATATGGCATCTCATCTTTTTCTGGTGAAAGCTGAGATGCAGAAAAAGAACTGTGGTTGTAATGTTTAGGAAAATCTATGAATCATAACAAGATTATGGCTGTGCTGATCTTTATTTTGTCACATACTGAGGCATGCTGCTCCAGAGCTGATCAGTTCAGCAGCTGAACTCCAGGCTAACTGGAAGACTGGTCATGAGCCAACACCTCTCATGAAAGCAGCTGATGAGGCCTGGGCAGCCAGACCAAATAGTAGAAAAGGCAGAGCTAGGGAGTACTAAAAATCAGGAGCACTGCAAACAGGGCATGACAGTGGAACACTGTGAAGAGGAAGGGACAGTGCAGAACTAACTTGAAGATGAAAAATGGCTCACAGATTTAGCACTTTTGGTGGATTTAAATGAGTCTTCAAGGTGAAAATCAACTTATCTGTACTATGTTTCAAATCTTAACATTTAAAATTAAACTTAAATTATGACAAGGTGAAGTTATAGCAAATAATTTTCTGCATTTTGGTACATTGGCTATACACTTTCCTGTGACCAGTGAAAAATATGCAGCCTTTCTTTCAGTTTTGATAAAGGAATTTGAGAACAGGTTTCAAGATTTCCCTCAAAATCATTAATTATTGGTATATTTGTTTCTCCATTTTACCAGCTGGCTTAAATACAACACCTGCGAATTTTCAAATGGAACTTATAGAGTTGCAGTCAGACATTCAACTCAAAGAAAAATTTGATCATGTCTCTTTACTAGACTTTTATAAGACCTATCTTAGTTTGGCAGAGAGGAACAAGATGAGGTTTAACAAAAGCAAGTGTAGAGTCTGGCACCTAGGGAGGAATAACCGCGTGCACCAGTACAGGTTGGGGGATAACCTGCTGGAGAGGAGCTCTGCAGAGAGGGTCCTGGGGGTCCTGGTGGATGACAGGTTGGCCAAGAGCCAGCAGTGTGTCCTGGTGGCCAAAAAGGCCGATGGCATCCTGGGTTGCACTGAAAAAGAGTGGCCAGCAGGTCAAAGGAGGTGATCCTGCCCCTCTATCCTGCTCTGGTGAGGCCTCACCTGGAGTATCGTGTCCAGTTCTGGGATACCCTGTACAGAAAAGACAGGGATCTCCTGGAGAGTGTCCAGCGGAGGGCCATGATGATGATAAAGGGCCTGGAGCATCTCCTGTGTGAGGAAAGGCTGAGTAACCTGAGTCTGTTCTGCCTTGAGAAAGGAAGAATGAGAGGGGATCTGATCAATGTCTAAAAATATCTGAAGTACAGGAGGCAAAGGGACAAGGCCAGACTCTTTTCAGAGGTGTGTAGAAATAGCATAAGTGGAAGTAGCCACAAACTGAAGCATAGGAAGCTCCACACACTTCTTCACAGAGAGGGTGACAAATAGGAAGCTCCACAACCTTCTTCACAGAGAGGGTGATGAAGCACTGGAACAGGCTGCGCAGGAGGGTTCTGGAGTCTCCTTCTCTGGAGACATTCAAGACCTGCCTGGATGCCTACCTGTACAACCTGCTGCAGGGATCCTGCTTTGGCAGGAGGGTTGGACTAGATGATCTCTAGAGGTCCCTTCCAGGCCCTACAATTCTGTGATTCTGTGATTCGGTGACCTGACTAGAGAAAAATATCCTTCGCTTCACAATCATGCCTTATTCATGTCATTGCTTTTTGGTAGTACGTACCTTTATGAACTACTGTTTCCAAGGATGAAGCACAGGAAGAGTAAAATTTCACTGAAAATATCTGATGAGCACCTTGAGAACTCGCTAAGAATTATAGCCACTGCCATTGAACCAGACTGATGCATTAGTTTCCCAAAAACAAGATCAAATGTCTCACTACTCTTTTGTTTTTGTTGCTCTTTTTTTTATGTTTTAATTTTTTTTTTTAAAAAAAGGTAAGAATAGAGGTTGTGTTACTTGAATATACATTAATTATACTATGTATTTTGTATGCAACCCAACACAATTCCTCTTCAATGTGGCCCAGACAAGCCAAAAGGCTGGGAATTCATGTCCTAGAATGAAGGCTGCAACTCCAATTGGGACTTCTCCTCTACTTCCTCCACTTCTGTCTGATGCTACCCAGACACTGTTGCTGAGTGTAGAGGCTGCAGTGCAGATTTCAGACTGCAATAGGTGCCAAGACATTTTTTTCTATGTCAGAGATGAGCAAAAAACCTGCCTGCAAAATGTCTACCCCATGGAAGAACTCCTGCAGTAGTTGGCTGAGCTACAGCTGTATAACTTCAGAGGGTGAGGAGGTTTCAGGCACAGCCTGCAGTGGACCAGTAGACAGAAACTCCCTTTCAAGGCCATACAGAAGGGGATGATACAGAAAACACAGAGGAATGCAAACTTGATAGGAAAAGGATCAGCAGAACTAAGAGATTTCCCCCAGAGCCTGAGGTACACTTGTGTCCTGTTTTCAACTGGGGCAGAGCTGTTTTTCCTCATAGTGTCTGGTATGATGCTATGTTTTGGTTTTGGAAGCAAATGTTAACACACTGAAGTTGCTGAGCAGTACTGTACCGAGCTAAGGACATTTCAGTTTCTAAGCTTCTCATACTGTCATGCCAGTGAAGGGGCTGAGGGTGAAAAAGGAGATCGGAGAGGACAGAACCGAGAGCTGACCTAAACTGGCCAAAGGGGTATCCTATACTATATGACATAATGAGAAAATACTATAAAACTGTGGAGAGCTAGCCAGAGGAGGAAACCAACTCGAAGCCTGTGGCACTTCCTGCGGTTATTCTGGCCAAAGTGCAGGACTCAGCACTTGGTCTTGTTGAACTTCTTCCCATTGGCCTTAGACCAGTGATTCAGCCAGTCTAGATCCCTCTGAGGGGCTTTCCTACCCTCAGGCAGGTAGACATATACTCCCAGCTTGTCGTCATCTGCAGACTCACTAATGATGTGTTCAATCCCCTCATCTAGATCACCAATATAGATATTAAACAGGACAGGTCCCAGCACCAACTCCTGGGGAACACCGCTCATGACCAAGCAAGAGCTGGATTTAACTTCATTCACTACCACTCTCTAGGCCCAGTAAAGAAAGGTAGTTAATCAGGGGGTCTGCCTGCTACTCTAAGCTGTGACCTGTTTCCACCCTTCCTCATCTCCTAGGCCACCTCTCTCTGTCCAGCAGCGACAGGGCAGGGCATCCACTACTCGAGTCTATCACCCCACTGTTTTCCTCACAGATATGGCAGGGATCATTTCTCCATCAGTCTATCTCCTGCTCACACTTCCTGATGCTCCTTAACCTTTCCACCTCCACATTGACCTCCACCGCCATATGGATCTTCCACCTGCTTACACATCATGCAGATGGAATCCCTGCCACCCTTCACCAGCAGGAGCAGACTCAGGCACTCCCTGCAGCCAGACACCTGATCAGACACATTTTTGGGCAGGCGCTCCATCTGAGTTGCCAAATTATTTTTGGCCAGAGCTTTCTGCTTAGTGGAACCCATGGCAAGATTTGTTGCCTGAGAGGCAGCTGGTAGGTGAGCCATTCTCCTGAGTGGGGAGTAATACTCTTCCTTCCCTGCTCAAATGCTGTGCAAACTGCCCATGCCACTGCCTTCTGATGTGCCATGCCCTATTTACCTGTCCTATTTGCCACACTCCTGGGTCACCTCAGGGGCACAGCTTCTCCTGCTTATGCAGGGGATGGGTCCCCCTTGCTTTCTTAATGGCTCTTTCTGTAGTGTTTTGCTGTAGCTTTACTTTTCTGCAGAGTCCCATGGTGTGAGCCTCCTTAACTTGCCAAGCTGGTAAAGAGAGCTTTAAAGGTGCCAGGGGAGGGGAACTGCAATCCATACAGCTCTTACCATTGTGATATCAACACCAGCAATAGATGTCCAGAGCCAATAAATGTATCAGAAGTTTATGAGAGAGCATCTGAAGAAGAGTACAAAGGAATTTCTGTGACTTCATCCAATAAAACTGTTTATTCAGAGACCCAAGTTAAGTGTCTCTACACAAATGCATTCAGTGTGGGAAAAAAGGAGAACAGAAATTTTTAGTTAAGTCTCAGGCCTATGACATCATTACCCTCAGTGAGACATGGTGGGACAACTAACATGCCAGGAGTACTGCGATAGGTGGTTACAGACTAATCAAGTGAGAGTCACAGAAGGAGAGGAAGGGTAGCGTTATAGTTTAGGTAAGGTCTTGACAACACAAAGCTTAGTTACAATAATGAAAGAGTTGAGTGTATCTGGGAAAAAGTCAGGAGAAATATCAATAAGGCTGATATTATGGTGGGAGTCTGCTACAGAGCATCCAACCAGAATGAAAAGATAGATGAAATATTCTGCAATAAACTAATAGTCATCTCACAGTTGCTAGCCCTTGTTCACATGGGTGAAAACAACTTTCTAGATGTCTGCTGGAAATACTGTACAACTGAGAGGAAACTGTCTAGGAGATTCCTAGGGTATGTGGAGGATAATTTCCTTTCACAGGTAATGAGGAAACCAACTAGAGAAGGTGCTCCACTTGTCCCACTGTTTACAAAGAGGAATGAACTTGAGAGTAATGTGATGTTTGAAGGCTACCACGGGCACAGCAAACATGAATTGAAGGAGTTCATGATCCTTGGTGAAATAAGGACAGCGGTTAGCAGAACTGCTTCCTTGGATTTGTAGAAGAAAAACTTTGGCCTGTTTAGAAACTTGGTTGACGGGGTCTCTTGTTAGGTAAAGAGGTCAAGGATAGCTGGACCTTCAAGAATAAAATCTTAAAGATGCAGGAGGGGGCCATCTCAATGTTCTGAAAGTCAAACCAGTACGGAGGAAGACCAGACTGACTGAATACAGAGCTTCTTGAATTCAAGAAAAAGAAATTATGAATTCTGGAATAAGTGACAGGCAACTCAGAAGGACTAGCTCAGATTGTCAAACCATGCAGGGAGAAAATTAGAAGGAACAAAGCCCAAGGGGAATTCAATTTGAATAGTGTAATAAAAAACAGTTAAAAATGTTTTTATTAATATATCAGCACTAAAAGGAAGTTTAAGGAAAAACTCTATCCTGTATTGGATGTGAGGGAAAACGTAAGGATGATAGAAGAGGATAAGGCCAAAGTAAATAATGGCTCTTATGCCTTAGTCTTTATTAGTAAGTTTAATTGTTCCTAGGGTACCTGAGTTGGAAGATGGTGATAGAGAGTAAGATAAAGCTCCTATAATCAAATGGGAAATTATAAATAATCTCCTACATCTTCTCAGTGTTCACAAGTCTATAGAGTTGGATCAGATTCATCCGAGGGCTCTGAAGGAGAAGGCAGAATTGCTCACAAAGCACTTCCAACAATTTACCACCAGTCCTGGCTAACTGGGGAGGTCCCAGTTGCCTGGAGGTTAACTGATGTGACTCAAATCTACAAGAGGGGCCGGAAGGAGGATTACAGGAAATCCAGGCCTGTCAGCATGGCCTTGGTGACAGGGAATGTTATGGAGCAGATCATCCTGAGTGCTACACAACACATATGAAATAATCAAGTGATCAGAAGCAGCCCCCATGGGTTTATGAAGGACAGACCATGCCTGATTATTCTGGTCTTCTATGACAAGGTGACTCAACTAGTAGAAGGGGGAAAGGTGGTGGATGTTGTTTACTTGGATTTTAGTAAAATACTTGACACTACCTCCCACAGTATTCTCATGGAGAAACCATCTGCTCATGGCTTGGAAAGATTTACATTTCAGTAGGTGAAAAACAAACTGGATGGCTGGCTCAAAGAGTCATCGCAAGTGGAGTTCAATCCAACTGGCAGCCAGACACGACGGATCTGAACAGAGGCTAGTTTTGTTTACCAGTTTTATCAATGACCTGGATGAAGAGATCGAGGGTATTCTCAGTAAGTTTGCAGATAACACCAAGTTAGACAGGACTGTAGATCTGCTTTGAAGGTTGCAGTCTGCACAGGGATCTGGATAGGCTAGATGGATGGGCTGAGTCCAGTCACATGACACCCACCAAGGCTCAGTACTGGGTTACACATCTGGGCCATAACAACTCCATTCACATTTAGGGAATAGTGGCTGGAAAGGCACTTGTTGCAGTTTGAAGAATTACTACCATGCAACAGTGGACTTCCTCCATCCCACCCCCTATTTCCTGGAAGCCAGATGGGGAAGGAGTAAAAGTGAAATCTGATTAATTAGATAGGGAGGAGAAGTAATTTACTAAGAAAAATATGAGAAAATACAGAGTCATTAAGGATGATAAATCAAAAAAAAAAAAAATGGAAAAAGAAATCTCCAAAAACTTTCAGCCCTTCAGTTATGACTGGCCAATGTAGAAGAGGCCTTGTTCTCCAGTTCCATGTCATTTTTTATATCTTCCTTCCAGAAGTCAGAACCCACAAAACCATTTTGGGAATTACAGTCTCAGGAAAACCAGGAACTGCAGTTCCTTATTCCCAGAGCCAGAAGCCATATGGAAAACCAAAGCTTTCTGGAAAACCAGGAACTACAACTCCAACTGCCCGCAGGTACCAAGAGCTTACGACACGATTTTAAGATATGGAATGCCAGTAAAAACCGTGACAGTACTCAGCAGAGAATGACCTAGGAGTTATGGTCAACAGCCAGCTGAACATGATCCAACGGTGTACACAGGTGGCCAAGAAGGTCGGTGGCCTGGCCTGTATCAATATTCATCTTTTTGCTGCGATAGAGTTAATGTTGATTAAATGTCCAGGCACACCAGAATCGCAGAAGTATAAGGCTCTACATCAGTGCACAACGTATCCTAATCCCAAGAAACTATAAACTGGCAGAACCCATTTGTATTTCTGGAGTGACAGGCGGATCTCAATAGTTAACAGTATTGGAGGCTAAAGTAAGCTTTACTGATAATGAGTGGCAAGAGCACCCCATTGAGACTGCTCCAGAGTCTCTGTGCATCTTTGATAGAGACTACCCCAGGAGAGAGTACTTCAAGTACCCAGAAGGATACTGCTTGGCTTTTGGTACAGCTACATTAGAAAGAAAGAGGAAATTAAAAAGCTGCCTACCTTGTCCATTCGCTTGAAAATGGTTGTGGTTTAATCCAGCTGTCTATTAATCACCTCATAGCTATTCTCTCACACATACACACCCCCAGTGGGATGAGGACATGATTCAGAGAAAAGGTAAAAGTCATTGGTTGAGATAAAGAGAGCTTAATACAACAGAAAGGGGAGAGAAAAAAAAAATTATAAAAGAATATACAAAACAAATGATGTGCACTGCAATTGATCACCACCCATAGGTCAATGCCCAACCCTTCCTTGAGCAATGACAGCCCACCCAGCCAGCTCTTCTAATTTTTGTTGTTCAGCATGACATCATATGATATGGAATATATTTTTAGCCAGTTTGAATACAAGATTCCTTGGTGACTTAAATTTCCTTTTCAAGACCATTTTTTGGTCAGCGCAACCCACTTACCTGACATAGCATCAGTTGAGCGATGTATAGAAGAGACCCCCTCTTTGTACATCCAGCCCAGCAGCACTGGCAGTCGAGGTACCAAGGGATATTGGTCTTCACTATCAACTGCTTCCAAAGCAGCTCAGACCTCTTCACATACTGCCAAAATCTCTTTTTCAGTTGGAGTGTAGCAGGTCTCGGACCGCTGACTCCAAAATCCTATGGGTTGATCTCAAGTCTCCCTTGATGAGTTCTGCCAGAAGCTCCAGGTCATTCTCAACAGCTGCAGTGTAGAACAATTTTTTTTTTATCTTGTCTTGCCCAGATTGGCCCAAGGACTACTGCATGAACTATCTCCTGTTTAATTTGTTCAAAACTTGTTACTACTCAGAGCCCCATGGGAAATCATTTTTCTTTCAAGTGAATTGATAGAGAGGGGAATATTCCACAATGCCTAAGAAAGCTCGTGTTTCCTTTCTGATAGATATTAGAGACATAGCTTTTATTTTCTTGATTATATCCACAAGGATCTGACAAAATCCATCTTGCCATTTGGTTCCTAAAACCTTTATCTCCTGTGCAGATTCCTTGGCTTTACTTTGCTTTACATCAAACAAGCTTTCATAAGGATTTTGACAATTTTCTTCCCTTTCTCAAAAACTTCCACTGCTCTGTTGCCCCACTCAATGTCATCAGTATAGGTATTCAAGAGCTTCCACCTGTTCTAGTGCAGTCTGGATCAGCCCATGGCAGATGATATGGCTATTTTTCCACCCCTGGGGCTGCTGATTCCACTGGACATTCCTCCAAGTGAAAGAAAACAGTGGCCTGCATTCTGCCACCAAAGGGATTGAGAAAAACATCTTAGCAGTATCTATTGTGGCATATGTCTCACTCCAATTATTGGAGGGAAAGGAGGTTCTTTGATATATGTCCTAGTTGCTTAGGGGAGGGGAAGACAGGTGATAGAAAAGAGATAGGAAATAAAAGCAAGGAGTCTTTGTACAAAGCAAGAGAGATAGTCACCACCACAGTTCCAGCATTGCTCCTAGTGGCAGATGTTGACCCGCAGTGGTGATGGGTTGCTGGAGGTTGTGTTGTTCAGTTGACGATGACTCAACAGCAGTACAAACTCTTACTTATAGTCCAAAGTGGTTGAGCCAGCTCTTTTGGAGTGACAGCCTCTGGCTTTGGGATCTCAGCAGGAGCTCCTTTGTTTCTGTCTTCCAGGCCTTGCAAATTTAAGTCAGCAAATAAGAGGAAGCAGGGAGACGCCGACTTGCATCCTGTCTTCACAGGATACAGTGGTATCATCCCTCAGTCTCCAATATCAAACTGGAGTTATTTGCTCACAGGACAGGTCTTCTGCCAGTAAACACTCCTGAGCACTCACTTTTGAAGACAAATATCTCCAAAGAAATATTTTCAAATGTTTGTATTGAAGTTCACAGAATCATGGAATGACTTGGGTTGGAAGGGATCCAAGGATCATCAAGTTCCAACCCACCTGACACAGGCAGGGTCACCAACCTCCAGATCTGATACTAGACCAGGCTGCCCAGAGCCCCCATCCAACCTTGTTTTGAGCACATCCAGGGACAGAGCATCCACAGCCTCTCTGGGCAGCCTGTTCCAGCACCTTACCACTCTCTCTGTAAAGAACATCCCCCTGACATCCAATTTAAAACTTCCCTCCTTGAGTTCTAGCATGTCTGGCATGCAACATTCGGTAGTGATGTGACTTCAGGCTACGTTAATTCACTGTTTCTCTCCACTCATTCTATTCCCCATTACATTTTTGCACTGGCAATATGGGGCTATTAGAAGGTGAAAAATTTTTGTTGATCACTCTTTGGCTCTCCAGCCGACAAATCAGCTTAAGGATGGAAATCAGTTGCAGACAGGGCAACTGCCAACAAGGCATCAACTATCTCTCTAGCAAGCCTGTTCCAGTGTCAGATTACCCTCCTGGAAAAAAAAATTTCCTTTATGACCAGTCTAAACCTCCCCTGATGCAGCTTTAATCCATTCCATGAGTCTCCCAACTAGATAACATGGAGAAAAATGAGAATCTCTCTCCAGTTTTCTTCCTCAGAAAGTAGTAGAGAGAAAGGAGGTCACCTCCCAGCTCCATTTTCTCCAGACTAGACAATCCAAGCATTCTCAGCTTTTCCTTATGGGACATGTCTTCCTGCCCTTTTATCAACTTTGGTGCCCTCTGGACAATTTCAAGTATCTCAGCATCTTCTTTAAGAATTATGAAGCCCAAAATTGCACACAATATTCAAGGTGAAGCTGAGCCACTGTTAAATACAGTGGAAGAATCACTTTTAACAAGTTGGCTGCACTGTGTTTAACGCACCCTAGCATAGGGTGCTCTCTTGGCTGCCAGTGAACACTGCTGGCTCACATTGAGCCTGCTGCCAACCAGCAACCCCAAAACACTTTCTGCAGAGCTGCTCCCCAGCTACTGATCTCCCAGTGTGTATTTAGGTCCAGCATTACTCCATCTCAAGTGCAGGATCTGGCATTTGTTCTTTTTAAATTTTGTACTGTTGCTGATGGTCAAATGCTCCCATCTCACTAGGCCACTCTGCAAAGCCTTTCATCCCTCAAGAGAGTCAACAGCATCTCTCCATTTAATATCACCAGCAAATGTACTAAGGAAGCATTCAACACCTGCTTGCAGATGCCAATAAGAAAAGCTGAAGGAAAAATGAAAGTGGAAGTACCCAAATAGGATGTTAAGTATCAAAATTTTTACAACCACTTTTCATTTTGCATTACCTTTGCTCTTGAATGTTTTACTTTAGAAACAGTTGTAAAGTGATGATTTCTAAAAGGCACACTGGTTCTTCACATATGAAAATCAAATTTATTGGATGTTACAAAGTGTGCACTGAGAAAACTTTAAGACACTAGTTTTAGCAATTTGATTTTAGATCTATAAATGACGATCTATGAACAGGCTTGCTTTTGTTTCTTCTTCTAGTCAATGTAAAAGACAGAGTTGTCTCAAGACTGGGTTTCTGAATACTTCAGACTTAAATAGAGATAATGCCAAGTTTATTATCGGTAGTTCTACTAATTCAATAGCAAGTGATCTGTCTAGACAGTAGCTGTAGTCAGTTTTTGATGTATGTCTTGTAAGAAATAGGACGGTAGAGAATGCTGAAAGAGCAAACATGATCTTATAGGTGAGGTTTTAGAACTACCTTCCACAGTCATTCTCTTTGACTTCTAGGCAAGAGCTCTTGTTTCCATTATATGCTGAAACAAAAGAATTTTATGTTATTGCAGTCTCCTGGAACAAGAAACTAAATTCAGCCTATGAACACACACTTCTAAAACAAATGTTTAGATGCCTTTGGCACAGTCAGTTAAGTTTTCTAGAGCAGCAAAGTGTGAGTATAGAAAAGATCTGAACTGTGTTTTTTTGGATAGCTATTTTTACATCTTCAGTGGAAGGAGAAGAAACTTCAAAGGAAATTTTAAATCTGACTAGTAGCGTCACCAGTTCTGCATTTACATTCTCAACTATTATCAGCAGTTTAAAGCTATCTTTTCTGCATTTTCTTTCCAGCCTACAGATTGGGATCCATTCAGAATTTTGCTCATTAAAGAGCAAAATAAGTTCTGACTTTTCATATTCAAATTGCCAGTTGAAACAGTTCTTCTTCCTAGTATTTTTTAATGTACTTGATCAGCACTGTTTGCTTCAACTATAGCAGAAAGATCTCAAATATAGGAGGATGTATAAAATAAAATAAAAATAATATTTGTAAGAAGTGCTGCCTCTTCTGCTACTCTTCTACTGAGCTCCTAATAAAGGTCTGTTCCTCTGCAGGTAGGAAAGCTAGAAAAATTGGCTTAAAGAGGTCCATCCCTCTTCTCAATTTAAGTCTCTTTTGCTAGTGGTTCCATCTTTTAATTGTTTGCAGTGGTTGGCATGCCTTACATACTGCACGATTTTTCAAATTTTGGAGAAAAAATATTTTTCCATGTGACAGTAGATTTCTGGTACTGTTGCTGACCTTGCTTTACCTTAATATAAAATAGTATGATTAATTGCTGTTTGTTTTGTTGGTTTTTTTTCTGTTTGCTTTTGCTTCTGCTTTCGCTTATGTGCTCTGTTGACATCATGCATTTTTAAACAGCTCTTGTTCTGTTAACAATGCTGACAGTTGCAAATGCATGAGAATTATATACCACTGATACGGAAGTGAATTTTTTTAAATCAATTTTGTAGTGATGTTCCTAGTGTGTGATAACTACATTAGTCATTCTTTCTAGTCTATTATTTTTCAAAAAATATCCATTAAGCAGTTTGGAGAATGTGGATTTATGAATGTGCACTGAGCACAATAAATTTCAAAACAGCAAATGTGAACAAGTCAATGCTAGTCAATACATGAGCAACAAACAGAACTAGTAATTCAGGAGCAAAGTACCAATGCAGAAAACTGTGTAGGGAGATTATAGGTTTGTTGTTTTATTTGTTTGTTTCTTAATTTTTTTTTCCAGAAAACTGAAAGCATGTTCATATTTCCCTTTCACACATTTATATCATTTTCTTTCCCCAAGATTTTAAGTTAGTATCATGGTTTTGTGATTTTCGGTTCTTTGTATTCCACATCATAACATCATGTAGTGGATGTACCTAGTTCTCAGAAGAGAAAGACTACTACAGTCCCCACGGTACTTTGCTCCTCTGTTACCATTTTCCAGCCAGAGGGAAAAGATAAAAGCTCGCAGTATAAAAACTTGCAGATCATGAGACCTCGTCCCTTTTTCCTCCGTCTCTCGTCTTGGCAGCACCTCGCTCTCCAGCCATCTTATTGTTGGTAGTAGAGTAAGGCCTACCTTGATTTTGGGACATTCTCTCTCTCTGTATTGGATTTATCAGCTTAAATTGTAATTATATTGTATTATAGTGTGTTGTTTTGCATTCTGATATTTTATTTAGTAAATTAGTTTGTTTCTCCTCAGATTGTTGCCACTGTTCTTTGCTCTCAGGGCCATCTCCTTACCCTTTTCCCCTTTTCCCTTTTCCCGGGGCGTGGGCCCGTGGATCCCCCGTCCCCTTCATCACGGAACCAGGCCAAACACCCGTAAACCGTTGACAGTTAGGAACTGATATACTTACAAGACAAAACACAACATATATTTTATCACAGAGATATTCACAGCATTGTTCCAAACCCTGTATGAGTCACCACTTTTCTGCAACTAAAATGTAAATAATAAGCTAGCAACAGTTAGCAATAATACAAAAATTGTAAATTACAATTGTCATGGTTTTATGACTTTTGGCTATTCATATTCCACATCATAACATCATGTAGTGTATGTACCTGGTTCTCAGAAGAGCAGAACAACTACATTCCCCAGGGGACTTTGCGACCCTGTTACCGTTTTCCGGTCAGAGGGAAAGACAAAAACTCGCAGATCACGAGACTTTTTCTCTTTCCACTCGTCTCCTGTCCAGGCAGCATCTCGCTTCCCAGCCATCTCACTGTCAGTATTAGAGTAAGACCTACTTCAATTTTGGACACTCTCTCTCATTGTATTGGATTTATCAGCTTAAATAGTAATTACATTGTATTATAGTGTGTTCTTTCGCATTCCGATATCTTATTTAGTAAATTAGTTTGTTTCTCCTCAGATCGTTGCTACTGTTTTGTTCTCAGGCCCATCTCCTTACCCTTTTTCCCTATTCCTTTTCCCATGGCATGGGTCCATGGGTCCCCCGCCCCATTCGTCATGGAACCAGGCCAAACGCCTGTAAATCGTTGACATACCATACATTACATGATGGAAAACATTTGTCTAAAAAGGTTAAATTTAATGACAGGTAGACATAAATATCCACTGTTTGTCTTTATATCATGTGTGTCAGCATGTTTAAGTAACATACCCTCAGCAACACAGGCTGAATGAGCACACTGCAAAATTCCTGGGAAGCAACATACTCATGACTGCAAAGACCTGAATCAGAATTAAATACGCTTTGTTTCTTTCCAGAACTATGTGTGTTTGGATACAAAATGAAATGCCTTGTATAATATAGATTTATCTGTTTAGACTGGCATTAGCTTAGGCTTTCTATTCCAAAGATTTTGAAACAGTCCAGTGTCCTGGAAATAGAAAATATGGAAATTATGACAAAAAAAAAACAAAAAGTGTGCTGATAATTCTTTATCATTCTGAGTTACAGTAATAATTTTATACAAACATGAAAATGATAATACTTATTTCATACGTCATTTGGAAATCTTTACCAAGATACAACTGTTTGCAAACAATATAATATAACCGTAGTCTTTGAGCATATATAATGTGCTCTGTTATTTCATATATTTCATGAGTATTGTCTAATTTCTCTCAAATATGGTAGCATTTGTGCAAGTGGTTCCCAGAACAAAATGCTTTAACAAGAAAAAATAAGAAAAAAAATATATAAGCAAGGAGATTTTCTAAAGATCAACAACTTCTGCAACAGAAATTCCGACAGTGGTTCTCACGTTATCCATTATGCCTTTAATTTTCCATTGTCTATACCCCAAGGGAAATGGGAAGCAGAAATAAACATGGTATTGAATATAAAAATAGATTCTCTATGTGGATACAAGATTTACTTGATCAACCGAAGATATGACCAGGCATCTGTAGAGTCTAACTTGTTAAATTGAGATTCTATGAGGTCTTCAATCAATACAGGAAACTTACTTCATGTACAGGAAGCTTTCTTCATGTATATAATTCAAGGCCTGCTCCAAAAGCAATGTCTCTGATTTTATTATGTTGCCCCACAATGTCAGAGGCGGATGTTGGTGGTATGGCAGTAGAGGCTGACCTTCCTTCCAGTATTCCATTATAAGTGGCTACTGTGTGACAGAAGACAGCAGAGAGGTAGTTTGTTAAAATGGTGTCTGGCATGGAAGCATGTATGAAACAAAAGCCATCAATGCTTGCTGAATGTTTCTGAAGACAAACAGTGAATGGGAGCATAGTGAGGTGGTGGGTGGTGCATTTTAGCAGTGGCAACAGTGACAGTAAATCACCTTTGCTGGTACAGATTTTTACAAGCGTGGCATGCAGGCTCTTGTTCATCACTGACCAAAATGCACAGTTAATGCTGGTGACAATGTTGAGAAACAACGTTTTGTATCTGAGAATTTGCTCTACCAAAGAACGTTATTGAGTTATTTTTATTGGTTGTACCTTCCATGGAAATAAACTGGAAGCATTACTTTTGCAGTGACCTATATCTACGTGTTGTCATTTTAGGAGACATTTAGCTTTTTCTTATTATCTTTTACATGACTATCAGTTCTATTGGGACTTGGCTATCTGATTACCTCAGTGGACACACCACTTTTACCTTGTACCAACTAAATCTAGCCCATTCCTTAACTCTCATGAAATCATGGCTTAATTGTTACAGTTAAGGCACTTGAAATTTGAGTTAAGGATAGGTTCTTTGAAAGATCTTTTGGGGTTTTTGGCTGATAGTTTCTTGACGCTTTAATGTCATCCTCTCTTTCTATTCTTTTTTATTGTTGTTATTTACATATATTTAGTCACCTAGAGACAAGATCTTGCATTTATGGTTTTTTTTTACCTATACAAGGAAATATGATGAAATCAGTGTTTAAGAACTACCTAGAAAATTAGGAAGTTATGTTTGTAATGCATTGCAAACAGACAGATTTCTTGCTTTATTTTCTATTCCTGTACTTTCTGTGCTTTGCTTTTTGTTTTGGTAAATACATGAACACACTGCAAATTTTATCTTCTACGTCCTGTCATTCTTAACTTTAAGGGAGTTATCTGCCTTCTGAGCTGTAGTATAAAGGTCAGAGTTCAGACATTACAGCTCAGCATGTCGATCTGTCCCTTACCTAGATCCAGGCCAGAATGAAAATAATGAGAGAACTATTTCATTGGGAAACAAACTATGTTATTGTGCGCTGCTAAACTCTGGGGAGCTTTCTGAAAACAAATACAGAGAGGCAATTACTGTCACTGACAGTGAAAAGAGGGGAAGGAGAGAGAATGAAGGAGAAGTAAATTATGTATTTAGCCAAAGAGACAGGAAGAAAAAGAACCTTTCAATGTTGAGAACTTTCAAGAAAAAAAAAATATCCACAATATCCATAAATATGTGCCTGCATCTGTGATGTATGTCCATGTTTCAGTGCTTTATAATTGAAAAGTGTGGTCTAGACAAAAAGAATATCTTGTTCAGAGGTAATCTGCAACAGGTTACATAGTAGCATTACTTAATGTATCTATTTCATAACAACAGTGGAAAAGTCTGTGGCTTTCTGGTTCTCAAAGAGTTGAAGAAGGCCTAGGAGTTTATCAAGACAGAGCATATTCGTGCTAGAGTAGAAAAGATTCAGCCTGCTACAAGCAGTCAGAGAAGCTAACAATATTATTATCTCTGCAATGATGATAAGAAGCAGCTGAAAATAATGGACGCTATTTTTTTAGTGGTGATTTGAAAAAATGCCACATAGAGCCACAACCTCATAAAATTATAGGAGATGCACTCCGTACTAGTTCTATCCAGTAATTTGATTGGTTATCATTTTCTGCCCAGAAAGGAGTCTCTAAAAAGTGCCTTTATTTATTCTGAAACAAAAAGAAAAGCTGCTCATGAGGGAGTTAAAAAATAGAGATTTAACTTTTATACCAAGCATATTTGAGTATGCTCAGTTTTCACATTGCGCACACTCACAAGGTAAATTTTCATTTAGAATTACCAGGTGTTCTCCCCTAGATGACTTTACTTAGATTTCTTATTACTTAGTCAGAAACTTTTCATCGCTGCTGTTGTTGCTGGATTGTCATAGGATTTAAAATAAAATCTTTCACCTACATCTGATAAAGATGTTAAAAGAAACGTGTTTTCATTCATGCTGAAACATTCTGACACTTCATTGAGAAAAGCTGCTGTCTTTGCAGATTTAGTCTGTCAGAGGAGTCATATACCAGTTAATGTGGTGGGCAAGAAATACGAAATACCACTGAGATAAGATGAATAAACCCCTAGACTTTTCCTCGAGGTAGGAAACAAATTTAACTCATAAATATGTAACTTTGAGAATCATGTTATTTTCATGGAAGTGGATTCCTTTTTAGAGACCAAACAGTCTAAAGGTTGCATCTCCTGGGCCTGCTTCATTTCTTTGCAGATCTCCCACACATACTGCAGTACCTAACGTGCCACAGAATTATGACTAGCAGTTGTGGTAGATGAAGGTAACACAATAAGGCTAAATTCCATCTATACTCAATCCAACTGTCAGCATGTAAGAGAAGTGATAGGACAATTCAAAAATAAGGGGTAAACCTTCATTTTTGAGGTTTGAGAAAGAGGAAGAGATTCAGGAAAAGAAAGAGGGCGAGGAACAGCAAGGAGAGAAGTTTGTATGAAAAACAGAAGGGCAGAAGTAAGTGTGCAGCTGTGGGACTGGACTTACGTATTGCATATTCCTGATTTATAGTTACTTACAGACTACAATTACTCAAGTATTATTCTGCTATTGATAATAAATGTTTTGTTTGCTGACTATATTTGTAATCCAAGTTGAATATCCAAACTTCCTGTGATCATCTCAATTTTGTATATTTTTTTTAAATAGAAAGATTTTTAAAGACATTTTAAATAATTTCCTTGTTCATTCTAGGATTTGCTCAAGAAGTATTTGAATAAAAATAATAGACTACCAAGAAAATTATAATGGAGTAAAAAGAACATGAGAAATGAATCTATAGTTTCCTACTTTTTAAGCATAAATTTAAGCACAAAATGGATCATTTTGCTTGGACAAAGATGGCACTGACAAGGTCTTTTTTCTACATGCACTCAACAGAGACCTTGTTTGGATTTTGGTTCCACAAATTGTTTACTTGTCTCTGCCCTGTGCTGCACTGACCTTTTGACTTATTGTTGTGGTTTAACCCAGCAAGCAGCTAAGCACAACACAACCATTCCCTCTCACATGCACACACCCAGAGGATGGTGGAGAGAATCAGAAAAAAGATAAAACTCATGGACTGAGATAAATACAGCTTCATAGAACAGAAAAGGAAGGGGTAATAATAATAATAATAAAAACATACACAAAAAGTTATGCAGAATGAACTGATCATCACCCATCAACCAGCACTCAGGGGGCTGCCCCGACCAGTTCCCATAGTTTTGTTTTTCAGCAATGTGCTATGTGACATTGTACATTCCTTTGGTTATTTCCTGTCAGTGGTTCTGAATGGGTCCCTTCCCAGATTCTCATGAACCAACAGCATGGGCAGCACGAGAAGTTAAAAGTTCTTGACTCGGTATAAGTCCAACAACGTCTAAAACATTGATGTGCTGTTAACACCATTTTTCTCCTAAATTTTAAACATAGTGTTATGCCAGCCACTATGAAGAAAATTAACTCTACCCCAGCAAAAATCTATTATGCCATGTATACTATGTACAGAGCCAATGATCAAATTTTAAGTGGAATTAAGAGGCCTGGGAGTATCATCTCATTGTAGTTATTGTACAAAGAGAAATTTGACTTGAATAGTTGCTTAGAGACTAAACACTATATCAGTACTAGCACACTGATGTCCTTTAATCTCTGTCATTTCTGGATAACTGGCTGATGATTGACTTTTGCACAGGTCAGCGAGGCAAATTTTTTTTGTTTGTTTGGTGAAATCTGAAAAAGGTATAAGCAGAGGTGCTTCAGAATTTTATATTTCACCATGGCGCAAGGAAAAAATAGCAGTTACAGTTTGAATACATATTTCCTAACAAAATTGTTATATGTAATGTGAGGGAGAAGGAGAGAATGTTTTTTGCATAGCCTGCACTGTTGATAGTTTCCTTCAGCGGGGTGCTCACTGGATTTCACTCTTCAAAGCCACTGCAGCATTTCTGTTTTGACAAGATCTATGTGACTGTGTTAAAAAGTTTAATTTGATTGAAAGTGAGTGCAATGATGTTTTTAATTTGTCAGCATCTTGACTGCTTATATTTAACTTCATTCCATTCCTTCATACAAGTGTATTATTTGCATCAACATTTTATGACATTGAGGTCTATTTATTTACATTGCTCCAGCAACTGTATCGTAAATTATCATTAAACTCCTCCAACTTGTTCATAGGATAAAAATATCTTTTAGTAGTATTAATCTATATTTCATTAACAACAATAATTTCAGTGAAAGAAGTAAATTACATTAATTTTAACATATAAATCAGATCACTTCCTACTGGTTCTGGAACCACTTTCAGGATTTCTACTATTTTATTAACATCAGCACAATAAAACAATACTTAAATATCTCTAAGATCATTCTCAAATACTATCCAGAGGCTTACATAGTTTCTAAAATGTAAAAATTATTTTCAGTGACTGTTTGGGAAATGCTGATGCTCAAAGAAAAAAAAATCTATATATCAAATACCAATATCTGAAAAAGAAAAAAAAAGAGGGGGCAATTTTTCCATTAAAAAAATAAGCAATTGATAAGATCATGGTAGCTTGTTCTGAAGGTTAGTGGCCATAGAATTTTCCTAAACAATTTTTTAGACTCTATCCCTTGTGTTCTGTGCAAGGAGACATATCCTCAAGCTTGATCATGGATATCCAACCTTTTGGGTTGCCTAGGCTGCACTGAGTGAAGAGGAACTGTCTAGGGCTGCATATATGTAAGTTGCATCAGAATTAATGCCTCCAGTACATTTCCAATGAAATGACAACAAGGAGCACAATAACACTATTTGATTGAGCGAATTCTCAAATACAAAACAGTTTTATTCAGTATAGTCCCCACCATTAGCCATGAAATTTGGGCAGTGATAAGAAAGATCCTGCAAGTTACACTTATAAAAATCTGCACCACCAGAAGTGACCCACTGACATTGTTGTCACTGCTGAAACACACCACCCACTACCTCACTATGTTCACATCCACTATTTGGTCACCAGAAATGTTCAGCAAGCATTGATGAATGTCATTGGGTGCCACACCTTTGCTTCATATGCACTTCCACTTCAGACACCATTGTGTCAATCTGCCCCTCTGCTGCCATCTGTCACACAGCAACAATATGCAACAGAATATTGGTGAGAAGGTTCAGCCTCTACTTCCACACCACCAACATCTGCCTCTGATTTTATGGGCCTACGTAATTAAACAGGAGCAGATCCCATTAAAAAATAATATCATTGTATATAATTAAGTGTATAATATAGTTAATGTACGTAAAGTAACAAAACTTAATTGGTTTATTATTATTATTATTATTAAAACATATATAAAAGAGAGCAACAAAAACATAAAAGTATTGGGTCATTTGACTTTGTTTTTGTGAAGCTAAGGCATTAATCCCTGGTTCAATGGCAGTGTCTGTAATTCTTAGTGAGTTCTCAAGGTGCTCATCAGAGACTTTTTATGACATTTTACTCTTTCTATACTCCATCCTCGAAAGCATCTGTTCATAAATATACCTGCTGCCAAAAAGCAATGACAGGAATAAGGCATGATTGTGAAGTGAAGGGTGTTTCTCTCTGGTAAGAGAGGACTTATAAAAGTCTGGCAAAGAGAGATGATCAGATTTTTTATTACAGCTCTGTATATTCCATTTGAAAATTCACAAGTGATGTATTTATGTTGACTGAAAATGGAGTTGCAAATAAATAAAAAATTGATGATTTTTTCAAAAATTTTTAAATCTATTCTCAAATTCCTTTATCAAAATGGAAAGCATAGCTGCATGTTTTATACTGCTCACAAGACTGCATTTAGCAATGTATCAAAGTCCATAAACTTATTTGCCATAACTTGATCTGGCACTGCAGTGTACCCCATGCCCTGACTTCAGCCCAGATGCTGAGAGGCTGAGTCAGGCCTTGTGGTGGGGCAGAAGTAGAGTCACTGCCATGAAGGTGTGGAGCAGGGGGTGGCTGCAGTGTGAGCTGTGCTGGGCCACAGGAGGCCCGCAGGCCACAGGTTGAATATGCCTGGACTAGATGAAGAGAATGCATTTTTCTCTGTGGCTTTTAAATTCAAGTCTTGCAATTTTTACTTCTTAATGCCAACTGGGCAACAGAAAAAAAAAAAAAGTATAACTTTTAGGATAATCAGTAGCGAGTAAGAAATTGCTATTTAAGAAAAAAATTTCTTAAAATTTAAATAATTTAACTTACAACACATAAATATCTAAGTGATCAGAGACTGAAATCCCAATCTCATTTTCATACAGGTGAATGACATAATACGTCTTGATTTTTTTCTGTCTCTCACTCAGGTAATATTTAAATCTATCATGTCAGGTACTATAGTATCAACAGAAAGACAGTGCTAAAAACTCTCTTTAAAATATTTTATTTTCCTCTGTTTCTCATTTTAGAATATAAAGGGGAGAACAATAGTTTTATCTCCTGCCTTCTTAGAGCATTACCTTTCTCTGCTAGAAAGAGGCTTTATTTTCCGGTCACTGCACATACTGAATACGACTCTTTCACATGAGGTAAGTAACGTGGTATAAACTGCTCTACCTATTCTCTTGAACTACCTGATTCAGGTAGCTACAGAGCACCTGTCAGGATTTACATCACTGGTCTGAGTCATGGCTGGCTACATAGGAATCCACAGGTGCAAAGGACTCATGTAGTCAAACAGGTGTTTTCTGAATATCTGAATACTGAACTCCTTCCTGTGAGTTCCTCTTGTGATTTAAGCTCTGCATTTTTATGCGTATTCTGTTCAGTAAATTAATGAAATAAAGTGCAAATTAGGAGTATACGTCTAATTGTCATAGGCTACTGTGGAACTTTTGCTGCTCTAAAGTTATTCAAGCTAGAAATACTATGGCTGAGCTATGTCTGTGGAATAGAATATCCCAATGACAGCATTTAAGCCTCTAATTTAATTTTTCAAAGATTTCAATACACTAAAATACTGATTTCATAAGCCATATGTAACATCTCTTGCTCAGTATAGATAAATGAAAAAAGGAATCCAAAGAAAGTAATAAGAATTATTTTCTGTAAAATACCACCTGATATCTCTCTCCTTTCTGTGAAGACCTGTTCAGTGATGCTAAAATTCTAATGGTTTGCAATGAAAGAGTATGGATGTATATTTTCTTTCTTTTATGTTCTTCCAGTAATATGCTTTATTTTCATGTGTTAAGTTACTCATACTAGCTACTTTCACAGGGAATTTAGAAGCCTTTCACTAGATCTTTATTCACTCTTTCTTTCCTCAGAACATATCTATGTATAATGAGTACAGAACGTATTTACTAAATTTTTGTCCATGTGCTCCATCACATTTATGATTCTCACATTTTCTGTTTTATCTAGTTTTTACTCAGTACTATACTGTAAATACATGTTCATGGGAAGCAGGGACAGTTTTTCCTTTTTCCATTTTTAAATTCTACACTGTTGACACTATTTCTTCAGGTGGTTGCTGGCACAGATAGCAGTAAGCAGTAGGAATCTTCCTATTAGCACTATGCGTGAGTTTGCCCGGCAGATGATTTTATCTCATCTGCTTGGAGTCACACCATGTCTCATTACTAGGTCATTGTGTACTTACTCCCCTGTGGCAGAATAAATAAGCACAGTTGACAGCCTCTTGGAAAACTGATTAACAATAGATTATATTTATTTATTTATATTTATTTCAGATCTGTGAAAGAAGGGGACATAGTATCTAGTTTAGAACAATAAGTGATACAATTGATATTTACTAGCCTGATTACTATAAAATACTTTCTCATTATTACTTTTCCTTGACATACGAAGCTTAGTGACAGCCAATTCTCCAGTGTTCAAAGACAGCCATTAAAAGCAAAATTCTGAGATTAGATTGGATAGAGGAAAGCTAAATGCTCTGTCATTTCCAGATAAGGTTTTTCACAGGTACTGCTGGACTCCCCTGAGATGATGTCTAAACCCAACCATCTAGAGTCCTTGATTGCTATGTCAGAATGAGAAAGCTAGCTTGATGAAGGCAAGATTATAGGGTCTCAGATGTGAAACATAAAATAGGAGAACATAATTAAATAAAGTAGAATCTTGCACTGAGGACTTTGAGATTGATTTAATGGCATGTTATCACTTTCACTGTGTTTAATATTCTTATGATGTTGCTCAGTTACACACATCATGTCAATTCCATTCAAAGCAATCTTTACGATAATACAGTGCTTAATTTTTGTTTTCAAGGTACGGTAATTATACTAATGTACTGAAATAAAATTATTCAGTACACTCATCTGAAAATGCACATTACACAAATTTGAGTTTAATTCTTTTATTGGTATCTCAGGTACTCATTCTAGGATTGTAACAGAACAAGGAATTGTAAAATTATTTTCACATCCCAAGAAATACAGCTTGCAGTTTTGCAATTTGGGAGCTACCACTCCTCAGAAAATTTGAAGATACTTTGTTCTCACCAAATGCATTTTGTGCTACATTTGGACAGGTACCATTAAATAACAATCTTTACTTCCTTTTTCTAAAGCATATATGGATAGCTTGAAATCCTTCATGCTGCAGTAGCTGAGGGTAAAGTTTAGAAAAAGAAAGAGAATATCCTAAAAATCTTTTAAGTTTGAATTTTTATTAAAATTAGTATTGTTTATAGACCACCTTATTTATTATGTAAAATAACACTGAACACTGAACACTGAAATTGTTTAAATGTATTGCTTCAAATGTGTGAAAATGGGTAAAATAAACTTTATAAAAGTAAAAATTTTTAATGTGAAAGTAAAAGGAATTAAATTAAAATTAGATTAATATTTGAAATAAGAAATGAAACGGTTGGAAATTTTCAAAATAAGTGTTTTATATTGATCTCATAGACAACTTGGTTTTTCTTTTATGCTAGCATAATAAATAAGTAAACAAATCATATTTGCATATAATTTGAAGCCAGAAATATTTTACCTAAACAACTTCTGTCTTAATATAACTGACAGATATTTGACCATCTCAGAAACATTGATATCCATAGCTCAAGTCTATATCTCACAGGTAATATCCTGAATTTTTTGAAGTTAAAGTTCCACCATGCAAAGAAGATCCTATAGTAGTTATCTTTTTTTTATAATTTAGTCGGTCAGCTCATTTAGTCTTTGCCTTTCACATCTTAAAAGTATTGGAAAGCAAAAACTAAACAAACATTATAACAAACATGAAAATGAAAAGTCCTGGTGAAGAATAGTTTCTTCTTTAGAACTTTGGATTTCTGCCTCCTGTGCAGCTGAACTGCTCTGACATGTGTGTGGGTAGAAAGGAACAAGAATTGGGAAGAAAAAAACAGTATTTCAGTAATTCCAGCTGCTCAGTTGTGTTAAATCCATGAGCTCTTTCCATATAACAGTATTATACAGTTCCCTGGATTTACTTTCCTTTAAATAGGAGCAGTTATGAGAATTGGTTAACAAGCTCAAGGTTTATTCATTTCTGCAAATTGAATTTCCACATATATCCATTTGTCTCTTAGCATGTAACTCCAGTTTAAGTTCTCAGTGATAGGGATTTCTGGAGCAGTCATGGTCAGACTCTGGTGCTGCAACAGCTACAGGAATGTCTACTAAACAGATCCTGATTATTGCATGAATAGTTTATCACTGGTAACCACAGCGAAACTATCCCCTGTCCCCATGATTCTGTAAACAGGGTTGTTAATTAGTTGTCAATATCTGACAAATTATTAAACAAAGAGTAAACACCCAATGGTAGCCAATCTAAGGAATTACTGATGAGCCTCTGACTTCAATAACTCGTTATTTGAAATTTAGAGCATGTTTTCCTTTCCTGAAGTCCTATGTCAGACTTTCCATTCCCTGGCTGCATAATCAGGTGATTAGCAGTGGAGAACTCCTGACTGAAGCATTCTTCAGTGAACATTCATCTATACTAAAAGCCAGGAAAAAAAAATTGCATTTCACCACAAAAACAAGGTCTTCAATCATTCTCTGGTCACACAAATCACTGCATGAATGTAGTGAATGATTTGGCTTCAAAATCTGCTGGAGAAGAGAAAGGAAAGAAAGGAAGGAATCTTTCCTCAACATTTTTTTCCTCAAGCTGTTTTAAACATGCAACAGAAAGATGCCTTTTACTATTGATGCCGGGGAGGGCAGGGGGGGAGGGCAATTTCATCAAATAGCAGACTAATAAAACACACTTTTGGTAACCTTTTGCAAGTACATTTCCACATAGAAATTAATTCTCACCTACAGCTCTAGCAGTCTTTACATTAAATCTATTAGGAAGATGAATATGATGTCTTACTAGTCAGAAGACTGTGTAGTTCTTCAAACACCCTGATGTATTAACACAAACACATCACATTATACAAGAAGGAATTTATGATTAACTGTTGTGGTGAAATATTTAGCAATGTCTGTAAGAAGGGTGGAGTGTCATTTGAAGTTCTGTTGCAGTTAAAAGCCATTGAAAGTCCTTTCTGTTTAGGCACTGTAAAACGCGTTGTACTTCTCAAACCTAACTTCTAGCTGTGTTCTTCAAACTGAGAGTTTTCATGATAAGATCTGAGTTTTCTGAAAGGGACACACCACCCAGGTGAAAAATTTGTTGTGTCAGTAAGTCAGGTTTAAGTTCAATAGAACCAAAGGCAGCTGGGCCCTTATCTGAGCACCACTGGGGTCACTGGGAAGTGTTCCAGTGACTGCAGCAAGCTCCAGCTTTGCTGCCTGATGAAATCTTGGTGTCAAATATATGTCTGCATTGCTGATTTTTAAAATGGCATATGTGAGGGAAGGGGAAATAATAGTGGCTATTGACTGCGCTAAAAATGTCCTATCTTACTCTCCCGGCCATCTTACACAGTTCCATAAAGGGAAGATCCTCAATTATTTTCTGGTGAAGTATTATGTGTCTGACCATTTTTATGGACTCCAGCTAGACTAAAACACACTAGAGGCCCCAGAAAACATAGCTGCTTCTCTACACACATTTCAAGCATAATGTAGTTCATGACATCTGGGATTCTCCTGTCAGTCTCTCAAACCCTGACACAAAAATATTGTTAATAATTGCAAAAGGAAATTGCAGAAGGAAATATATTCTCTGTCTGCAGACAGCGCACATTAAAGAAAAAAGAAATGCAGCTAACATTTTTACAACAGTTACCCAAGCATATTGTGATAAATTAGAAAGTCATTGAGGTGATTATTTACTAGCTGATTTTTCTAATCTTCTACATATGAACAAGGAACAGAATGTAGGGGGGGAAAAAAAAAACAACACTGTTCCTCAAATGATCACAGAGAGAATAAGACCTTAATTTCAGGTTTTGCTTATATTTGATTAGAATCAGTTATCTTTCACTCATGTTGGAGAATATCCGACTCTGTAAAATATCAGTGATTTTGATACGTTGTCAGAAAGCCTCAGAGCACAATAATGTCATCCTGTTATGTGAATGAATACTATTAACACTGATAAATACATCATCTGCAAGGCCGCACAGTTAGAAATAGTAGAATGTCCTTTCATAAATGAGAAAAGGAAAACACTTCTAATGGATCATATCTTGGAATAAGTGAAACAGAAACCCACAGTTCTACCACAGAGACCACTGAAAATATGGGAAGATGTAGTAAGTCAAAAAACTAATTTGTGCCTATTCAGTGGACACCAAAACTGGAGGAAGATTCTAGGCCATGTTTAGTGAATACAGTAGGTGATGGTTTTTTTTCTCAGGTCTACACTGCCTATAAAAGTTTGTCTTATTTCTGTCAAAATGAAACCTTTCACAATCTTTATGATACCATTCTTCTGTGAAAATATATCACATGAAAATCTTTCTTCATGCCTAAAGTGTCAGTCCCAGCCACAGATTCATGACAAATCATACCCTTTGCCTGATAAACATTGCTCTATCAATTAATTAGCCCTAGAAACATATTAACAAGGCCAACCAGATCCTTCTGGATAAGATACATTATACTGAGATTATTTTCTTCCCGTATCTGTCTCCGGCCATGTAAGTCACTCCAGAAATAATGCCTCCAGTTTATTCCCATGGAAACTACAACAGACACAAAGAGCACAATAATACTATTTGATAGAGCAAACTCTCAGCTACAAAACACTATTTTTCAACACAGTCACCACCATAAGCTGTGTATTTTGACCAGTAATGAGCAAGAGCCTGCATGCTGCACTCATAAAAATCTGCATGGCTGTCTGGAATGTGCTTGTCTTTCACATTGCTGTCTTTCATGTCACTGTAGGCACTGCACCATCCACCGCCTCGCTGTGCTCACATCCACTGCCTGGTATCCATAAAGATTCAGCAAGCACCAATGAATGTCAATGGGTCTAACTTGTTACGCTTGGAGAAATTCAGTGACATATCTTTGATTCATGTACCCTTCCATGTCAAACGCCATTCTGTCAGACTGCTCTTCTGCTGCCACCTGTCTCATGGGAACAAAATGTGATGGAATATTAGTGGGAATATTCAACCTGTACTGTCATGCCACCAACATGTGCTTCTGACATCATGGGCCAACAAAATTACTTTCGAAGCCTCCCTCTTATCTATCGTACACTGGTATGATGGAAGTTTTGCACATTTGTAAGGCAAGAATGCCTTCAAAATCCGTGTATATTTTCATAGATATCCCAGTAGGAATCTAAGGTAATAGCTATGAAAATGGGAGATCTTTTTCATTAGATGAAATTCCTTGGCTATAGCTTGTAGAAAATGCTGTATTATTTCTCTTCCAGCTTTATAGCAATAAAAGAGCTCACAATATTCTATTGAGCTTCTTGACCGAGTAAGGTGAAATGAAGGACCTGTATCAATGTTATTCACCAAGAAATGGAAGTAATCTGATATGAAAACTGTCTCAACAATATGTAGGCAAAAGTATAATGATTTCAGTAACCAAATATTTTATTCTGCTAAAGAAGCACTGCATATGTAGCTCTTTTTAAGGCATTTTATCAGAAGATAAAAATGTACAGAAGATAAAAATGAAATGAACAAAACAGTCACGACCTTTTCAGCTCCTTGCAGAGAAAGTAGATATATCTTCAGTCTCTGTACCAAAATGAATTTCCTCCATTATAATCATTTATTCACAAATATCATTTATATAAAATGAATGGAATAGGAGAACTAGTATGTAAGAAACATCTAATTGACATGTCTAACTGATTTGATCTTGTTGAATATGTTCATGTAAGCAAAATTATAAACTGATGTGCAAGTTTTGAATTGAACCATAAAATATGTGCTATGTGGTAAATTACATGCACATAGATTATTACAGTGTCTATTAATACTATCACAAGGGTAAGAGAAAAGTTGTAGACAATAAAGCAGTTACTATCTCCCCTGGAGTTTGTGAGTATTAATTTTGCATATATTTAATGTGCATTTCAGAGGAAAAATACCTTCGCAGTTGCAATAATATAAGCACTTCTGTGTGACATGCAAAACAAGAAACTCTTAAGTAAAACATTGTGGAGTGTAGATGAAATGATATCAACCTTTTCTGCAGAAATCAAATATAAAACATTAGGTCTTTTTTTAATGCACAGCTTTCAGAAAGCAGTTTTTGGAAGTCCCCAGTCTTGATCATATTTTTCCTACGATTCTTTTAATTACAGTGAATCCTGAGTAAGTGAGCTGTCAAATGATAACTATTGTTATTTGAAAACAGGCATAAGGAAAAGATGCATTAATCTACATACACAATTAAAGTATGATTGAAACTAAAAATAAATTCTGAAGAATCAGCAAATGTGTGACAAGAACTTGTGACAGCCCACATCATCTTTATCTCCATAATATTTACTACAGAGAGTGAAAACATGTTTGACAATGAATGCTGTCTTTTGGGACTCCCTTCTACAGCTGTTCTTTAAAGATTTAGAAAAAAATACATCCCTCAGAACTACGACTAGTTTTCAAGAGTGCCTGTGACTGTGGTTCAGTATGTCATTATACACCTTTCTTACTGTCTTATTTTTCACATTGGCATTCTTTAAAATACAGAAATAAAAAAAAAGAACAACATAAGAACAAAGTTTAAAATAGTTGATGTTTCTAATGTTGATTACCCTGAAATTAAACTTGTTTGTGTTGCTCTCATTTGAGATGTGTGTACAATTATTGTTCTTATTTTACAAACAAGTAGCAGTTTTGTCTGTTTTTGCTGCCTTTTCAAAGGCTCAAAGAAACAGTTTTAATATATGGAATAAGTAAATAACCATTTAATGTGACAAATACTTTGTGAATCTGAAAGGAACAGTTGTGTTGCTCAAAAGCTAAATAGTACCTTTCAAGAGCAGAACTGATAAAAGGAAGAATAAAAGAGAAATTTCACAGAATCACAGAATCATAGAATTACAGTCACAGAATGGTTGAGGCTGGAAAGGACCACAGGAGGTCATCTGGTCCAACGCATGACCACTAAACACTAACCTAAGCACAACCACTAGTTGCCTGAGGCCATGTCAAGAAGGTATCTCAGAGGTCAGAGACTCTAAAACAATCTGGACAATTTGAGCTAGTGCTCCATAACTCACACTGCATAGAAGTGTTTCCTGATGTTTAAATGGAATCTCATGTATTTTAGTTTGTGCCAGTTTCCTCTTCTCCTGGCATGGGCTCCACTGAAAAGAGCCTGACTGCATCCTCTTTGCATCCTTCCTTCAGATATTTATAAACATTGATGAGATCCCCTGAGCTTCCTCTTCTCCAAGTTGAACAGTCTCAGTTCTGTCAGCCTGTCTTCACAGGAGATGTGCTCCAATCCCTTCATCATCTTGGTGGTCTTCTGCTGAACTCTTTCCAGTGTGTCCTTGTCTCTTTTGTACTGGAGAGCCTCGACCTGGACACATTACATCAGGTATGTCCTCATCAGTGCTAATTAGAAGGGAAAGATCATCTGCTTTGACATGATAGCATTGCTCCTAATGTAGACTAGGCTGGTGTCCTCTGGTGGCAAGAGCACATTCATGGTTCACCTGGTGTCCTTCAGGAGCACCAGAGCCTTTTATGCGAATCTGTTTTGCACACAGTTGTCCCGGAGCATGCTTTTGGTGGTTACTAAGCATTGTTCCTCCCCATGTTCAGGACTTTCCACTTTCCTTTCCTGAACATACTGAAGTTTCTGTCAGCCCATTTCCTCATCTTACTGAAGTCAGTAATGGATAGCAATATGGCTCTTGAATGTGTAAGTCACTCCTCTACGTTTTGTGTCATCAGAAAATTAACTCATCATCCAGATCATAAATGAAGATGTTAAAAAGGATTGGACCCAGGGGACACTCAGCCCCTGGGAACACTAATAATATTAATCACAATTAAGTCAAAAGTTATGTTAGACAAGTGAAGAAGAAAAACTCCCGCAAAAATTTCAGCAGGATTTTTCAAGACTTGTATTAGTCTTCAAATAAGAAAATAGCTTTTTAGCAAAGCATTCTATTTCAAAATAAATTCAGAAAACTTCTGTGTCTTATAACGTAATTTAATACATTTCCTCAGCTTTCAAAAAGCATTCTTTATTATCTCCAGCCTCCATTTTTAACATTTTCTTTGGTTTTTTTTGTTTGTTAGTTTATTTTTCATTAATAAACACAGTAGTTTAAAAAGACTCTTTTATTCTTCTTCCATTATGTCTGTTTTGTTTTCCCATTCTAGAACCTTTCAACAGATCTTCAGCATCAGGAATTTTCAAAATAGCAAACAAAAATGAAAAGATAAAAAATAGCACTGTATTTGTCCATATTAAAATTTATTCTGGTTTTAAGCTATTTCTCTAGTCTTTATTTGATAGTCCAGTCAGCTCCGTGGAAATCTGAGAATACACTGGGAGGAATAGTTTATTAAAAATCTTGTTAAGTGCATGCCCTCATCAATCCATCAAGATGTTAATGACAATCCTGCATTGCACCATATCATAGAATCATAGAATGAATTAGGTTGGAAGGGTCCTTAAATAAAACCAACTTCCAGCCTCACTTCTGTGAGCAGCGTTGCCACCAACCAGATCAGGATGCCCAGGACACCTTCCAACCTGGCCTTGAACACCTCCAGGGATGGGGCATCCACAGCTTTTCTTGGCAGCCTGTGCCAGTGCCTCACCACTCGCCAAGAATTTCTTCCTAACATCTAATGTAAATCTCCCCTGTTTTAGTTTAAAGATATTCCACCTTGTCCTATCACTATTAGATTGTGTAAATGTTGGTCCCACTCCTGCTTATAAGCTTCCCTCAAGCACTGGACAACTGCAAGGTGACCAACCCTCAGACTCCTTCAGACTAGGCAAACAAAGCATACTCAACCTTTCCTTGTGGGACAAGCCTTTCTTCCCTTTCACCAATTCTGTTCCCTTCTGGACACCTTCAAGTATCTCAGCATCTTTTTTAAATTATGAAGCCCAAAATCACACACAATGTTCTAGGTGAAGAAGCACTAAATATAGTGGAAGAATCACCTTTTTTGTTCTAAGAAATAAAATGTTGCTCTTTATAGAATTCTTCTTCATTTTTGTATTTGTTTACAGGAAGATAGGGGACTACTCTGCCTGGAAAAGAGAATTCTGCAGGATGATCTGAGAACAGCTTTTCACTACCTAAGGAAGGGCTACAAGAAAGAAGGGAACAGACTCTCTAGCAGGGTCTGTTGTGATAGGACAAGGGGAAATGGTTTCAAACTTAAAAAGAGTAGATTTAGATTAGATATAAGGAAGAAGTTGTTTACAGTAAGGGTGGTGAGGTACTGGAACAGGTTGCTCAGGGATTTGGTGGATGATACCGTGCGTGTGCTCCTCGGTCTTGGGCAGGATCCAGGAAATTCCTTTGGGGATTCCTTGGATCCGGGAGGCCCTAGCAGGCCGGGAGAAAGTGTCTTTTGCAGGAATCCAGAGGACGGTTCATCGGTACAAGAGGCGCTGCCGCTGCCGTTCATCGATTCCTGTGATGCGGCTCGGGTCGAGCAGTCGCCGGCCCCGGCGCCGCCGCCGTCGCTGCCGCCGCAGCCGGCCTCGGCCCCGGTGTTGCCGCCGGCGACGGCTTCGGCTCGGCCGCTGGCTCCAGTCCCGGCGCGGCTGCCGGCCACGGACCTGCTGCAGGCGTCGGTTCCAGCTTTGCCACAGGTTCGGGCTCCGTTCCTGGCCCCAGGGAGAGCAGATGCCCCCCACAGCGCGGCGGCCAAGATGGCGCCGGCCACGCCGCTCGCTTCGGCTTCGGGCACCACCCACCAGATGACCCACCCCTAGAGACAGTCAAGGTCAAACAGGACGGGGCTCTGAGGAACCTGATCTAGCCATAGATGCCTCTGTTCATTGCAGGGCAGTTGGAATAGATGATGTTTAATGTTCCCTTCCAGCTCAAAAGATTCTGCAATTTTTGATAATCCTTGGCATACTGGCACACTGACACAGGATTGCTCTGCCCTCAGTGCAAGTCCCAACAGTAAATTGTAAGTGGCACACATGAAAACAAAAAGATAATTTAATTCTTTTGTCCATTCATGAGCCTGTGTAATCTCAGTAAGCTATGTGGGGCATTTGAAAGTAATATATTGTAATCATGGAGCTGAAGCCAGAATTCAGAATGAAAGTGATTTGAAAGAAGTTCCTTGAGAAACCAAGCCTTGTCCTCAAAAGGTGGATCCTTTCAAAGGACAAAGGACAGCACTTTACCACCTTCTAAAATTCAGCAGAATAATCATTTGTACATTAATAGTAATTCTTAGTGGAGCATAATCTATATCTTATAATCAAGAGTGCCTAAGATATCAGAGTAGAGATTATTAACATTCTCTCTGTTCAAGACAAATTTTTTCACTGATTATTTTCCCAAGAATATGTCACTTCCATTATAACAAGTACTTCTATAATTTATAGCAGATCCTATGTATGTATTCTATGTACAGCAAAAATCTCCAGTTCCTTTTAGCATGACCATTTTTATACTATATATTAATTGCTTACTGATTCAGAAATCTACCATGACCCCCATGATTGACTAGTGCACAGTAATCATTCTCTTTTTTGTAATTAACTGTTACAAA
Organism: Numida meleagris; assembly: GCF_002078875.1. NCBI lineage: Eukaryota > Metazoa > Chordata > Aves > Galliformes > Numididae > Numida > Numida meleagris. Next base: position 31,176,830 of record NC_034438.1, read on the forward strand.
ATGAGCTTCTACTGTTGCTTTTGATACTGCTAGTTTCAGAGGAAAATGGCTAGGTTGAGAATGGAGGGTCACAAGTACAATACGGGGGGAATGCCATTCTGAATTTTACAGCAGATTGCCTACGTTTTGGAAACAGAGGTGAAAGTTTTGTTGTTGTTGTTGTTGTTGTTGTTGTTGTTGTTGTTGTTGTTGTTGTTGTTGCTTTGGGGGAATTTCCTTTGGCTGTGATCTGATCATTGTACTGACCCTTACAAACTCTTTAGGTGAGGTACTCAGGAGTTGTACGGGTCAAAGCTGCTTCTCACCTCAAGACTCTTCTTCATCTGGCAGAAAGCAGTGCAATGAAACACTGTGCTCTGCAAATGCTGAAAGTTTTTTGTTGACCTAGCTCCTACCTATTTCAGCGACATTTCCTCCTAAAACTATAAATTTAAATAATATATTTTTAATTCAAAATTATAAATAAATTAAATTAAATTAAAAATCTGGAGTTGTAAAGACCTTGGATAACTTTGTCTAAGAACTTATAGCTCTCAATCCAGAATATAACTTTTCAAGTTCTACAAAGAAACTATGGATAAAAAGAAAGTGATCCATAACTCAGGAATAGAAGGAAGTAGCACATTTTTTTTTTTCTCCACAGAGCCCTGTTATCTTCACCTGTGAGCAGATTGTGTGTTGTTATGTATCATAATAGTATTCAGCTTAGATACCTGATGATCAGTAGAAACACAGAAAAATAAAGCCTGCATTAATCAAATTTCATTCTAATGACTGATTCATAATCAGAATACAAAAAGAATGGAAATTTGTTTAAAACACCATATACTTTTAAAAGCTGGAGAAGAATAAATCCTTATACCTTAGAAAGAACAAGAAAACAATTAAAAATGAACATCAACACAGGAATACCTTTTTAGAGATTTTCCAATTTACATAACATTTTGTCCTCTAACAAAGCCAAGTAAGGGCAAGTTTCACAGTACAGACCAGCTCCAATGAAAGTCATCTCAGCATTTGTGCAGGTGAATGTTCTCTTGGCATAAGAATTGCCATATTCTATATTAAATTGATTTTCTAATTGTGCTTAACAATGTAGTCCAACTGCTATCCATTCTATGTTTTCTTTTGTAAAGATATCTACAAGATGAAGCAGGATTTATAGTGAGAAAATTTGAATACATCATAAAATTTTGAAAATTGGCACTTTCATATGAGAGCATGTGCTCCTGTGCTCATCTGACACAATAATGTTTCTACCAGTTCCCTAAATGGGAAATAGAAATTTTTCCATCTGAAACGCTTCTACAGAAACACAACATTTACCATTACAATTTTCTGTTTATGAAATAGTTCACAGCAAACAGCCTTAAGAAAACTTTAACTCAAAAATTTCTTGGCCAGGTTTCTAACAGCAAACTTCCACATTTTACAAAATATATCTCTGTTCATACTGCTACTGAATAAATAAATAAATAGAATTTAAAATGCCTCAAAAAAAGTAAATGAAATTCACCTGCAAAAAATGCATTTGTTCTTTGTACATTTTAGCAGCTCTGGTATATCTCTTATCAATTTTTTTTTAGCATCTGTAATCTATTTAAAACATTTATAAATAAAAAATCAATTTTTATTTGTTTTATTCTTAAACACATTTGCTAAGTCTGAAATATCCAGTTTATGTGCTAAGAAGAATCACTTACAATATATATGTATATATTATATTTTTGCAACCCCCTTGATGGGGAAATAATTTTTTAAAGCATCTGAAAAAAACACACTCTTTGATCTGTTTAAGATGAGGTCCACATTCTCTGGTTCTGATTTTCTGCAGCGTCAGCATAGCAGGTACAGATCAGAGCAAAGCTGTGTGGCGTTATTGTTGCTCATATTAGAAGAGCTCAAAAGACATGAAGTTTAGGTTGGGTTTATGAGAGCAATTCAAACTTCACTGGCCACCAAAATGATATGACTCTGAGATTTCCTCATCAGAGCTACTTAATCCCTCAGGATGAATTGTAATTGACCCTATATATCTTCACTTACATTCCTGGAGAGAGGAAAAGCAGAGATCTGTTGCCCTCACAGTTCTTCAGACACAATAGTAGATAAAATAGATTTTTTAAAATAGCAAACACATGTTTTTCTCTTTGGGGAATAAATCTGAGGCAGATGAATTATGGACCCTACAGAAGCAGTGTTTGATCATGTGATTAAACGTGATATTAAAGAAAGCATAGAAATCAGAAGACCCAAATGTTCCTGGGAAACACTGATATTGGAATTTCTGAATTTTTGAATGTTTTACTGCAACATTAAAATTCTTAATTATTTCAAAACTCTTTTCATGTACCCATAAACAAGAAGGGGGAGAACAGGAAGGGGGAGAAGGAAAATGGAAATAATATGATATGTACCTTTATTGTAAATATGGTGAAGCTATCTGTGGATTTGTACAGTATGTTTTGTCTTTATTTTCTCTTCCTTTTTTGAAAGAATCCTTAGTCTGTAAGCAAAATGCACGCCGTGGGCATATGTTTGTGATGGGACAGTAGTGGCGTTTGAAATAGTTATTGTCTTAATTCACTTTTTCTCTCTTTCACTTGCATTCCATGTGGCATTTATGTAGGAAGAAAACTTTTTTAGGCACATTTTTGTTTTAATTTCTCCTCACCCTTTCTTACAATACAACAGCATCAGTTGGGAATGTAAAATCACAAAATAATCAACACTTCAATTCTGAGTTCTTTGTAACTTTGCCAACAAGGTTTGTGACTCACTGACAAGAAAATATTCACGTGAAAGTACTTTTCAGCAGCTAAAGCAAATTTATCTGTATATTTGTTAATTTTTTTCATCTTTAATTCTCACAGTCAGATCTTTTCCTCCAGGTCATGTTACACACAGTTCCTGCAAACTGCATAGCAAGTTTTCAGTTCTGCTGCTAATTAGTTCTGCCATGATTTCATTGTAGTTGAAGTTTGACAGTCTTCTCCTTTTTGTTCTTTTACCCATGTGCACATGGTCTCCTAAATGTATGTGCATTTCATAGCTCAAAAGGCACACTTCCCTGGAAAAGTTTCTTTTCACAAAGGAAAATATGATCATACAAGAGGTGAGCCCAAAAGAAAGAAATAATCCACAAAATACTCACTGGAGTACAGCTACTTAGTAAACTGCCTTGGTTAAGCTGCTGACTGTACAACACTTTTGGCTGTATTTTTGCAAGACTAACATCCAGATTTTTAAGTCTGCTCATAATTTCACTTAATAAAGGACGGAACCAATTAATTTTCCATCCCATGGAAAATAAAAGAAACCTTCAAGTCCAATTTTAACCATCACAAGTAAAGGAGAGAGCAATACAGAGGTGCTGCTGCAATCGGATTTCATAATCAGGTCTTCTGGATGAAACATTATCTCCACATTCAGTAATTCATTGTCTGAGGAGAGTGGTGGAATCCTGGAATACATTGTAGCTTCACGGGTATTTGCTGAGTGCAGGTCCCCCGGCGTATTTCACTCTTTCTAGGAGTCAGTGCTTTAAGATATGCTGTAGCTAATTTTATTAGGCAATTCAGCATACAAGTTCTGCTGGGAACTCTTTTCCTGTGCCACTGCTCTACTCAGCATGGGGAAGTGGATGTTCATCTTGCCCTCTCTTGCAGCCACCAGAATAAGAAAAGCAGTCAAATGAGCACCCTACCTACACACTAGTCTTTTGGAACTCTACAAATATGACTACAAAGCAAGAACATAAACTGTTAATTCAAGCTGCAGTGAACTGTTGGACCTTATGCAAGTAGATAATCAGAGACATGTTTTTATCAGTACAAACCGAGCAACAAAGTACGACAGACAAAGCAGCCAGCCCATTCAGACCTATAGCAATGTGTATGTTTAACAAGTAAAAGGAATACTTTATGTGTGGAATCTATAGAAGAGCTTATGTGGCAGCAAGTGCATTCAGCATGCTAACTCTCATGAACCAAAAGAAAAAAAAATTAACCCACACATATCTGCACCTATTTTTATTGCAAATTGTTTGAAACAGTTTCCAGGTACTCAGCTGAGTTACATTCTGTCCCTGAATCTTCATTCTTGTTGTAAATGTTCCCTGCTGGCTTTTCTATACCTAGTTTCAAAGTCAGACAAGGCTGTCTCCTTACCAGATTACACAAAGTTTGAAATAAATCTGTTTTACATGAACTTGGGCTACAGTTCAGCCACTAAGCCACTGTGCAAATTATTTTTGAATCCATGAATGAAAATCAAACACTGATAGAGTGTATTACCTCTTTACTTTCTATATCTGGTCATGAGCTTGCTGTTTAGGATCTTGAGATTTTTAGCTTTAACTATTCTGTAATTTAATGATAACAAAAATGTTATAAACAAAAACTGAAATCATTTCAGGGGATAATCATGTTTTCTGAAGGATTTTGTTAGTAGTATACTAAGCTAGACGTGTTTTTCATGTTGTACATTTATCAGAGATATATGAACAATTTCAGCACATATACTGACAAATGTTGACTATTGTCTTCCAGCTACAACAAACAATTATTCTTAATTTTAATTGACACTCAATGAAGTATTCTTTGTCTATTAAAACAAAAACAATCACGACAATAAACTATTTCATAACCCAAAAGGATTCGTGGTACATTATTATAACTCACATTACTTACATAATTTACTGTAGAAGCAGTTGATTCATATTACAAGGTACTGACCAAGATGATCTGTTTTCTCAGAGATATCACATAGATGTAGTTAAAGGTTATAAATCATCTCTTTTCCACTTATTTTTTCAGCATAATCATCATTAGATCATAGATTTTCCTATATACAGTAAAAACATACAGAAAAAAAAAAAGCATATATTAGCTAGTAGATAGAGCTACTAGCATAATATATAGGAAATATCCATACAGTCACCCTCATTTTATACTTTAAAAGAGCAAACCAGTGCACTGAGGGACATATCATTCCAGCCAACATTCAGTTCACAAATGCAGGATCAATAGACACAGTTACCATGTACATAAACATAAAAAATATGTATCTATATATGAATACACACACAAAGATGGGTGCGTACATACCTACACCCACAAACATTAATGCTATGTATTTCACAGCAGAAGTCACTTAATAATAATCCAGCCATTCTTTATAATCATTATGAATTAGCAGACAATGTATTAGTTGTAATAGCAAAAATGTGAGATCTTTTATTAAAAAAGCAATCCCATGACTTTGTGCAAAGAAATGTGGTTCAGCAGTTGTACTAATACAGTCAGCTTTGCCAATCAGCTTGTTGACAGAACTTTGAACTGGCTCTAAGTCAAAATCACAAATCAGACAGCAAGTTTGGGTACATTTGCTTTTAAGAAACAAGGATAGCTTATTTTAGGGTTCCTTCTCTGCAGTTATTCAGTCCTCCTTTCCAGAAGCATTCACAGCCATATGCCCAAGACTAATTCTGGGAGCAAGATAAAGTGTAAGATTCTTTTGGTGTTCAGTGACAGTTCTGTCACTGGATGACACCGTCATTCAGAGACACAGCAGAACAGTAAGGCATTGCTTACAGAACAAGAAAAAATCTCAGTGACCTTCAACTGCAATATAAATAGCTTTTTATTATTATTGTTTCAGAACTATTTAAGGAGATGTCTTTTTCTATCATTTATCATATATCTATTTTCAACATCCTAATGAAAAATTGTTTTATCAGAAGTTTCAGTGTCAGAATCAGTTACCAGATGAAATTTTCAGTTTGAGATAACAGAAATATCAACACTCTGGTCCAAAAATTCTTCAAATATTTTCACTGTTTTCCTCTCAATAATTAAAATTGTCCAAATCTTCTTTAAAAGAATTATCAGATAGATAATTTTTTGTTATCTTGACAAATATTTCATCTCCTAAGTATTTGTGTTTCTGAATTTCACATATACTTTAATGTATTGTATCTAGTATTATGGCAACTGTTGGATTTTCTCAACATTTTTCACAAATAGAAAGATACTTAGCTGAAACATTATATTTTTGTCTAGTGCTTGCTCTTTCAAAGCTTGACCTGAATTTGTTTTAAACAAAGGGTAGAAGTATTGCTTTTTAAACACAAGATATACTCCTGAAATGAAACAAGTAAAGCATTTTCTGACCCAATTTTCAGATTGTAGCCTAAATTTTCATCTAAGAAAAATTATCAAGCTTTTAAATTCCCTCATAAGACAATAGAAATCTAGAAAAAATGAAAAGAATCCTGAATGTTGAAGTTTAATGTATGTAAGAGTTTAGTTTGATTAATGAAAGATTGTACCTGCTATACTGTTTTCATTTTTAACTTTCTGTCCACTCAATAATATCAATGGCAAGCCTTCATTCTACAGATTTTTTTTTTTTTTTTTTGTAATATTTGGTCAATGTTATATGTGAACACTATTGACCCCTCTATTTTGCTAATCTGGGTTGTTCTTCTTAATGTGAACGCTCATGTTGATATTCTGCGGGGAGTCTTCTTGTGACACCAAAGAAACCTACATGATCCTCATTCAAACATAGATTTTTCTTTCCTCCCCAGATCTTTCTTCCTTCTTTTTTTTTCCTTTTTCTTTCAGGTTACGGTTATTCATGGTTGACCCAGTATTTTAGATGCTATACAAGAATCAGTATTCTAGATATCCCAGGGATTTGAATGACTATTATGAGTATAAAGGAGATGAGAAACAGAAGGATATTGTTGAACCTTTAAAGAAAGGTTGACATTTTGCTGGCCCTGAGCAGTTCTCTTCAATACTGAAGCTTTAGTAGCATTCAGTCCTTTGATTTGTGAGCAAAAGTGTAACACATCTTGGCCATTATGAAATCACAAAAGTCCCCTGTACCTTCCTATTACATTAAAAAAAAAGTTAACATCTCTTCTGTTCTGCCTCTTTCTGCTTTTTAGATATTTTTTCAATTTTCGCAATAGGAGACTATTCAAGTAAAATTTTATTATTAACAAAATATTTTTAAGACTTTAAGATGTCAGCTCTCATTTCAAAAGATTCTAAAAATATTGCTGAACAAGGTTTCAAAATACGAAGTCAGCAGCTCACATGCAAATCTGAATACAAAAATGGCTACACTTGTATCAATTTTGCTGAGAAGTCAACATGAAACATTTTTGAAAATCACAAAACAATAAGTATGACAAATATGAAAACATACTGCATTCTCTGCTGTTTTGTAGAACTTCACATCTTGTGGAGTTTCCATGCAACTAATAACAGAAAATCATAATTGGACTTGAGTTTACTCTAAGCTAATGGTTTAGCATAACTGTTTCTCCTCCAGGTGATCTACAGGAGTCTTAAATTTAATCACTCATTGTTAGTAATAGTGATACCAATACTATTGTACTATGATCATATAAAAATATCTTGGCACCATTTGATTGGGGGAAGTGCATTTCATCTCTTCTTAAGGGTTACAGTTATTTTTCTTATAAATACTGTCTACAGACTCGTATACTTTATTCCAGTTTTGATTTCACTGAAATCAGCTGCAAAATTTCCATCAACTGCAAACTGAGTCATATCTTAGGAAATCATCTCAACATAGACATTTTACAACTACATTAATTATGTTAATTACATTAATGCACCTACATCATTGTTCACGGTAAAAATACAAGATGCTCTTGTCTCAGAAATTTAGTATTTAATTGGACTTCTGTTATTAAACAATCTCCTACAGTTGGATTATTTATTTTGGTCCAACTTCACACTGACACTGAAAGTAGGCTAAAAACTAGGTCAAATTCTACAAGTACATACAGACTCTGGTTGGAAGTAATTTTTCTTCTTTTTTTTATGTGTGTTTTGTGAGTACAAAGGAAAACAAACAAAAAACAAAAATGAAAAAAATTGCACATTTTAGACACACTTACAAAAAATATCTCTTCCAAATCATTTCTTCATTATGTCTTGCAAAGCAGGATCAAAAATTTGAAGAATAATTTTTACATCGTCATACTTCTCCTAATATTCTAGTTAATATTCTAACCAGACAATAAAAACTCAGATGAAAACTCATAAAAGCAAAACAGAGATGTATGTATTTCCCATTTGTACCGTGATGATTTTTGAAAGACTGAAGACATACTTCTACCCCAAATTCCACCTCTAAGCAAAGACAAAAATATATTTTTATATATATTTTCATTTTCTTCTCACTTCCCATAGAAAAAAAAAAGAACTCTTCAAAGCTAGAAGAAACATTATAAGCCCAATTTTTAGATACATGGCTGGGTCAGCATTTTAATTTCAGCACTTACAATAACCCTTGAAGACCCTGGAATTCAATTACATTTGCATGAACAGCAAGTTGCATTGGAGGTATCCCGTGAAAACTGACTTTTCTTACAGCTGTTGAGGGTGAAGGATGAGAGAATTGATTAAATTTGATAGGGAACATATGTCCATTATTCTCTAAATTTTCTTAAGTGGTGTGGGTTCTTTTGTTCACTTGGGTTTTTTTGTTTGATTGTTTGTTTTTTAAATGAAAATAAAAGCAATATATGGGATTCAGATGTATTATTCCCAGTGAGAAATCTGCACAAAAAATATTTACTCAAGGTAGATGATTTTTGTAAAACAACAAAAAAAGAGAACTTACATAAAAATTTATTAGAAAAACCTGCAATATAAATTAGCTTGCAAATAAGATCAGAGGTAGAACAGCTATCTTCTGAATGTGTTCTCTTATAAATTATCTCAATTTATTTCAAATATTTCTCTATACACTAACATAGTTATTAACATAACTAAACAATATATATATGTTGAAAAACTTCAGTGTTTAGTGTGAGCCAACACACCATGTTCAAGTGCAGTTGAGTCATAGAGTCATGGAATTGGAAGGGATTGTTAAAGGTCATTTAGTCCACATCCCCTCCAATGAACAGGGACATCCACAGCTAGATCAGATTGCTCAGAGCCTAGTCCAGCTTGACCTTGGAATATCTCCAGGGACAGGGCTTCCACCACATCTCTGGGCAAGCTGTTCCAGTGCGGTATCACCTTCACTGTAAAAGACTTTTTCTTTATATCCAAATGATATCTCCTTTTAGTTTGAAAACATTTTTCCTTGTCCTGCCACCATGGATCCTGCTAAAGAGTCAATCTCTTCCTTCCTGTAACTCCCTTTTAGATATTGACCTTGGAGCCTTTTCCAGGCCAAACAGCCCCAGCTCTCTCAGCCTGTCCTCAAAGGAGAGGTGTTCCATCTTTTGGATCATTTGTGTGGCCCTCCCCTTGACACTCTCCAACAGATCTATGTCCCTCCTGTTCTGAGGACTCCATATCTGGATGCAGTACTGCAGGTGAGGCCACACCAGTGCGTAGTAGAGGGGCAGGATCACTTCCCTCAACCCACTGTCCGTTCCTCTTTTGATGCAGCCTAGGATATGGTTGGCTTTCTGGGCTATGAGGACACATTGCTGGCTCATGTCCAGCTTGTCATCCCACCACCCCCAAGTGCTGTGTCCAATCCTTTCATCCCCCAGCTTGTATTTGTAGTGAGGGTTGCCTCTACCCAGGTGCAAGAACTTGTGCTTGGATTTGTTGAACTTTATGAGGTTCATCAGGGCCCACTGCTCAATCTTGTCTAGGTCCCCCTGGATGGCATCCCATCTCTCTGGTGTGTTGACCACACCCCACAGCTTGGTGTCATCAGCAAACATGCTGAGGGTGCACTAGACCCCACTGTCAATGTCATTGATTAAGATATTAAAGAGTATTGGCCCCAGCACTGACCCCTGGTGAACATTGCTCATCAGTGATCACCATCCACACATTGAGCCATTGACCAGCACTTTCTGGGTTCAGGTCTGCAGCCAGTTCTTTGTCCATCTAACAGTCCAGCCATAAAATCCATACCTTTCCAATTTGGAGAGAAGGATATTACATCGTACTGTGTCAAAGGCCTTACCAAAGTCCAGATAGATGACATCAGTGGCTCTTCCCTTGCCCACTGATGGAGTTACACCATCATAGAAGGCCACTAGATTAATCAGGCAAAACTTGCCCTTGATGAAGCCACGCTCATTCTCCTGTGTCACCTCACTGTCTTCCATGTGCCTTAGCATAGTTTCCAGGAGGATCTGCTCCACGATATTTCCTGGCACAGAGGTGAGACTGACAGGTTGGTAGTTCCCTGAGTCATCCTTTCTACCCTTCTTAAAAAATGAGTGTGACTTTATCTTTCTCCAGTCATCAGGGACCTCACCTGACTGCCATGACTTTTCAAATATCATTGAGAGTGACTTGGCCACATTGAGAGTATAACTGCATCGATGGACAAGGGAAGAGCCACTGAAAAATTGCTTGTCTAAATATACCAGTTACTTAATTATCCAGGAAATTTTTGAGATTAATTCATTTTTGAAGCTCTTGAGGAAATTATTGTATCAAATAAAAAAATTTGCAAATAACATTATGGCCAAAATATTTGATGCCTGAGTATGAGCTGCTGTAAGTTTTGAACCATGGATTTAGTATTTTAATCTCTTATTTAAATGCAATTACTTGTACATCATCTAAGATATTTTTCTTTTGAGGAATCAAATCATGAAGACAGAGAGAAGGGCAATGATATCAGCCATAACATCTTTCTTTCTCAGTATCTTCTCTCACTATGACAACTTGGAAAAATACAAGAAACCAACAAAATATGGTGTTATTTCTTCAGAATACTCCTCTGTCAGCAAGCTTCCTTTTGGGACATTCCTGATCCAGATACATCCTGTCATTTTATATAACAGCTCTTGAATTTTTTCAGCATGAATTTCACTTACATTAATTTTTAGCATCTGAAATGTCTGCTGGCAAGAAAATCCACCACTTGAATCCTGTTGTGATGTAGAGAAGCACCACTTCCTTTTTTACTATGTACCTGTTATTTTCTAGTTCTAGTTTATGTCCACTCTATCAAATTTATAGAGTCACAGAATGCTTTGTGAGGGACCTTCAAGAACATCTAGTTCCAACTTTTCTCTGTGGGCAAGGACACTTTCCACAGGGTCAGGCTGGTCAGGGCCCCATTCAACATGGCCTTGAACACTTGTGGGGATGGGGCATCCGCAGCATCTTTGGGCAACATATTCTGGTGCTTTAGTACTCTTATAGTAAAAACTATGGACATTAATTTCCTTTCCTATGTTACATACAGTTTTGCCATAACCATACTCCTCCTCCTTTGTCTTTTCTAGACTGAAAAGTTTTAATCCATTCACTAACTTCCTTAATTATTCCCCATGTGGAAGATATTTTCTATCTGTGATATACTTAATGGCATCTTTTCACATTTTCCTCGTTTCACAACCTTCCTCCCAAGATAGGATGAAAAAGAAATGGGGAAAAGAAGACATTAAATGCACTGAGCATATGAGAGCATCATGGATTAAATTATGTGAAAAATATCTTACAGTTTGGTTCTGTATTTGCTTCTGGTAATATCCACCCTGAGTTTGGACTTTGAGTGGTGATGAATTCTGAAAGAGCACATGAACACTGAGGGCTGGAAAGTCATGACGTCTTGAGAGTTAGATCTCGTGATTGTCCTGGTAGTATGCATCTCTGTTGCAGTGCTTAGGCATCCTCGCAGATACAATCTCAAAATGTAGATTCTATTTTAACTCATTTCAACCTGGGCTACAGCTCTGTTAAAGAACAACCTAAAGATTCTTGGGTCTTTTTCTCCCAACATTCATTCTCTCATTTTGATTGCTTTAAAAGACTGAAATCTTACCATCCCTCAGTTTTCTGAATCAATTATCTTGCTAAAAAAGACATTTTCCTCTTGATAGTTTGGGGTGTATTTTCGGTGTTCTCACCAATATAGAAGCTGGCTGATACACCAGAAGGCTGTGCTGCCATTCAGCAAGACCTGGACAGTCTGGAGAGTTGGATGGAGAAGAACGATTTTGAGATTCAACAAAGGCAATTGTATAGTCCTGCAGCTAGGAGGAATAACCACATCCATCAGTGCAGGATAGAGGATGACTGCTTGAAAGGAGCTCTGCAGAGAAGAACCTGGGTATGCTGGTGTAGAACTGGTTGACCATGAGCCAGCAGTGTGCTCTTGTGGCCAAGAAAGTCAATGATAGCCTGGAGCACATTAAAAAGAATGCGGCCAGCATGTCAAGGGAGGTGATCTTCTCCTCTCTGCCCTACTGAAGCCACATCTGGAGTACTGAGTTCAGTTCTGCACTAATAAGCTTGTATATGTACACAGTTTACTATTTTTAAGAAAAAAAATATATAATTTTCACTTGATAAGGTAATGATGAACAGGAAAGAAAACTAGACCAACCATTTAGGCATCAGAATTCTTGTTTTAGACTCTGAGAAGAAAACTATTTCTGACTGAGATGTTGTGAATTTTTGCAGCAATAATTTTACACCTAAGGTGTTGTTTTCTTCATGCGGAGACAGCAATGAGATTGAAAACAGAGACAACAGAAACTTATAAACTTGAAGAAAAATAAGCCCAAAGCTACATTACCACAAAATGATTAATATCCTAAACAGGATTCAGAGGTTTCACAATTAATCACTTCATCGTCGGATTATAGATTACATAACAGGAGATACAATTGTTAAGAATAAAAATGAGTAAAAAAATGTTTGAGTTAATGTAAGCTACATCTGGGATAAGTATCTGGGATAACTATTCTGTAAAGGCAAGTCTTGTCATTTAGGAGATTCTCCAATATAACTCTTCAAACCTCCTGTTTGAACAAGATAATACAGTTTTAGCTTATATTTTCTTATTAAATTTAGTATTCTTGGCTTGAAGATTGGGTTTGTGGATAGGATTTGTAGACACACATAAGAAATATATCTTGTACCAAATAGATAACCTTGCAGCTAGGGCTAGACTGGAATATTTCATTTTCTCAGATGCTGATTTGCTATCTATTTCTGCAACACCTCATCTCAAACCACTCCCACTGATGAACCTCTTATAGCCTTCTTTCCATCTAGTTTAAATACTCCTTTTAAATTTACATGATAAATGTATTTATTCTAACCTTCATCTGCTTCCTGTAGCTTCCGGAAGCTCTATTTGTCTCATTTTCTTTGGAAATGGTAAAGAATTCCCATTATTTGCTTACAGTGCTATCTTCAAAATGATTAAAGAGTGGAATCATATCACTCCAAGTTTTCTTCTCTTGATGATTACATTTACATCATATTCATTAGTTTTTCATATTTCCAATAAATATTTATTTTTTAATTTGTCTTCTGAGCTTAAAAATAAATAAAATATGTAATAATAATAATCATAATCAAAACACCTCTATTTGCAATCTCACTGTTCCCTTTCTCTTGCAGACTGTATATTACCATGATGCATCCCTAGGTAATACTCTTAATTAAATGTCTAGAATATCGACTTGTTTAACTTAATGTTGCCAAACAATCTCCATGCTGTATCTCATTTTATCCTTCTTCTCTAAATTCATTCCCCAAATGGGGCAGATATCCTAGGCACCAGAACATGAAATTCTATCTTACTGTAACTAATGTGAAAAAAAGCTTCATGTATTTTGTAGTTGGAAGGACAAACAGAATGCTAAATTAATTAACTAAGAAAATTGCCTTTTTTTTTTTTTTAAGAAAATAAGAAAGTAGAGATATATGTAAAACAGAAGAAAATCAGCTCACACAGTCTGAATCTCCTAATTTCTCTGTTTGTTTTCCCCTTGGAAAGGCTAAGAAATGACAGACATATGCCATTTTGAGTAAATGTTGTTCAGAGTGAAAGCAAAAGAAAAAGAATGAAAAAAAAAATCGTTTTCTTAAGCATATAAGCAAAGGAGCTTATATGTAGCTAAAATCATTAATTGCAGTTCTGCATGCAAGACCAGTTAACTGCTTTTTTTTCTTCTCAAGAATAATTTCAATTTAAAAGTTATAGTAAAAACTTATCAGTACAGAAACTAGTATCACCATCTCCAACAGAAAAAATAAAGGTCTATATGGCATACGTAATAACTTTGAGCGTGAGGAAGAAGGTGTTCTTCCTGGATGATGTGGGGGAAAACACATGGCAGAATTCTAGATTGTGTTCTCTTGCCACCACTAGTATCATTGGCATACCTCCTCTGACAGTTCCCAAAAGCTTAGGTTTCCCCTATTCACTCGTTTGTTTTAAGGCACTGTCTTTGTAATCCCCGTCTAACGTGGCCTAAATGAATTTCTGACGCTAAAATGAGTTAAAATTATACAGATACTCTGAGTTAATATACAAACTGTCTGGATTAACTTTCATTACTCCAAGGTTGGAGGTGGCATCTAAGAATAATCACAGATCTGCTATATTTTGGGAGGACAAATAGGGACCTACACTTCGCTGAAATTATTTGTTTCCAGTAGGTCATGAAAAACCTCAGCTCCAAACATCCAAATTCCAATGATAATCATTCCTGAAATTCATATAAATCTAGCTTCTAGGTACTAGAGATGTAATTACTAGATTTGGAAATCTAAGTTTCATGGATCTAGCTGTATTTCCCACAGCTTATAAGGCAAACATTCCTATACTTAATGCCGTATTTCTGGCATGTGGTTCGCAAGGTTGTATTTACATTTTTGTAATTTGCATTTTGTAATTTGAATCTTCTTGACGCTTTTACTTTCCAAACACATACATGCAACAGTACAATCTTCTATGAACTACATGGAAAAAATCTTGCATCAAAAAGTGGGCAATCGATTAATTTTTCAATGTGTTCTTGACTAAACAGAGCAAGGAAAACTAAGTTGCCTAATGACTGGAAAGCTAAAACATCAAGAAAGCTGACAAGAGAGCACATACTGAAGGGTAGATGTGCAAAGCAATCTTTGAAAGAGTTGATTCTAATGGCACTTACTGTTTAACTGAGTTCCATAAATTGTATGGTTTTGTATTGAATTTTTGCATTTTGAATTCAAGCAAGTATTCTGCTCAGAGAGTAACCTAGATTCAGACAAAGTATACAGAATTGCTTGATTCCTTTTCTGATAAATTCATTCTCTCTTTAGAACAGTGGCAAGTGCAATCAACTGCCTGCCTAAGTTCATTAACATTAGCATTGGGGTATTTTTCGTTTTTTCTTCCTTTATTTTTTATTTTTTCCTCTTCTCTTTTCTTAATTCAGATATACTGTACATTATGTGCTGCAACCTAAATATCCGAAAAACCTTTCAGGTAGCATTTTCTACAACAGAAGACATTTATTTGAGCATGATTTCTGCTCTACAAAACCTCATCTGAAGTTTGTTCCTGAACTGAAAGTGAGAACCTAGACTTCAAATATTACCTTACACAAAAGTCTTGATGCTCCTTCTAGCAGAAAAGTTCAAAAGGGAAAAAGAGAACACAAACTGGTAAGTTTTGGATTGAAGATGAGGACAGTAATTAGTAATACAGTTTTATGGATGGTAAAATTTACCCTTTGAGTATTTCTACACCATAAAGTAGAAAAAACAGCTTTGTGTTGACATTTTATATAAGGTTGACTTTCATCAAAACAAACGTGCAAAGAAGCAGAATAAAGGGAGAGAAATAAGTGTTCAGTGCCATGAATCTGTTCTTTCCTAGTAACAGTGTAGAATCCTGCAACCTAAAGACCTTTCTTCCTTTTTACAAAAGGATTTCAAGCAGGTTCAAAGTGATGAACATTTTAAGAGCTATGAATTAATTCAGATTATATGTGCATTTTTATCAGGGCCAATATCCTTCACATCCAGTTTTCACTGTTGATTTTATTTCCTGTACTTAAAAATGAGTTCTGTTCTGAAGCTTGCATAGTACATTATGTACTTGGTAGATCAAGTTCATACTGAAGTTAAAGGATTTGACTCAAGGGAAAGTGATAAACATATTTCCAGTACAAACTATGATGAACACTCTTGCAATGACATAGTTCAAATTCCTTGAAAGACATTGTAGAGATAATCCATATCTCAGACAACCCAAGAACCTTTGGAAATATCAACATTTAAAAAATAAATCCTCAGTAAATCAGTATCATAAAGTGATCAGCATAAAAGTTGAAACTCACAGAGCTCTTGATAGATTGCTGGAGGAGAAGAAGCAAGTTTGAGGGAGAAGAACAAGAAGCAAAGGTAGGAAAGTTACTGAAGTAGAGGAAGGAAGCTGCAGTCAGAACACACAGGGGAGACAGTAAACTCTTGGATAAATTTCTGCTTTGATTAGCCTCATTTTAATTTAATCTTTACAAGCTCTGAATGACAGGTAACCTTTTATCCATAGGCACAAGTTATAAATGCAAAACTGAGGTACGTAACTGAGCATATTTTACATTTTCGTACTTCAGGAGAAAGATGGCTTACAATCTAATACTAGTTGCGTTACTGAATTCAGTTCACTAAATATTGTGAGGAAGATTCTTTACTGCCATTGTCTCACCCAAATCGGTGGATGAATATGGGATATTAATTTTTGAAATCCCCCAGATAGGGCCCTCCTTGCACAGTGGGTTACAAAAGCAATGTAGTCATGACAATGACTCAGAGCAACAATATAAGGTAATTTATTGAGCTTTCTAACAACGATTAATCAATTACTTTGGTGCAAAATTAGGCAACTTTCTTACAACAATTAAGAAAGAAATGTTATGGATAAGGGCACTTGGCACATGTGTTATTTCCGTATTGACGACTTTCAGGTAAATTTAGGCAAAAGCTACTATAGAAAAATGAGTAAAAGAAGATGGAAAAAAAAAAAAGAAATGAAAAAAAAGAAACCACTTCTTAAATCCAGCATTTTCTTGAGTTGAGAGTCTTGATCCATGGGTGATGTGTTGATAAAGGTAAACGTGCACTCTTCTTTATATATTAGCTGGTCCGAGGCAACCCTCAAGGCAGGAACTCCCTCACATCTGAGTAGTTAGACATTCTAGATGATTTGGGAGTTGTTAGTGAGGACCTCTGGTGGTCAGTCATCGTCTCTTGTGGTCGTGAACCTCCCCCACCTCCCCACTCAGTGAGTTGCTCAGTTTATCCTGATCAAACTGATTTTTTTCAAACATCAGAGTTAATTCATCAGCTGCAAGGGGAATCAGAGAAAAACAGCTCACCACTCTGCCTCAGCATTGCTCTATCTTTCTCCCAGTTAACCTTTCTACGCATTTTTTCCCAAGCTGTTTGTGTCATTCCATATCAGACGGTTATATACACAGTATTGAATATACTTAATAAAGACAAAGTTAGGAAGCTGCTAAGTCTGTAAAGTACCAGAGAACTAAGAATTTTGTTCTCTGTCAATCAAAAATCAGTGTTCTGTTCCTATTTACTTAGATACATACCAAATCATAGAATCATAGAATCATAGGATCATAGATGGGCTTGGGGTGGAAGGGACATTAAAGATCACCTAATTCCAACCCTACTGCCATGGGTGACAACTTCTACTGGATCAAGTTGCCCATCCAGCCTGGCCTTGAACTCTTCCAGGGATGGGGCATCCACAGCTCCTCTAGGGGACTTTTTCCAGGTGATACAGGCTGGTTTGTTTAGCAGTAGGGATTAGTATATTATAGACTGGTTTGTTTAACAGTAGTGAACAGTATATTAGTTTAAGGACTAATATATTGGTTTAGCAAAAAGAATCACTGAGTGCTAATTCTAAAACTTTCCATTTCAACTTTTCTTGGTGACTGAACAGCCTTCTTTTCTCTTAATTCAGCTTCACAAGAAGCACTGGAATCATAATAGACTACTTCTATCTTTTACACCCAACAGGTGCAAGGACATCTTTCTTGGATTTCACATATATTGTTTTGGAAGAAGCTCATTACAGACTAACAAGCAACGGAAATTTGCCAAATGGGGGAAAAACAGCTAAAGGTCATCCAAAAGTCTCAGTGATTGAGCTGATGGTGGAAAAATGGGGATAAAGTAAGTGAGTGTACAAGCGCCCTAAATGCAACCACGCATGCCCAGAGGGACATTAGCATTTATTAATGAGATCTTGGAAAAGAGTAAATATGTATGACAATGTACTGCATATGTATGTCTTAACTGTTTAAATGTAGAACCTGAACTTTGAGAGCGCACACTTACTTGTCAAGTCTCCTAGTATGCATTGTGAGGAATAAAGGAATGCCACTTTCTAACACCACACTGGAGTTAGAGTTTTCTTCCCAGATTTCAGATAGCACAAGGCCTCCTCACCCATGAGTAAATAAATTCTTCTTAATGTCTCATCTAAATCTACACTCTCTTAGTTTAAAACTGTTACCTCTTGTTCTATCCTTGCACTTCCTGATAAAGAGTATCTCTCCAATATGACTCTGGATTATTCACTTTACCTTCTTGTATATTAGTTTCCCTACCTATGATATCTTCTGTAAAGTTGTTAAGGATGTTGTGACAGAAAGAGTTACCTAGTCTTGCTACCAAGACTTGAGATCAGCTAAACCATTTGAAAGAGTGTTGGGATATTTTTATTTCTGTTACTGTAAAATGAAGACTTGGATGCACCACTTATTTACCTGTGGCTTACCTGACTGTCTTTCATATACTGAATTTTATAAAATCTGGAGGATGGGGGGGGTAAGGTGGACATTGATTGATTCATTGGTTGGTTTGGTTTGGATATTTTGTTTGATTGTTTTGTGGTTTTTTAATGCTACTATTATGATACCTCTATTTTTCCCTCGCTATATGAATCTCTTCAGTAGCTCAAGAAAATTGTTTTTGGATGGGACCTCTTTTCAATCTTGAGCCTGAGGCTCTGGAATGGCCAGCATTCAGATGCAGTGCTGCAGGATGCAGCACTGGTGATTCAGTACAATTTAGTCAGGCTGAAGTCTGGCAACAGATGGCAAAGTAGAGAAAACATTTAAATATACAACCAGGATACAATTTTCAGTTATGGTACAGTAAAGGACAAAACTCAACACAGAAGAATAATCATGCTTCTTGTCAACCTCAGATCTGAGAGGGATGAAGAAGCTTGACAGAGCCTCCTAATGGTAATTTTAGCATTGCTAAAATTAATTCAGCATTGCTATTCCAAGTTACAGGGTGTCACGTAGTGTAGTTTTGACTACTGTCCACACAGAACGGTAGAAGAAAGTAGAAAAATTTTGCACAAACTCGCTGACACTTTAAAACACAAGTTTATCAGTATCTATATTGCCTTTGTGTACAAGATTAAGAGTATCTTCAATTTTGAATACTTGAAGTAAATCATCTACTTATCTCGTTGCTCTGTCTACATATTACTTCATCCTCACTATCTTACAAGCCCTTTTTTCCCAATTTTATATTTCACTTGCACAGCTAAATTGCTTTTTCCATTTGATTTGCTATCTCAAACTTTGGTATAGCAAGGCATAGGACCTCAAATTGATTGCCATTAACTTCTACTTAATTTCTCACCCTCTTACCTTCTAGGGAATTGTAAATCATTCCGTTTTTCATTCTTTTTAAGCTCTTTGTTTATTCCCTGTATCTTTGTTACACTGCTTAGTCATTTATTTAGATTTACATTCTCACAATTTTCTTTTCCTTTTATTTGTATACACAATTCCTAATAGTTTTGATCCTTTTACTTGATGAAAATCGCAGACTTCTTTCATGTGTAGGCCCCTGAGTTCTTCAGTTCACTTGACTTTACTAACGATTCCTTCTGTTCATCAAAGTTTTCCATAGTTCCCTCCTTTTTTTTCCCCTGTAGCTCAATTTGACCTCACTGCTGAATATGCCCTGTTCTCTTTTCTCTATTTCTTCTGCTTTTTACCAACTTTTTACTATATGTCCTTGAATTTCTCAAAGTGTTATTTTCTTCATGACTGATAGTAGTGTAAAGTGAGAACAAAAAGGGGTCAGTTGTCCTTTGGAAAACTTTTCAAGGAGAGCACAGAGGAGTTCTATTTTCAGGAGCTTTTTTTTTTTCCTTCGAGTATCTTTGAAGACAGAAACCCTTTGGCTAAAGTTATGGGATAAAGACAGAAGATTTTTCTCATGCAGTATACTGCGTTTTTTGTTTGCTTTGCTTTGCTTTTTTTTCTGATCACACATCTTCCTGAAGATTAATTTGTATTCCAGCCACTTTGATATGATACATCATGTAGATACTGCAGGTACTAGGCGTTCAGCAGTGGAAGAAGCTACAGATTGAAGCCAATTCTCACAAATCTGTCTTGATAAAGTTAGAGTTTTCACTTCAGATTTCACTGAAAAATAATTGGAAAATAATTCAGAATGTAAACACACGCTTGTGTCAATAGGGGTTGCATCCTCTCTCCTCCTTCCCCCCTTAAAATAAATAAATAAATATATACATTACTAAAGCACACATTAATTCTTGTCTGTGAACCTGACCTCATGATGATCTTTATGGTCTCAATTTTATCTCCTTTGGCAAGCCAGACTCATAGAAAGGAAAGTTTACTACCTCTTCGTCTGATTGTCCCTCTTTGGTGTATTGACACAAGTAATTTACTTTACTATCTCTTGTATCGCCCATTCTCAGACATAATTTTATCTCTGAAAATGTAGATCTTAGCAAAGAAAAAATACCTGGGTAAATAATTTGAATAGTGCATAGCGAACTGGGTAGCTGCAAAATAAACTGCTGTTTGATCAGTAGTAGCCTTTTTATTTAGATTAAAGCTAAATGGCACTGGATTTACAACTCTTACGCTGTTTTTTTTCATGACTTTATCAGTGAATAAATAATCTTTTTTTCATATTTGTTCTTACCTGAATGTTTCAGAATATGCAGTATAAACCTAGTTATGACTGAAGACATTGGCAGTACTTTTTTAAAATGGTCTAAAGCTGCCACCTTCTGGTTGTTTTCATTGTTTTCTATAGGGATCCTGAGAAGGGCAACAGTTATTCTTTGTTCATAGCTTGGAAAGCAGATCGTTGTCAGTTAAATTAGTTTAAAGAACGAAATGCACAAAAAAATAAAGTGTACTTGTAATTTTTACTGTTGGAAGGATAAAAAAAATATATCAATTCAAAATCTCCTTAGTGTTAAAGATCACTAGATCTGTCCTAGGATTACAGATTCTGAATCTGTTTCTCTTTTAATACACATGCTTTTTATCTCTTTACAAATGTTACTAGCACCTCATTATTTTCTGCTTTCAGTGCGATGTTCTTTCAATCATTTCAGACCAATACTTTTTCCCTTCAGTTACTAGGTTATGCTGGGATGTGTATTTCTAGAGCTTTGTCTTCAGTTTTACACAAATAGTAAATGATAGAATGCCTTCTAATTTCCACCATGATATCAGGACAGGCAAGCAAAGAGAGAAAAGCAGAGTACATTCTTTCAAAGATGTTCAGAATTGTCAGAAATCTTTGTAATGAACAGCCACAGAGAAGTAGGGTATTCCTTGGCTTTAAGGGTTCTGTTGCTCTTTTTTGGTGAGATAAAACTGAAACCCTAACAGCAGTGGAATTCTCTTGCATACTGTTGGGATGACAACATGGAAAAGTCATTAATCACAGTCTTTTGGCTTTAGGGTAAGAAGTATTGCTATATCAACCTGTTTAATGGAGTTACCCTATAGTGTAAAACAGAAGTCCAGTCCTCACTCACAGGCACATTCTGAAGCGCCTTGGGCTAGTCAGATCTTCAGTACAATGATTACCCAGGTTAATATCTAACCAGTCTAAGTGTTTTGGTTTTTGGTTTTTTTTCTGCTTTTGGAAAGACTGATGCTGTTGCATTTTGACTTTCCAGCATCAGCTTTTAGTTACCAGGATAGTAATTGGAGGTGTATAAAAAATAAACAGTACTAATATATACAGCAAACAAGCATAAGCTATGTGAAATTAGCTACTTTCTGCATTGTGCCAATATTCTGCTGAATCTCACAAAACTTTATGATAATTCACTGCAAAGATGAAAGAACAAAGAAAAAGATAAAATACATATTACTCATGGAACTCGTCTTCAACCGATTAGACAAAATTCTAAAGGAAAAAAGTGAAAATTAATCATATTTTTCAGAAACTTAAAGCTTTTGCCAGAAAGCCTTGAGGCTTTCTTAAAATTATATGCCTTATGGGAAAGAAAGTAACACTCATCATGCTTTTCATTTTAAGTACACATCTGCTCCATTTAGTGAAATATCTTGTGCATGACACAAGTTTATTCAATTATAGTAGTATAATTCATTTGAAATTTTAAACAATAATACAATAATGATAACAATATATAGTACAATACTTATTTTTTTTTAAAATACAACCTGTGCTTTTCTACTGAAATAAAAGATCATTATTTTGTAAGCATTTCTATCCCTACAAAAGCATTGAGTATGAAGGTGGAATAGGAAAATCCATAGAATGTAAATAGCTATAAAATGGAAATGTCTGATTCTCTGCTTTTTTGTTGCATTTGTTAGAGATCAGTCTGATTTCCTAAAAAATATTCCATTTAACACATCAAAAGTAGGAACAACTCTGTGATGATGAACTACAAAAATACACATTCAGTTTGTTTCCCATGAATTTTCCCTCAAGAAAAGAGACAGAATAATCTACTGTTGAACACTGACCATCTGTAAACACATATAAACAAACAATAAACAGCTAAAGAAAATTGCTTACAAAATTACTGTTTTCTTTCACAATATCCAATAATACATAAAAGCCCACTAGGAGGCTAATGTTGCTAACTGAATATTTTGATTGTGAAAATGTAAGTCACATTTCACAATGTGAATATGCATTCTGTCGTTCACAGAGAGATGGTAAATACTGACACTGAAAACTCCTGTACCAATTATACATTCTTCCTATAAAAATGGAAGGCAGTACAACAGAAAATACACAAAAGCATAATATCTCTCATTTTTCAAATGACTTTCAATTAATTTTCTAATGTAGGATAAATTTTATTGTTCACTTACTATTGTTTCTCACCATTTATGAGCAACAACAAAGCATATTCAGGAAAGGAATATATAATGCCTGGTATTCTAGTAGTTCTGTTTTTCTTCCTGTTTATGATAAGATAATGCTACAAAAGATTTTGAAAGCAAGCTTGTTACCATAATTTAGCCAGATGAATAAATAACATAAATTATAATGTTAATAAAATAAAATGAAAGGTACGAAGTTCCATGGAAAACTGAATTCAGTTGATTTCTTTAGCAACAGCTGGTTTACATTTGCTGCTAAATTTATGTAGATTAGTTTAGATTAGAAACAGAACAGTTATACTGCTGCAATGGTCAGAACCCAAGTGAGAGTTTTGTATCCATGTTTTCTGTAAATAAAGTAAAATAGCACTTAAAAACTAACTAACAGGTAGAAGGTTTCCCATTCTCCAATTATTTGAATGTGTTTTTCTTTTTTTAATGGCTCAACATTTTTCAGTTTTCTGATTTCTGTAGGTAGTGTGGTAATAATCCAAAGACCATATATAAGACCTTCAGGAGAATATAGAGAAGAGCTGACTGGACAAATTTGGCTTAACTTTCTGTGGATATGTCTAGCCTAGCAAAGACAGAATTTAAAGAGGAGTATTATTTAAGTTCATCAAAATTGTCAATAATTATTTATAAACTGCCTATAGGAGGGATACAGAAATGGTGAAGTGTCTAGATATGAAGATTTATGATACAGAAATGGTGAAAGGTCTAGAGATGAAGATGTATGAGGAGCAGCTGAAGTCCCTGGGTTTGTTCAGCCCAGGGAAGAGAAGACTGAGGAGAGACCTCATCACAGCCTACAGCAAAGGGGCAGCACTGAGCTCTACTCTCTGGTGATAGTGACAGAACACACGGGAGTGGTGTGAAGTTGTATCCGGAGACATTCAGATTGGCTGTCAGGAAAAAGTTCTTCACCAATAGTGTGGTCAGGCACTGAAACAGCCTCTTCAGGGAAGCTGTAATGGCACGGACCTTACAGCAGTTCAAGAAGCACCCGGTTTTCAGGTATTCCTATGAGGATCCAGAAGTTGGAAACCATGATTGTTGTGGGTTCCTTCCAACTTGGGTTATTCTATGATTCCGTGATAAATTCACTTGCATTTATCACAATGGAAGGCTGCTAGCTATTCACAGAACTTGGTCATGTTTATAGACATTTTTCCTCTTTTGGTTGCCCAAAATCAGGTGCAGTACCCAGGTGAGATTTGACTAGCTCTGAGCAGAGGAGGCAGCTGCTGCCCTCCCATGGCTGTAAGGGCTATGTCCTGTTCACACCAACCTAGGCACCTCTGTTCCTTATTTCTTTCCAGGTGCATGACTGGACACTGCTCAGATCACTACCTGCAAGTCCCAAATTAATCCCTCAGAGCTGTTCCACAGCCCCATCCTATAGACACAGCCACAACCACAGCCTGCATCCCTATAGGCCCCTTCCTTCCCGGCGCATGCCTTGACCTCAATCCTTGATGAATTTCATGTGGTCTCCTCAGTCCCTTCCTCTCCTCTGTCCATACTCCCTTGGAAGGCAGACTAGCCCTCAAGTGTATTGACTGGGCTCACTTGGTGTCATTTGCAGACTTCATGTCCTCTGTTCAGTTCTCTGAGTCACAGTACGGACGACAGATCCTATGACTGATCCTGGGGATCTTCAATTATTACTTACCTTCATGTAGAACACAACATACTTACCATGATCCTCTGAAACCAGTTGCCAGCTGTTTACGGGCAGGTTTGGCCCAGTTCCGTGACTAATGGAATGGGGAGATCCACAGACCCACGCACCAGGAAAAGGGAAAGGGTGGGGAGATAGGCCTAAAAACAATGCAGTGGCAATGATCTGAGGAGAAATAAACTAATTTACTAAATAAGATATCATAATGCAAAATAACACAATATAATACAATATAATTAGAATTGAAGCTAATAAATCAAATAAAATGAGAGAGTGTGTCCAAAAACCAAAAGGCCTCACTCTGATGCTGGTGGCAAGACAGTTAGGGAGAGAGATGCTGCTGGGATGAGCAGAACGGGAATGTCTCATGATATGTGAACAGTTTTTGTCTTACTCTCTGACCAGAAAACGGTAACAGAACAGCGAGCAGTCCTCTGGGAAATGTAGTTCTCCTCCTCTTCTGAGAACCAGGTACCCAGAACTATGAATGATCGACAGAACTGGAGCATTAACTCTTTAACTCCCAGTGCACTACATGATGTTATGATGTGGAATACCTATAACCAAAATCATAAAACCATGACACCAGTACATAAGACTGTTTTCATATGTAGACTGTAATATGAGACATTGGTTTAGAGAACATGGATAACAGCATCCAAAGTCTTGCTAAAGGCAAAATATGTGCTATCTTCTGCTATCCTCAAATTCAATTCCTTTATCATAGAAAACAATATATATGACTTCCTGCACTTATTAAATCCTTGCAGGAACACAGGATTAAAATAGAGCTGATAAACTAGAAATGTGATGTATTACAAAAACAGAACAGTAGGAATCGTAGAATGGAGTGGATTTGAAATGACCACAAAGATCATTTAGTTTGAACATGTCAGGTTGCAGACAGGGTTGCCAAATGACAAATTGGGCATTAGATCAGGTTGCACAGGACCCCATCCAAACTGACTTTGAACGCCTTCAGGGATGGGGCATCCATAATTTTTCTTGGAATACTGTTCTTGCATTTCACCACCTTACCAGTGAAAATTTTCCCCCGATATCTAATCTAAATCTCCCATTTATCAGTTTAAAATGATTCTCCCTTGTACTATCACCCATGAAAAAAAAGTTGATTTCCCTCCTGTTTATAACCTTCCTTTAAGTACTGGAGTTTCACAATGTGGTCTCCTCAGAGCCTTCTCTTCTCCAGGCTGAACAAGCCCAGCTCCCTTAGCCTGTCTTGGCAGGAGAGGTGCTGTAGCCCTCTAATCATCTTTGTGTCCCTAGTCTAAACTAGCTTTAGCAATCTCCACATCTTTCTTTTGCTTGGGGCCTCCCACTTGAATGCACTACTCCAAATAGGGCCTCACAAGGACAGAGTAGAGAATCACCTTTCTCGCCCTGCTGGCCAGCCCTGGGTACAGCCCAGGATACTGTTGGCCTTCTGGGCTGCAAGCACACATTCACACACTGCTGGCTTACGTTAACTTTTTCATCTACGAGGACCACCAAGTCCTTCTCTGCAAGGCCATTCTGAATTAGCTCTTCTCCCAGTCTGTACAGATATGTGAGATTGCCTGGTCTCAAGTGCAACACCTTGCACTTGGCCTTATTGAACCTCATTAGGTTCACATGGACCCACCCTTCAAGTTTGTCTAGGTCCCTTTGGATGGCATTCTTTCCTTCTATTGTATCAACTGCACCGTTCATCTTAGTATCATCTGCAAACATGCTGAGGGTGTGCTTGATCCCATCATCTATGTCATTGTTGAAGATCCCAACATGGGCCCCTGGGGGACACCACTCATCACCAGACTCCACCTGGTCATAGAGCCATTGACCACAAACCTCTGGCTGTGACCTTCCACTCAATTCTTTATCCATTGAATAGTCCAGCTAGCACAGATAGCGGCTCCCTGCAACACTACAGGCTTGGGGCAGAGTGGCTGGAAAGTGTGGTGGAGAATGTTCTGAGAGTGTTAGATGACAGCTGAACATAAGCCAGCAGAGTGCCCAGGTGGCCAAGAAGGCCAATGGTATGCTGGCTTGTATAAGAAGTTAGGTAGTCAGCAGGAGTAGGGAGGTGATCGTCCCTCTGTACACAGTGCTGGTGAAGCTGCACCATGTGTACCAGTTTTGGGTCCCTCACTACAAGAAAGACATTGAGGCCCTGGAGTGTGTCCAAGGAAGAACAAAGAATCTGGTGAAGGGT
Organism: Numida meleagris; assembly: GCF_002078875.1. Classification (NCBI taxonomy): domain Eukaryota; kingdom Metazoa; phylum Chordata; class Aves; order Galliformes; family Numididae; genus Numida; species Numida meleagris. The sequence continues at coordinate 31,203,683 of NC_034438.1, forward strand.
CTGGACCACAAGTCTTATGAGGAGTAGTTGAGGGAACTGGGATTGTTTAGTCTGGAGAAGAGGCTCAGGGGAGATCTTATTGCTCTCTACAGCTACCTGAAAGGAGGTTGTAGCAAGGTGGGAATTGGTCTCTTGGTTGGATATTAGGAAAAATTTCTTCTCAGAAAGAATGCACAAGCATTAGGACAAACTGGAATGGTGGATGGTGGAATCATCATCCCTGGAAGTTTTCAGGAAGAAGATAGATGTGGCACAGCATAATATAGTTTAGTGGGCATGGTGGTGATGGGTTGTCATGGTTTTGTGATTTTCGGTTATTGGTATTCCACATCATAACATCATGTAGTGGATGTACCTGGTTCTCAGAAGAGGACTACTACAGTCCCCACGGTACTTTCCTACTCTGTTACCATTTTCCAGCCAGAGGGAAAAGATAAAAACTTGAAGATCACAAGACCTTGCTCTCTCTCCGCCCAACTCTTGTCCTGGCAGCATCACGCTCCCCAGCCATCTTATCGTTGTATTAGAGTAAGGCCTACCTTGATTTTTGGACATTCTCTCTCATTGTATTGGATTTATTAGCTTAAATTGTAATTATATTGTATTATAGTGTGTTGTTTTGCATTCCGATATCTTATTTAGTAAATTAGTTTGTTTCTCCTCAGATTGTTGCCACTGTTCTTTGCTCTCAGGGCCATCTCCTTACCCTTTTTTCCCTTTTCCCGGGGCGTGGGCCCATGGGTCCCCCGTCCCCTTCGTCACGGAACCGGGCTAAATGCCCGTAAACCATTGACATGGGTCAATGGTTGGACCACATGATCATAGTTGTCTTTTCCAACCTTAATTATTCTATGATTCTGTAACAAAAAAATGCTGTGTCTTGCTATGCAAGACAGAAATTCTTCTAAGGAAACAAATGCAAACATGCTGATTTGTTATTATCTCTGTTCTTCTCAGCAGCTAAATGTAAAAGGATTTGACCTGCCCAACATATAAACTCTGAGATAGTGCTATTCCTATGTAATATATTTTGGCCAATGTTCTGTCTGCTTTTTTAATGCTGCTCTTTCCTGTGAGAGTGGCCTGCCTGCTGTGTTTCTCATCCAGAAACTTGTACGCAGCAATACTCTCTTCCTGTGAAAACTTCTCACAGAGCAATTAGATTCAGTGAGCATAATAAAAAGAATTATGTTAACTTTGTTAAGGACATCCTAGACACTTAGGTTCAGCGGGCTGGTTTACTTTAAGGTATCATAGTCAGTATTTTGCCACCCAAAGAGAATTGCTTATGGCAAAACCTGAACAGTTTAAAATTATCTCCAATGTGTAGCAGTCCAGATGTAGGGTATGACTCAATCAAAAATGAAACTCTTCAATAGCAGCAGGAGGAACACATTTACTTTAGCAAAAGTAAACCGTGGATGAATTTCAGGTAAAGAAACAGCAATTGTTTGTTGAGTTTTCAAGGCTAAGGGGTTCACTTCATGGCAATTAATTGAAGTCATAAATCCCTTCCACACAGATCAAATAGAATCTTGATATAAGGGAAAAAAGAGAAAGAGAAAGGGAATAAAAGTATTTTATTACTAAATCACATTGCATTACATGCTGTGCTGTGACCAGAGAAAAAGAATAAACTAGAGCACTTAGTAGAAGAAGTAATAACAGGAAAATATTTTCTAATAATTGGAAGATACACAAATAGCACTACATCTTAGACATTACATCAACTGATAAATTTTCATTTCTTTTAATTTTTCATCAGTGAGACATAGCCTGGCTTGGGTCTCAAATTGTAGATACTTCTTCAGACACTCACTTTAGAGAAAAAGTTTTTTAACTGTGATTGTGGATGAGCACTGGCAGTGGCAGCCTAATCTTCACCCTTGGAGATATGCAGACCAAACTGTGCTAGGTACTGAGCGTCCTGTTGTAGCTCATGTTGCTTGACCTGTGGTGGGACCGGGTTACTTCCAGGCAAGACAATGAGCCCCAGCCGTGATGTAGATGTGTGGTACTGCAGTATACATCATCTGTATGTGTCAGATTCACTGAACTTTTTTTCTTTTCTACATTTCACAAGCTATTTGTCAAAATTTCACGTTAGTATGAACTCTGGTTCAAGATCTATCTTTTCATGGCTATGTAACAGAGACAATAAATAAACAAAAAAGCCATTACCAGTCTTTTCATACCTCTTATCTACGATTTATGGGAAAAATTGTTTTTTCTTCCAAATTCTGCATTACTGTATGCATTACAAGAAGAATTACTAAGAAAAGTTGAAGCAGAATTTGTACCATTCACACTTTTACATGATTCTTTTTTGTTATGTTCTTGAAGTATTTTTATTGACTTTCCTGTCTATGACACATACTTCATCAAGGCTATATAAGACATCAAAAAATATCAGACAAATCACCACACTGCAAAAATGCAGGATGGTCTCTCTTCTTATGAAATCTCCCTTGAGAGCCTGTGCTTCTTTTCCTTTGAATCTCCTATAAATAAATAGAAAACAGAACGTCATCCACACTCCTCAGTATTTTTCCTCTAAAATTCTATTTTGCTAATATGTTTGTCTGGTGATAGTGAGACAAAAACTCCTTTATTCATCAAGGCTCAAACTTTTTCTACAAGGTAAGGAAAAAGGCCTACTGAAAAGAAGTTAGCTGAACTGGTAGACTATATTTCTTCCATCTCATAATGTATACATATTGATGAAACTTGGTGTTTAAATCTGAAATAAAGACCTAGCAAAAAATATGTCAAAGTCTGTTAGTTTCTTGTTTTTCTTCTCCCCTTCCTCCTTCTTGCACATATAATGGGAGGTCTCCAGCTCTACCTGAACAATAAAATTCAGAATAAGTAGAACATTACAGTTTTGCACAGAGGAGTATCAGAGTTGGATGGTGAAAAGAATGGAAAAATATTATTAAGTGGCAGAAATACATGAGTTCCTAGCCAATGTAGGAAAACTTCTTGAGAGTTAGTTAAAGACATAATGTCAGGATAAGATTAAAATAAAAAAAGACAACTGTGGATAATTTCTGAACTGCAAATTCTGAGGAGCTGAGGAAATATTTATGCACCTCATGCACCTTATGGTGGAGTATGATGGAAGCACAGAAGAGGCTATCTTGTTATGCCTAATTGCAGGGAAAAAAGAAAATAAGAAAAAAAAAAAAAACAGAAGGAACAGACTGCCCAATGCTACCAGTAACTAGGACTTAAACTTTTCCACCTCCATTTAACTTCTCCTTTCTATTTTCAGTGTTCATTACAAACAGAAATGAATTTGATCAAAATTATCCTGTATAAGGGCTAATGTCTCTGGGAAGGCAGAAAGCGTCATAACTCAATATTTCACATCCAAATGAAGAATAAGACACTGAGCTTGAGGAAAAAAATTGAAGGCTCAGGGAGAGAGAGAGAAGGAGAATACAAAGAAATTTGGGTCTACAGGGACTAGGAAAAAGAGAATGTAGAGAAAGTAATTCTCACCAACACCAGATGGAATGAAATGGTCACAGGCTAAAATAGGTTATAAGACAAAGTTATTTAATACTTTACAGTTGTGTAATATTTGTACAAAGTACAGTAAGTATCAACTATGGCGAGGACTATCTGCACTTCCTGTCTTACCTTGGTTCAGCTGAAGACATGGGAAACATTGAAATCCTTGGCAATAAAACAACTGTGTTTTTCCAAGCCTAAGACAAAACTTTCTGAGCTATTTGAGGCACTGCAGAGAAGTATTAGAAGAAAGTATTAGTAAAAGGGAAAAGCTTTAGAATTTCTTTCTGAAAAAAATGTCCAGAAGGGGGGAAAAAATGGAAAAACAAACAAAAAAAAACCCAAAGACACTGTGGTGAAAAGAAAGAACTACAGCCTGAAGAAGCAAACCACATTTAGCTGACATGAGTTCCTGTGTTGAGTGTTTCTAGTTGATTACCCTTAAGATTTGACAGGCTGCTAGCCAATATCAAACACTAAGCAAAAAAGTTTAGGTGGAATACTGGCTTTATAAGCCATTTGATCTGTAAAGTTTGTCTTACTATCCATAGCTAAATTTACAGCTACAGAATAGCTGTAATTGCTATCACACTGTTAAAAAAACTGTTGTTGCAGTAATAAAAGTAATTAAATATTGAGTCCTGGAAGTAAGAAATGAATGGTATGAGAACAATGAGAAATGAGCAGCTAAATCCTTGTGTTTTGCATTGAAAGTTAGTTATTCCTATAAGCTCCAGCTAATAGGAAACTAATACTCCTTCTTATAGGATCTTAGCAAGTATGTCTGCAACATAGAAAGCAGGCATGGTTTACCTGTTACTTTTCAATTTGGTTTCTACTTCCTTTTTTTCATAGTCATTTTATCAAAAGTTACCTTGATGGAAGTAACTGTATACTTTGACAGCTGATAGTATTCCTTTATAAGAGATTACATGCACATATATGCCACAAAAATAATGCCATCTGTTTTACTATTCAGGCCCACGATGTCAGAGGCAGATGTTGGTGGTATGGCAGTAGAGGTTGGACCTTCCAACCACTATTCTATTACATGCTGTCTCCATATGACAGATGGCAGCAGAGGGGCACTCTGACAAAATGGTGTCTGACGTGGAAGTGCGTATGAAGCAAAGGCGTGGAATTCAATTCTTCCACACTGACAAAATGGCACACATTTACATTCATCAAGGCTTGCTGAACATTTCTGGAGACCAAACAGTAAATGTGAGCACAGTGAGGTGGTGAATATCAGCAGTGGCAACAGTGATATGAAAGACAATCCACATTCTGGACAGCCATGCATAGCTGTCACACCACAAAATGAAGACTGTCTCGATCAGTTCATACATGCAGATTGGTGCATTACAACAAAGGAACTGTGTACAAAGCTGAATGTCAACTTCAGTGAGTTGGAAATGATGGTGACAACACCGGATATACTGCAGATTGCATCAGGTGGGACCCATGAGTGCTTACAGGTAAACAGAAAAAAACTGTATGCAAATTTGTCAGAACCTATTGAACTAATACAAGGTTAAAGGTAACATTTTCCCAGATAACATAATTACCAGAGATGAGATGTGGTGTCACCACTATGAGTCAGAGTAAAAACAGCAGTTCATGCCGTGTGTCATGTGAATTCCTCACTGAAGAAAAAATTCAAGACATAGCCTTCAGCAGGTAAATTGATATGTACTGTCTTTTAGGTTAGGAAGGATATGATCCTTCTGGAAATCCTGGAGCCCAAACATACCATCATTTATGACTGCTACATCACAATGCTAACTAAGCTGAATGTTTGAACTTCCAAAGTCAGGCCAGAGGAGAAGACAACCTTTCCCTGGCAACACAACAATGCCAGGCTCCATGAAGCACCTTGCCAGTGTTGCCTGGACTGTCCTAACACAGCCACCATCTAGTCCAGGTTTGGCACTGTCCATCTGTTAGGGCCAATAAAAGATGAACTGCATGGACAACATCTTCCTAGAGATTATGCTGTCATAGCCATTGTGAAACAGTGGGTCATTTCCTCTGATACAGCTTTTTATGATTGTGGCATGCAAGATCTTGTTCATCGCTGGCAAAAATGCATAGCTATTGTTTGTGACTATGTTGAAAAATAGTGTTTATATCTGAGAATTTGCTCTATCATATAGTGGAATTGTGCTCTTTGTATCTCTTGGACTTTCCATGGAAATTAATAGGAGGCATTACTCTCAGAGCAACCTATATATGTGCATATGCTCAGGGCTGACTCAGTCTAAATAAAGTATATGCTTACATAAAAGGACAGATTCTTTTTTCAAGAAAAAATATATCTTCAGAGTGTTACATTTGACAGCATAAATACTTATTCAAATTCAGACACAGGGTCACTTGAAAGTATTTCCACATCCCACTCTGACACTGCAGTAGCTTACACCCCTAGCTCTGCCAGCATAATCTTTTCCATGGCTGAACTGTGAATTGTACCAGTGAACTGAGACAGATGAAAACTAAAACTGTTAGAGCATTTGTAAGATTTTCTATTTTCTCTTCCTTTTTCTTTCCTATTTTCTCTTTCCTTTCCTTACTTTTCCTTTCCTTTCACTTCCTTCCCTTCCCTTCCCTTCCCTTTTTCTTTCTCACAACCTTTCCATTTTTATATCATTGTAATTAAAAAACAATTATTTCATTCCTGGTATAGGAAGCATATTGAAGTTTTTGTGCGCAGTATAAGTATGATGTCATGTAACCAGATGATGCACCATGTATAGCAAAGACATTATCTGTGCAATAGAACAGAACTTTGACCACGGTATGCTTTTGCATTTGTAAGGGACATAAAACAGTAAGTACAATCATTAATAATGTCCTTGTGGTCTAGTGTGATCCACTCAAAAATTTATAGTTTCTATTTCTCCTAAAAAATCAGAGAAACAATTTAATGGCAAACAAGAACATGCCTCAACATTTTGCTGTTGGATTGCTTTTGAGTAACTATCTCACCAGCTTATGCAAGAAAGATATATTTTAAATTCACATGTAGAATTTATGTTCCAGACATACAATCTAATGTGTCAAGTAAAACAGAGCAGACAGATACACAAATGGAAATAAGAGGAATTAATATGAGCATGAATTGCAGTAGGCCAAATACATAATGGCACATAAAACTCTCCTTCAGAATCTAAATGTCACAAGCATTCACTTGACATATGAGTGAACATGGCTTGCTACCCTCAGAACACAATAAAGGATGAAAATGAATGTCATTGAAGGGCAAAATAGTCCAAGAAAAATCTGTCTTTTCCTTAAAGATAACCGGAGGGACCTAAAATAATACACTTTAGAATGAAACACATCTTTTCCTGATAAAAATGCATAATGAATTTTAAAAACAACAAAAACAAACATAACATTTAATATTTCTTGAAGCTATGGTACATCACCCATCTTAAAAGATGTACAGTGTGGAATAAGTTATCTAGAATTATTTTAGAACTCTGTCAGTTGGTAGTCAGCTGAGTTTCATTATTTTCTTCATGGGGATGTTATGATGTTTTATTAGTTCCCACCTATAAATTTTTTTAAAGACTTGAAGTAAAAACATGTCACAGAAATATAAAGTATTATTTTAAGATGAGTTAGAAGTTCATGTACCATGGGAGTTTGCTCCATATAATTTTTATCATCTGTATGATTTCTTATTACTGTGAAGCCACGGTATATTTTATAGTAGACATGCTCATCCATATCTCAGTAAGTAAATAAATAGATGCTGTATTCAGTGTTATGCTGAGTTACATTGTATTTCATACTATAGTATTTTCTTTGATTCGCTGGCTTTCTATACAGACAGGCTGTAACAGAAAAAAAAAAAAAACAGAATAATCTTTTACTCAGGATTCTTTATTAGACAGTTTACAATTACAATGTACAGACAAAATAATACAGATTTTGAAGTTGGAAACACAGTGTTGATTTTTCAGCAAACTGAATCACGTTTTAAGCCTTGCTAGTTGTAAGAATGTGATGGATCATTTCCCAAGATTTACTGTGTACTTTACTAAATAGAACTATCATGTTTATTTGAAGAAGAACTTAAATGTATTTTGTCTATAACGGCATTTTACACTTTAGTTGTGATAACGTACAGTCAACCAGTTCCTTCCAACTAAAAGATAAATTGTGTCTTTGCTGTAAGCCACACATATAAAGCTGTACAAGAGTTCTCAGATGACATTTGTCCCTTACACATCCTTTGTTTTTTCTCTCTGACCCATTATAAAGAAATTGTTTCCCCAGGCCTCTTTCCAGCCCAGCATACTCCTGTGATCTTCCTACCCTCTTGTTGTCCTTGTTATTAATCAAAGTGCCTCACTGCTCAGAATAAGTCCATATAATGGGATGAGCATTTGACAATACTCAGGTAGGCATTTCAGAACTACATGAGGACTTGGATTATCATGAGGACTGCACAACCTAGCTGTCACTTTTAATATGGTCTGAGAGTACTCACATGTACAAAAATCCAAAACAGACCTCATAATACTTAATTTATTTAAAATTTTATCGTTCGCCTCTTGAATTGAGTTTGGTATAGCAAGATTTATCTGTCGAAAAACTGCCATGGCAGGAAGGTTGTAACTAGATGATCTTTAAGGTCCCTTCCAACCTAAGCCATTCTATGATTCTATTGTGTTAATATTAATTTGCTTTCTGAAGTGTTTTTAATAAGGTTTATGACTGGTAAATTACTATCTTGTGTACTGTTACAAGACAACTACAAAAAGAAATAGAATTATGGAATTTGGAATCAGGAAGTTTTTAAAAAACATTTTTTGTTGTTTTTAAAAATATAATAAAATTCTAAAGTCAGCTGTTAATGTTCATTTGTCAAACATCTGTAGGTCACTCTGAAAGTAATGTCTCCTATTTATTTCCATAGAAAATATAAGAGATGCAAAGAGTACAACACCACTATTTGATAGAGCAAATTTTCAGCTACAAAACACTATTTTTCAGCTGTCACCACCATTAGTGAGTTTGTACAGATGAGCTGATCGAAATACTCTTCATGTCCTGATGTGACAGCTGTGCATGACTGTGCGGAATATAGCTTGTCTTTCACACTACTGTCGCCAGTGCTGAAACACACCACCTAACGCCTCATTGTTCAGCAAGCACCAATGAACGTTAATTGCTGCCATTTGTTCCATGTGGATGAATTCAGTGAATGTCAATTGCTGCCGTTTGTTCCATATGGAGGAATTCAGTGACAAACTGTTGCTTCTGCACTTCCATGCCAGACACTGTTTTGTCAGACTGCCCCTTTGCTGCCATCTGTCACATGGCAGCAAAGTGTAAGGGAATATTTTTGGGAAGGTTCAGTCTCTTCTGCCATACCACCAACATCCGTCTCTGACATTGTGGGCCAACGTGGTGAAATAAGAGGCATTACATTCAGAGCAGCCCTCATATTTTCTTGAATATTATCCAAAGTATACACCTTCACTGAGATTAAATGAATTGTATGTGTTTAACTAACATTAAATTAGTATTAAGGAGGAGACGCATTTCAATTACATTTTCTCCTTTACATAGAATGCTGTACATTTGAAATGGCAGAAAGTGTTGCTTTCATGCAACACAGCTTCTAAGGCATACTATAGCAGTTAATAGAGAAATAAATAAAAAGATATGAGAAGCTTTGTTCAAAGCATTAAAATACTGATAGTTTTACAATTGGTATGAATGCCCTTTTTACATTTCTAAATTTATTTATTCTATCAAAAGATTTTCTCCACTGAAGTTTATTCCGTTTTTATGCTTTTCTTATTTGTATTCAAGGATTTGTTTCCTCGAGTTTCAGTGTGCTGTGTATTCACAATTTCTCTTTGAAGACTGTTGAAAAGTAAAGCAACTTTTAGAAAAAAATGCAGATTGCCATCAGTAAGAACTAAACTTTGTACAAATCTTTGAATGTGTATCTTTAGATATAGCAAATATGTGCTTTTATCTAGGTCAGGATGACCATCCCGGAAACTGCTAAAGCGATTAAGTAGAGAAACTCCCGATCACAATGAGATGACAAAAAATTATCTTTGAAGATAGGAGTATCTTGAGAAAGCATGGTTAATTAGCGTGTCTAGCTGGCCTGCAGGAAGGGAGATTAGCCATATTTAACTGGCCAGTTTAGGGAGACTGTACCAGGGTAGTGGTCAAGTGATAAAAGTGATAAAAAAATTATTGCTCAACTTTGCAATAAATCAGTATCTCATCTCTGTGTGTGAGACTGATTTATTGCACACCAGGTAACATATCTGCTTTTCAGACAACAAGATTAATAAATGGCCCAATTAAAATTAAAATAATGAAAATAAGTAGGTAAGTAAATGAATGAATGAATACAAGCTTTCCATTACCTGAAGAACAACAGTAACTGTGCAAGCTTCACTACTGAATTCTTCACAAAAAATTCTTCCCAAAAATAACCTGCAAATAAATTCTAAAAAAAATATTTCTATATGCATCTTCCTGATTCCATCCTCCTCTTCCCCTCTAAAAATAAATAAATAAATAAAAATGCTCAGAACAAAATTAAAATCAATACAATAACATCTGCAACAAAATGGTATAGGGCATCTGAAAACAAAATAATGTACTGCCCAGAGATAGCAGCCTGGGCAACAACTGTCCAATCAATTCATGAATAATTTGCTTAAGAAAAGTTTTCCAGCAGTTACTGTTCATAATTATAAACGATCTATTTGCAATGAGGAAGGAATATGGGAGCTGAAGGTATGCTAAAATTGCATCTTTGGGATTAGAGGCAGCAAGGAAGAGAATAGGAAAGGGACTCCAGTCGCATAGTAGCCCCCAGGCAATGTTTAACAAACTCCAGAAAACTGACAAAAAGGCTAAGGCCCTTAAGAAATGAAGCACTTTTCACAGTGCTGTATACAGCCACAGAAAACATTACATAAGAAAAAAATAAAAAATTCAACTTAAAAGATGATACAACATGATCCATGATATTTATGGGATCCGCAAGGGAGCCTAACGCCAGGCATTTGAGTTAGAGTTCAGCTCCCAGATATGTCAGGTGGGCCTGAAGCTACACAGCCAGAGACATCATTAGAGGATGGCTGCAACACTCAAGGTACTAGAGGGTATCCTAGTGTCAGGCAACCTGATCGCACAGTCAACTCACCAACTGAACTGACATGATATCAGGAAGTTGTACGGTCAGAGACCTGTTCCTTTTTAGCATATGGCAGAGAAACTAAACTACTGAAGCACTGAGACATTTTGCTTGTAGTGCTAGCACACTTCCCAAACTGATTTCCATGGAAACTCCAAGAAACCCCAAAGCGAATTGTATTAAGCATCACGTCCCTCATCCAGATTATAACAGTGGCACAAAGGATTCACTACGTCTGGGAGTCTGTGTCAGAGCACATCCATTATGCAGGTTGTCATACTCTCATCTGCTACACTGGCATGCAAGCACTTAACAGGGACCTAAAGTTCTTGATACAAAGTCCAGAGTGCAACATGGGCTACCATAGATTCTGTTTGCAAGTCTTTCATCTGCAGAATCTGTGTGAAGAAAAAACACAAGAAGAGTATCTTAGGACATCAAGATGACGACCAACTATTTACCACAGCTTTTACCAGATGCCCTGCCCTACAACAAATCCAGTCATTACCAGCTGCCCTCTGAAGACAACGCAGGCTATATGACTAGCCCTCTCAGGCAGTAAGAGACACAAACAATGAAAAAGAAGGCTAATTATCTGCTTTATATGCAAACCAGGCTGCTGATAGGACAAAAAAAAAAGACTCCATAGTATGAATGACATCAACCAGAGCGTCTACCTGCTTCAATGTTATTCTCTTTTGTGGGGAAATTGTCCCTGCTTCTTTCTTCTTCTGCTTATTTGCAATTGCTAGAGCCCAAAAGATGCCTAGATGGAAACAGTCAAAAAATGCCTTGAAACCAACTCTCAGATAAGTTCTTTCCTTGTTCAGCCTTTTACTGTAATCATCTCACAATTCTTAAGAGCTAGCAAAGTCCTGTGTGGCACTAAGATTCTTAATCAGAAACATCTAATTTTTGTCCCTTTTTCTGAGTCTGTGTAAATGAAATGCATTTAAGCTTCAAGTCAAGTAAGAACAAAAAAATATTTCCATAAGGTCCATAAAAGTTTTCTGCTTACAGACACCTTGATTCTGCGTTACACAGTCCTGCTCTTAGGGGATCATGGACTGTAAAAAATTACTCATCTTAATTCACTAAATGGTGTCCAAACAACTATTCTGAAAACACTATTCTTATCGCCAACATCATTTTTATTTTTTTTTTTCATATTCTAGACTTCCATCACTTAAGTATCTGTACACACAAACTGAGCATTCATTACTGCATACTGACAGACTGAAACAGTGGTTTTTCAAGCCAGTACATATATTTGGTTTTCACTGTGTTCAAAGGATGTTCAAAGTGATGGCATTTGTCTTCCCAAGTAACCACTGCATGTGATGGAGTCTTTTCCTGGAAGTGGCCAGATATCTACCTGCAGATAAGAAGTAGTGATTTCCTCACTTTGCTTCCACAGCTTCTCTTTTACCTGTTAAATTGTCTTTATCTAAACACACAAGTCCTTGCACTTTTAGCTTTTCAATTCTCTTTCTCATCCCACAGGGTGTGGGAGAAAAGCAGCTGTGTGGCGCTCGACTGCCTACTTAGGCTAAAACACAACACTGTAAATAAAAAGCATAATAAGTACAGTATAAAATGCTATTTTATTATACTACATATAGCACCCAAAATGTTTAGACAATGTGTTACCTATTTATAGATGTTTTTCCATTTCAGACTGCAACACCTAACTCTCCCTGGAGTGAACCTGATGCCAGAGAATATTCATTTTGCACATATTTCTACCCTTCTATGGTTCTTTTAGGAAGTTCTCCTCTCTTCTCCTCTCTTTTTTTTTTTTCCCTCCAGTTTTCTCAGATTTATTTATTTATTTATTTATTTATTTATTTATTTATTCATATATTTATTTATGCCTCCCAAAGTGGGAGCTATACTTCTGGTAAAAATTTGATTGGCAACATTGAGCAGTAGTCCCACTATTTCCTAACCATATCTCTTCAAGTTCAGACAGTTGTCCTATGGACCTATGGTTTGGACACTTCTCCAGTGTTGCTACTCTCTATTTCCACCTTCCATATGCTAGCTTTTTACTTCTGAGTTTTGCTAGGAGATAGTTGTTCATCCATGCAGGACTCCAGGTATTTTTGCCTGATTTTCTGCTCACTAGGATAGACCTGTAGCTTGTAGGATGTAATCCCTGAATATCAAACAGCTTTCTGGGACTACTTATCCTTCCAAGGCCTTATCTCATGAGATTTTTTCAAGCAGATCCCTAAAGAGGCCAAAATCAGCTCTTCTGGAGTTTAGGATTTTGATCTTACTTTTTGCCTTGTTCCCTCTTCTCAAGGACACAAATAAAATCAACTCATGGCCTCTGCAGCCAATAGTTCTTCAACATTTTGACATTCGTTTTCCTAATGGGACATTCTTTCCATCTGACTATGAGGTCTGGCAGCAAATATCTCATTTTTATCAGGAAGTTGTCACTCATGCTCTCCAAGGATCTCCAGAACAACTTATGCCCCACACGATCCTTAATCCTTACCAATAAACTCCCCCTGATTTTTCATCCATCCCAAGGCAGAGTACCATGTATTCCAGCTGCTCTCTGAAACAAAGGATAAATCCTGCTTTTCTTCCTCCTGTCTTGTCCTTCCTAAAGAGTCCATAGCTCTCAATTTCATCACTTCAGTCATGTAAGCCAATCAGCTTCATCTGCCTGATCCCAGAAAGATTATATACCTGCCACTCTATTCAGATCTCTTAATTACTCATATTTATTCCTTGCTCTGCACACACTGATGTACATGCACTTCAGAGAAGTGTCCCACTATGCCAGTTTCTCAGAAAGGATCAGGGATTTTTCCTTGCAATAGTACTTTGCCGGTACTTCCTTGCTTACATATGGATGTTTGAAGTGACTCCTAAAACTCTGTTCTGCTGTGTTACATTTTGTTTATACCACTCAGGCCTATTTTCATGTCCATAACTCCCTCATAAGTAATCTTCTGTTCCCTGCCATTCCTAGTTTAAAGCTCTTCTTACCAGACCAATGGAGTTGACTATTCTGTTTAGCAACTGAATATTAGCAGAATCAGTGAGTGCTGATCCTGTGGAAGTCTCCTTCCTTCTGCACTACTTGAAACATGTTTTGATGACTAGCAGCCACATGCTCAGATCTGGCTAGATGGAAATCCAATATCTTTTGTGTAATAAAGATTTTCTTGGAAGGTATGTGTAGGGGAAAGGAAAAAAAAGGGCAGGGCTGTCCAGTATCTCAGACTGTGTAATGAAGAAGACAGCTGCCTGATGAAATTTTGAAGCTTGTACAGTCAGGGGCAACAAGTAACATCCTGATACCATTTCCCATTCTAGAGTTTCAAAGGCACTTGTCTGTGTAGGTTATAGAAGCTGTGAAAGACTAAATTAGAACTACTTTTTCTCTAAATGTCTCCTCTTTGGAGAACTCACTGATCAAAATTTTGTGTCCTCACAGACACCACAAATTACTTTACTAGGTTGTTTTTTTACTAGGCGAATTACTAGTCCTGTACAGTACTCACTATCTGAATGCCATGCATTGCTGATACTGGATAGAGTATTCTATAGATGATCGTTACCTTGATCCTGTAAATTTCAGTTATTTTAATGCTGTCCATAACGTGAAATCTAGAGATCTTACCACATTCTGATGTCTGCTTTAGCCACACAATGTGCTAAGACATGTATTACACTCACTGCCTCTTTTTTCCACTAAGTGATGTCCATAAATAAAATATTCAGTCAGTAAAGCTTGAAGAACTGGGATATGCTTATCTCTAAATGGGTAAGAAGACCACTACAGTATGAAAGAAGTATGGTGCAGAGTTTATTATTGCATGAATTTTTCTACTCTTTAATTCTACTCTAAAAGATAACTTAGAATTGCTTCACTTTTTCTGTTACTTCTTCCCAGTTCCTGTCCTTCCTGCCTCTCCCTGTCTCCCTGTGATATAGCAGCTCCTGCAAGCAAATTCCCAAGCACACATTACAAATCAGCTATGTTCAAATCTGAGCAGAAATGTCTAGTCTTTGGAACTTTCCTCTTAAAATGTAAAGAAACTATCAACAAAGATGTTTAATGATCATATTTGAAAATTATTCCTTTTATATTCCTTCAACCTACACAGAAGCCAGAAAACAAAGTACCAATTCAAACTGGAAATCTCTTGGAAACTTGCAAAGCTTTAAGAAGCTTAGTCTCCCTTGTAGACTTCTCTGTGTACAATGTGTTCTCATCTGAAAAAGAAGTATTGTTTAGAGGAAATGAATAGCAAAAAATAAAAATTAAAAAAAATGAAAAGCCACTACCAACATGGTAATAAACAAGAAAATCGATGTACAAAGAGCCTGTACCTGTTATATCACTGGAGTACTGTATGTAGTGCATGGTCTTAGGAAAATATTAATCACAAGGAAGAATTTAAAAGAGCAAGAGAGCTCTAAAAAAAATTCCTTCCATGCTGTCCTTTCTGTCTTCCTGCCTTTCTGCCTTTCTTCTGTCTATCTTCTCTGCCTCCCTTTCTACTCTTCTTTCCTTACTTCTCATCATTCCCATCTCTTCCTGCTTTCTTGTGGCATAGCAGCTCCCACAGGTGACAAATCCTGTGCTGAAACTCACATTGGATTAGAAACTCCCAAGTATTTAATGTTTTTAATTAATGAGAAGCTCAGAAAGAGAATGACTGAAAAATGCAAAAACAGTGTTACACTCACTGGCAGCAGTCCGCATAAAAGGATCTCTCAAAAGAAAGCAAAGTTTCAGGAAGAAAAAAAAAAAAAAAAGGAATAACTTTTCACCTTACTTCCCAACCCTTACTAGCAATAATTTAATCTATGTCTAATTCAACACAGAGGTAAGTGTATAGTCCCAGCTTTTAACTACTTTTTAATTTGTTGGTCAATATTTGACCCCAAAGAATCTGAATAATTTCAAATTAGACTTTCTTTGCCAGAACTCTTTTTCAGTTACTAACAATATAGTGCCTTTTTTTTTATCCAGTGATTCCTATTAAGTATAAAAATAATTTTAATAAATATGTTTATGTTCAGGTCTTCTTTTATTAACAAATTAACATAAAGTGTTTTTGTTATATGATATCTATTCTTTAAATTAAAAATAGTAAAAACCATTTTTTTACTAAAGCAAAGGTCATAAATTTCTTAAGTCTTGTGGTGTCACATTAGACAAAAAAATAAAGGCTATTTGGCCTTCCTTTTAACTTTCTACATGATTACACTGATTTTCCATTACACAATATTTTTACTGTGTAGACTATTATGATTTATTCACTTATTCTTCATATTAAAAGGGAACTTTTTTATCTTTTGGTGATGATCTTCATATCATATGAGACAAACACAGTATGTTCTTTATTCACATAGCAACTCATGATATATTTTCACAGAGTGACTCTGTTATTGCTTTATATCACTTGATCAGTCACTCAGCAAAATTGGGTTGATAATGTCATCAGCAAAGACCTTTCAGTGCTGCTCAGTAGCTCCAGTTTCTCTTGCCAAGTTCTTATCCATTTCTTTTCATTGTTTATAAGGAGTCTGTGCAGTGTTTTTTCTCTCTGTGTCTTTGTTTCTCTCTTTTATCTTTCAGTTTTTGGAAAACTGAAATCTGAATCAGTTTCTCTAAGCTGGAAAGAATGACTTTTAAATGGATGCAGTACTCTGGCTGGGGCCTCATTAGGGCAGAATAGAGAGGGAGAATCACATCCCTCATCCTGCTGGCCGCTCCTCTTCTTATGCAGCCCAGGATACTGTCGGCCTTCCAGGCTACAAGCACACACTGATGGCTCATGTTAAGTTTTTCATCTATCAAGACACCCAAGTCTTTCTCTGCAGGGCTATTCTCAATTAGCTCTTCTCCCAGCCTGTACACATATCTGAAATTACTTAGTCCCAAGTGCAACACCTTGTACTTTGCCTTTTTGAGCCTCATTATATGCTCAAGGGCCCTCCTTTTGAGCTGGTCCAGGTCACTTCAGATGCTATCCTGTCCTTTTGTAACTGCATCACTCAGATTGGTGTCATAAACCTCCAATCACTGACTCAGGAATGTGAAAAGCAAATGAAATACACAAACAGTTATATACATATCTATTTCCTCCTCAGTGGTAAGGCTTTCCATATTTTCAGTGCAGGTTACTCTGCATCTCCAGTGTGAGTGATGGACACCATTGATAACTGGACTATGTGCCTGATGTCTCATGTCATTTCACACTGGAGTCTCACATCCCTTTGATGTCTAATAGTTATCCTTGCCCCATCATGAATCTTCCATGGGCCAATAAAATATTATATATATATTATATATATGTATATAAAAGAACTACTGGGGAAAACATCAACAGCATTAGCAACATCCCATATCCAAGATATTAGCAAGGAGGAAACTTCCCTAGACAACAACATAGATCAGCAGATAGCTTTTTTGTCCCTACACAGAGGAATTCTCCCACCAACATTGTCATTCACCCACTCTTCAACTGCTGTGTGTTTTGAGCTCAGCCAGTTTTGATGTTGCTCCAGGATAAGCTTTCTCTCACTTATCTGATAGATTCAGTGCCCTGATAGAAGATGAAGGAGAAAGATCATTCTGGTCTATATAAAACTGTATTGCTGGGATTATCAGCAAGGTTTTGGCTTTTGTGATCACAGGTATATCTTTGAGGAACAGAGACTGCTGAGAAGAGACATGGTAGCTCAGGGAAAGAGGAGCAAGAGCACCTTTCTTCAGAGGCAGGCCATTGGAAGAATGGGACTGAAAACCACAAACAAGTGAAAATATTAACTGGGGAAATGGGTGGAAAGAAGGCATGTAAAGCAGAGGCAACAAGAGAGACCTCAGGAATTATGATACAGCATGAAAAGGTATCAATCTCAAGAGCACGTTTACAAAGCTGTGCATCCTGGGAAATAAGATGGAAGGAGTACATCTCCAGCCACACAACTGGGATGTCATTTGAAAAACTGACAGCTAGAAAAAATGCAGGGAACAATAGGCAGGTGCAATGTCTGCAAGAGAAATGAAATGAAAAGAGATGCCTCCTTCAGTGTGAAGAGGCTACTTGGATGGATGGGTCTCATTTCTCAGATAGGTGAGAAATAAGGTATTAGCACAAAGGGCCATGTCTGAAGATCACACTCTTGAGACTGACATCATAGTCAGAATGTGTTCATCCAGCCAGGATGAAGCAGACAAAACTTTCGTCAAGCCACAAGAGGAAGTCTGTCTATCACAAACTGTGTTTCTCATGGAGGACTCCTTGATGTCTTGTGTCAGGGTAGGACAGTGGGCTGAAAGCCATCAAGAATTTTAGACGGTGCTGGGAATCATTTCATGATCTGGGGCAATATAAACTGGTTCTACTGTTCACTAACAAGGAAAGATGTGGTCTGGATATGATGATAAGTGGCAGAATTGGCTGCAATAAGAACAATGTAGCAAAATAATTATGAAATAAGATCAAAAACAATTTAGTCTTCCAGAGAATCAAATCAGTGCCAGAAAATAATAGGGCAAACATATGTGTTAGACTAGGAGGGGAGATTTTTTACTTCAAAAAATTGCCAAGTGATTACATAATTACAATGATGCTCTCAGGTCATGGCTTTCAAAATCTCCTAGGCCACATAAGATCTAGAAGAGTGAAATAACACAACGCATTCATCTTGGAAGAAGGATTTATTTATATGTAACCATTACATGAAAAGTCCAGCATCCACTGAAACAACAGGTCTACTTTCTTGCTCTGCATATGTATAAGTTGAGATTTTAATAATTGTCATCTTAATAGCAAAGATTACTGTCTTGAAATCACATCAGAAGCATGTGATGCAGATTTTCATTTTCTTATAGTGCATTTAAAGTCTAGTCTAAGTGAAATGAACTGAGTTAACTGTTAAGTAACATGCAAATAATCCTTTTTTGCAACAGCACTAAGACAGTAAAATAATATTTTTGACCAGAAACAGTATTGAAGTGTAGGAAGAGGATTTTAAGAAATAAAACAGTGTAGATGGTGAAAAGAAAAACATACCAAATTATGAAGTGATAATTTATTGTCAGTAAGCAAGTTATTTAGTTTCTATATCAAATC
Organism: Numida meleagris; assembly: GCF_002078875.1. Taxonomy (NCBI): domain Eukaryota; kingdom Metazoa; phylum Chordata; class Aves; order Galliformes; family Numididae; genus Numida; species Numida meleagris. The sequence continues at coordinate 31,222,499 of NC_034438.1, forward strand.
ACAAGCTATAAGTGATTCCTCTCTCAAGTTGTCAGGGTGCTTGCCCATACATCAATTATTTCCCACTCTATCTAAGATGGATCAAATAGCTACAGATGTTTAGAAATGATTATTAAAATAACAATTCATAAAACATAGAACTTTAAGAAAAAGAACATGCAATTATTTTGACTACTCAATATTCAATTTTTTCCTTAATTAAGATTGTTTATTCCATGTAAAGAAAATAATATTAGCATAATATCTTCATTAGAAGGTTTAAACTTAAAGCAAATATGAAAATCTGAGGAACATAACAGGAAGTTCTGTTGCGGATGATTAATGTGAAGAAATCTGTCTCAAAGACTGGGCACAAAGAAATACACAGATAAGTTTGAAGTAATTTGTTTATTATGCAAACTCTTCAATACCACACCATGGGAAAACATGAGTTAATCAGATTCTACCCAAAAACATAAGCATTTCAGAAACTGTTTAATAGGTTAATTTATTAAAAAATTAGATCTAATTATTAGGTGAAAGTTATCTTTTTATATACTATATGTTACTTTAATAATTTTAATTTGTTTTCAAAGTAAGCAATTAATTTAAAAAAAATCAGAAAATTGCTGTATTTTTTTTCCTTACATGTAGATCAAGAAAAGAGGCAGGAGGAAAGACAAGAACAAGACAGGTAGAGGAGATTAGGTCAAGAACAAAGTTTAATTTAAAAACTTTACATTGCTAACTCTTATCCAAAGCAATTACAAACAACTTGTTTCCTTCTGAAATGTTATACTTAAAATTACTACAGCAAATTCACGGAGTACATTATACTTAGACATACAATTCGCACCAAAGCCTAAAAAATTGTGAAAAATACGAAGAAAAGGAAGATTATATAAAGAATAAATGCTAATGTTGACAACTAAAGAGAAATCCAGAATAAAATATTTGAAATGTTAAACACAATACTATTCTCTACATTCTTTAAGTTAATACATTTGTCTTTACAGGGATTCACTTTGAGTATGAATGTGATGTGAGTATAAACAGTGATGAGTGTAATCTAGGATGTGGATATGTTCACCAATAAAGCAAATAAAACTGTTCTGGTGAAATCTTACCCATGTAAAGGAATGAGCTTGGCAGTATGAAAATGCTGTCTCAGTTTTGTAAGTATTTTTACTGGAAAAAGTGAATGTTTTTTATACCTCCTGTAAGCATATTTTTTTCTATTACAATCATATGATAATTCTGAAAACCTTATTTTTCTTACTCTGATTCTGAAAATGTTTTCCATGCATACTTATATTTGCTTTAAAAGCTGAAAGACATTTGATGTTGACTCTTTCTAGTCCATAGGCACACAAGTATTCTTTTTCCAGACAAGAAAAGTATGGTGTTGCTTGCCTGTGCAAGAACTTCTGATTTGCATAAATGTATTGGTCTTGGTCCCTCCTAGACTTTTTGTTTCAGGCCACTATCAGACTGACTTCTGTCCTTTTGTTTCATAGTGGGTCCCCTAAGAAGTTACATAAATGTACCTTTTTTGTGTGTGTTCTTGGCAAGAAATCTCTTTCCTGGATTCTATGGGAGATTATGTCCTTGGGTAGGATGAGCACAGTACATCTTTCTGCTCCCCAGTTAACTCATGATCTTGAAGAATTCTTGGGAAAAAAATGAAAAATCTTACATGGCAAAATTAGAAAAAGTTATGATCAGTTTTCTTGTTTTGCCTTCACTGAAAATTAAACTTTTATTATTATTGTTATTGTTTTTATTATAATTATTTATTATTATTTTCTTGTCATTCGTACATTTGACATCCTCTAATGCTAATATCTGACTCTTGGGTACAATGTAAAAATAGACACAAGCAGCCCCACTTCATATAGGAATAGAATCTGAATATTTAACTAGATGTTTACTATGAGTATTTTCACAGTTTAGCTTAATGTATGTCTCAAATATATACAGCCCCATTCTCAATAACGCACAATATTATACATTACAGCTTTATTTAAAGGTTGCTGAAGAAAGACAGGGAAATCAAGCTGCTAACTGAAAAAGTTCTGAGAGCTCAGTATTTCTAAAAATCAGGTCCCCAGTGCCATGCAAAGAAAAATGGTATCGTTTGTGGATTTAAATAAACTAGCTCCAGATAACAAAAAGCCTGTAATCATAGTTTAGCCAGGTTCAATTTTATCACTTAGAAATCAGTTTTTATTTTCCACCCATTAGACCAGCTGGCTTGATGACAGAGGCCTTTTTCGTGAAGAGCGCATGAGATCATATCATAGGGCATAAAAGAAATATATTTGCTTCATGTGCAAAGTAAGTAATAGATAAAGGAAAATAATAATTTTTAAATTGCTGTGCTTATTTTTTAATGTAAAAGTCTGTTTCAAATGTTTCCTGTTTAATGCTCTGCAATAAACTCCTTCCATGAGATAAACTCATGACTGGTGTCGATGCCTGCCCATATTTGCCTTAATACCTGTAAGAATTCCAATCTCCTGCTCCAGCCACCACATGATCCAAAAAAACCTCTAACATTTAATTTCTGCCTGAGTTCAGTAGTTTAAAACATAGTGTGATACAGTGGCATTTACACACACAAAAATAAAGACTGAAAATGTAGTGGAGCAATCAGCAGTTACAATTTTTAAGCTCTTAAACTTTTCTTTATGGAAAATGAGACAGAGCTGAGCCAATTCAAATGTATTGTAATGGCTTTAATATAAAGTTTTAGCTTGTATTGGATTCTGCTGCTGTATCAGCATTAGTCTGAATCAATTTACACAGAATCTATACATGCTAGAAGAGGGAAAAAGAAAAAAATCTTGTCAATGTAAATGAGGGAAAAGTCTTACTTATTCAAAGTTTGTTCTGCTCATGTTTTATGGAAATAGTCACCAAGGTTGTTCTACCTCTATTATTATGATTTTTTGCAGACTAATAACTATTTTCAATTTTCATTAGTTCTAGTGGTTTCTCTGTATAACTCTTCTCTTTTTCAGGTCTGAGTTCTGGAGATGGGAGTGGTTAGGATAAGAAATCACATGCACGGTGGGCAGATGGGAAAGCTGAATGCAGAAACGCATGAACTGCAATCAGCTCTTAAACCGGTGCAAAGCCAGCATGATTTTTTGCTTACATTTCTATTTGAAGGAGTAGATAGAGCTTAGTCATGTGCTTGCTCAGATAACTGAGAAAGTTTCCTAAGGGGTTGCAACAAAAATGTTTGTGAAAGAGAGTCTGCGTGCATTAATTTATTATTCAGATTTGATTTCCTCCTACACAGGCCTAGACAATACATTTGACAAGTAAAACAAAACAAGACATTATGCAGGTGATTAAATTAACCTTGTTATTTTGCTCACTTTTGCTGAGAGAAGCAGAGAATCTCTCAGATTTGTCTCGGGTAACCTCATAGTGTTGACTTTATTGTGGTGCTTTAATATAGTACATATTATCCCATCCTACATTTTACATTTCTTTTCAATGGTCTTATAAGAGTCTGCTACCTCAAGAGCAGTTCTTTCCTTCATTTTAACATATCCTTAATATCAGTCATTGCCCCTATTTTTTAAGAATATAAGCATTCAGTCAAATGTTCAATTCCTCTATTTATTCTTTCCAATCTTCCTGGTATTGCTAAGTGTTTTAGGTGTAAATTATGATATATATTTCACTTTTTAAGGTGAATAGATCTAATTCCTGACCCTTACTTATTGAGAATTAAGTGGATATTTCACAATTATACTGCTAAATAGAATTTGTTTGGTTATGATCAAGAACATATCAATATAATCTACTCCATCACAAATAAAATAAAAATAATCTTTGTACAATTTTATAGCTGTGTTACCCTGCCTACACTGGGGGCTGGAGCTAAGTGATCTTTAAGGTCTCTTCCAATCCGTTTTATGATTCTAAGAAAATGTGAATCTCCTATATCATTGCTAGCCAGGGAAGAACTTAGACATGCTGAAAAGAACAGTCTGATAAAATACTTCATAAGTCTAATAAATGACATTACTTGGTTTCCCTAGGTATTACATTTTTATTATGTGTAGAACATGATAAAAGTTATTCTTGTGACAAAAGTGCAGGGAAAAGACCAAAGCAGTCAGTCTTTTTTTTTTTTTATTAACTCAAACATTCCCAGTTTTTAATAGGCTTCATGTGACTTGGTACAAAACTGAGAAATATTCAAAGGAATGTCTTCACAGTTTGAACTATGTATATTTTATTTTAAGTAAAGCTGCTCTATGTTTATTAATATTTCTAATTCAATACATGAATTTGGCTTAGAAAAATGGATCTCTCCCCTGTCAGGGAAACTTGCCTGCATTTGTACCAGTCCCAGATAAGGGCTTTGTCTATTTTCTGTAGAGAGAGAGATCCACCCAAATCACAGTACAATCCAATGCACAAACTGAGCAACTGTTATGCTGAGGACTCATCCAGGACACCTGATTTCCCTTTGAAATCTCTTGTACCACTTCCTCCATTAGTAATTGTGTATTAGCCTCTAACATTCAAGAGAATTTTCTGAGCCTTTAACTCATAAGATCGATTCATCTCAAATTATTTGTAGTGTGTACTACTTAGTAACACTTGGGAAAGCCTTGGAAATTCATATGCAATATCTGTAAAATAGCTAAACTAGTTTGGAGTTCATGAGTTGATACAACAGTGTACTTTCTGGCTATAGAGAGCTCCCTATATCTAAGGTAAGACAGTAAAAACTGCAGGGCTATATGTAACTCAGGACCACACTAAAGAATGTCTTTTAAGTTTAAATTGTGGGTATTATCAGTCATTATTAGAGTTATAAATTATTTTGTAAAGTGAATTAAAAGAATTTGTTGAAAGATTGTCATCTATTGCTCATATTCATCACTATATTTTTCAGAGAGTGCTTTCTCAGGAACTTCTAAAGTATATTTACTAGCAAGCCTGATATAATCATTTATTTGCCAATGATAATCAAAACTATCACATTATGTCTATGATACAAGTCTCAAACATTCCCTTGTGCTTCTTCTGAACATGGGGACAAAAGGTTCTAACTTTCACAAAAATGCTAAGACTGTATCTAGGTTTACACCTTCACAAAACATATGGAAAATGTTGTATGGTTTACTGAAGGTAACACGCTGGTGGATCTTCTTGAATGGATCTCTGCTTGTACTGTAGGGAAAACTATTATATGTAATGTTAAAGATGTCTTCTAATGGAAGGAAAAGAAAAACGCTATCTTAAGAAGTCATGTTGTATGATCATTGTAGTACCTTACAAAAATTCAATTTTTTTAATACACTCAAAATTATGTTAAATATACAGTGCAAATAACTGTGAGGTGGATTTCTTGGATAAAAGTGATAGCCAGCTGTCTAATTTTAGTCTTCTACATTCAATTACCTGCATGAGGGTCTCTTTGTAGGAACTGGGGGGAAAAATGTGTGAGAATATGGTTCGCCTGTCCCATTTTATAACTTTATTTCAGAACACATTGCTTCTAAATCTTTTTCTTGTGAAGTGAGCCTACAGGTACTAGATGAACATTTCCAACTAGATGCTATAAATCTCATCCCCTGTGCCTGATCTATATTGGTGATTATTTTGAGTCTTCGCAAATGCTTTTGTTCTCACAAGTACAGCAAATCGCTCTCTTTCATTCAACCCTTAGAATAAAAAAGAATCTGAAGAAATAGATGCTCTTAGCAAAACACACAAAATCAAAAGGAACTTCAATGCTTTCAAACAGAAAATTGCCCTTTTTTCTAACCCATAATACAGAAACTCCAAAATTCAAGCACACTAGTAGCTTTCAATTGTTAGAGCCCTCTCTGCAGAAATTGCTGTTCACTGATACAGAGCTATAGTTGCCCTTTACTATCAGCTGAGCTACTTCTGAAAGATAGCTATGAGAGTGCATTGCAGTTTGAAGGGATAAAGGCAGTGGAGCAGAGGTGCTCTAAATGGAATCAGTATCACTTCAGCTGTTTCCAGGACATCTCAGTGAGGAAGGTTTCATGAAGTGCAGGATAAAAATACCCATGCTTCTGACTTCTTTCACCTTTTCTTCTTATTCCCTAGATATTCAATGGACAATTTTCAGACAGGTTTGTAACAGTTCCATTCTCTCTCACACTGATTGAATTGCTTTTAATAGTTTCTCTAACTACTCATTCTTTCAAAAAATATGTTTCCTGAAAGATGATAAAAAGTATGGCTAACAATCCTTTTTCTCTCTTCAATATTAGTAAAAAGTATGCATGCATATATAATATTTTCCTTCACTTTTCTGACCACATTGCTTTCTACAAGCAAATAGTCAGTGAAACATTATGAAAAAAGACTTACCAATGTCCATCTGATCATACAGTTTTAATATCTTTTAGCTAACAACCTAAATTCATGACAGTATTCCTTCATGTCAGTGGTCTACTGTAAGGACCCTTGCTGCCAAAATTTATTAATTGCTTTCAGAGCACTCTACAGCCACAGAAGTCCAGTGCTGTTTGCTCCTTTGGAAGTGTCTGAGTGAGCACAAAAGCAAAGTCCATTGTATTTTTCTGAAATGATTTTTTGTCTGCTTGTTTGTTTCCTGAGTGTCATATCTTGCCATAAGTATTAATTGCAAATGTTTTCAAAATCAGGTGTTCTGCACTTAGTTTTCAAGAATCTTAGGAGTATAAATTCTTGGCATCAGGATTTATTTACAATCTTTTTAGCAAATCTGTCTTCCCTGATGTAAACAGCTATTTTGGATATGTGAGCTATACAGCTCTGACATCTAGAAATGAGTGGAGATCTGTAGAGCACTGCTGAATAATGTGTATTTGTCTTTATAGAAATGGAAGAGAGAGTTTAAATACATTGAACAGGTATGGTTTTATACTGGGGCACAGTAACACTTTGTTCTGCAGTAAACAAAAGCCAGCCTTTACTGGACATATAGTTTTACCTTTATTGTAAATTAATTTTATCTTATTCTGGGATGAGAATAATATTTAAAGAAGGTTTGGAACCAAACTGTCTTGCATTGCGCATGGGCAGAATATATACTATTTGTTGCCTTTTTCAGGGTCACGATTATGTAGACATTTTAACTCGAAACATGAAGATTCTCATGAGACTGATATTCAGGTATTACACGTGGATTGCTAAATTCATGCAAAAATTTTTTCATTCTATGCATTGACCTCTCTGATGTATCAAACACAAGCTAATTTTCTCCCTCTGAAAGAATCTTCACTGCACGTTTCTCTCTATACAGATCGTCTTTTATTCACCACTGCAAATGACCAGGTCACCTATTTTCATCTGCCCACAGGGTCAGCCATCATCTACTTTTTGTTAAACTTTTTCTGCTTTTTACCCTAGGCTATCATTCAGGCTTGGCAGAATCCTCTATATATAAACATAAAAAGTATTCACTGATTCTTCAGTAGACCCTCTTCAAATTCTCCTAGCTTCAATGTCTACTAAAAAGACTGGTAGAAACTATTCTTCTATTCTAGTGAACTGCACCTTTTTAACAATGACAAGTATTCCCCTGTAAAATTGTAATTTTAGTTTGTGTACCTCTACGGATTCTTGACTTTCATCAGGTGTGATTTTGTTCTGCATTTTAACAGTATTTGACACCATTGGTTCCTTGGCAATGCTTGTAGCTGCAATGATAATAAAAAGTAGTTGATCATTTTACTAATGAACTCAGTACCATGCCTACACTGCTCCAAGAAAAACAATATGAAACACGTTCAATGCATTTGCAGTTTCTTTGGGGGGAAATACCATAGATTAAATATCAGAGAATTTTCATCTGGGTGATGAAGAACATGATGCCTTCAAAATACCACAGTGCTTTTAAAAAGCCCTAAATAAAATAAACTTCAATGTTAGCGTGGAACTTTTCTCTTTATTCTTCTTCCTCTTTTTTACTAGGGGAGGCTTGTCTTATATTTCCTACACTAAACAACATTTTTTTAGAGAGAAAGTGGTTATCTTCCCTACATTCAAGTCTATTTACAGATAGAAAGGAAATACTCTTTGTATTCACTGAAAAGTTGTTGAAAACACATTTAGGTAGTTAAACTCATTCAAAATGGATTTTGCTGGTGATAAGAAATTTTCAAGTCTCAACAGAAAATAAATATTGGTATTAAAAATAAGGCTGCAAGGGAATTTTTCTTCTTGAGATTCCAGCAAGCTGGAAGTGTGCTGCCAGCAATAGAGCATGTAAAAAAGAAAAAAAAAAAGATAATGAGTAAGACTGTCAACTTCACATCAACCCCAGGAAAAAAAAAAAAAAAAACAGAAAACTTAATAAATTACCTATTTAAAAGAATGTAGAATAGAATTATTAGAAGTTAGTATCAGCATAATGATCTTAAAAGGGAACATTTTCTATGAAAATTTATCACAATATCACAATATTAAACATTTCCTTTCAAAAGTACAGATGCTTATAAGGGAGTAACTGTGTCTAAATCTCCTCTCATTCATGTCTGATGCAAAATCAGTGGCAACAAGATTATGACTTACAAAGACCACCTCTGAAAATATATTTGCAGTAATTATACTTCTTATGAAAATTGGGTTCAGCAAACACCTCAAGATTGTTTGAAGTTAAATATGTCTGTTCTTATTAGATAACTGTTTGCCCAACACATTTTTCTTAATTCTCTAGAATATTCTTCTCAGCCATTTTCTTCAAAGTAAACACAAGAACTTTCTAGGCAATAGATAATAATATAAAGTTTTAAAGGATATTTGTGACCATACCATTAAATCTTTCTATATATTGCAGCCATCACTGGTCAAGGCATGTTGAAATCTTTTGTGATCCTTGACTAAAATGCACATACAGAGTTTTTTCCATTCGTAGAGGAATCAGATTACATTTTTTGCAGGTTTTGGAAAATTGAGACCCCCTAGGATTTAGCCTTGATGTGTTATGTCTCATTTTTACATCTTCACTTATTTAAGGGTTTCTGAGCAACAGATGCCATTTTCACCATCAAAAATATTTCATCATGTTGCCTCTTATAAACTCCCTACAAAATGGAAAGTGACTCAGCATTTCTTTCAGTTTTGCTCCGGGAGATATTCTTTCCAAATACAGCCAAAGTAGAACCTGAAAAGCAGCTAGTCAGCAGTAACAGATTGAGTATGTAGAGAAGTTAGATCTGTAATCCTACCTCATTCGATTTTAATGCATAGAGCATCCAGTAAATTAGATTGTGTATCATATGTATAATGTTTTTATGTAAAAATTCAGTTTTTCAGACTAGTAACAAAAGTTGTTAATATACAGTAAGAGAGAGCATGAATATATTCTTCAGATCATGTACATCAAAAGTGTTGATTAGATCTGAGGCCTTTGTATTATTAAGCATTAGTGGGTTTTTCAGAACTGTTCAGTTGTCAAATTCCCAAAGGCTTGAGTTAGAGTTATGAGACTTAGTACTACTTAAAATCAGTTTATACATATATCAACTTCAATCATAGCTGGAATGAAATCCTGTCCCATTTAAAGATAAATGGCTAGACAATGACACCATAAAACAGTTTGCATACTGAAATGAAGGGAACTATCCTCTCTGACTGAGAATACTAAGATGTATTAAGTGAGTGTAATACAGTTGTTGGGAATAGTGTTCATCAAGAATTCTACTGCAACTCTTGTAACAAGATGTCACTAGAACTTGGATATTCAAAAATAATAAATACAAATCTACATTTTAAAATGGACCTGCAGATGTCTTATCAAGCAGAGAAAATTAGCACTGTACAGTGGTAAATGATAGTCTCAAAGAACAGACTGCAGCTGTTATGTCATTGGCATTATTGCTCACAGCAGCCTTTACACATTTTGACTGAATTCTGAAACCTGATCCAAGAATAACAGGTGCCTCATTTTTCTATAATCAGGAAGCATCTCACTCATGTCTTTTGATTTGATTTCCAATGTAGCAGCATCAACATCCACCTTAGCATCTGAAAATACTTCTAAAGCTACTGACGTTATATGTAAATATATATGTATTTATATATATATAATGTTTGTATATATATATAAAACTATATACATATATATATGTGTATATAACGATTGTCTTTAACACCAAAAGATCTTCAGCCACTTATCCCTTATGGGCTAAATGATTATTTCCAGATCCCTTAAGCAAACTTATAGTTTCCTTAGAGCAAAGTTTTTACAGCTGTATATTAAGAATTTCCATCAGTTATGATGGACCTGGGCTATAGTTTCACAAAATCAAAAGAAAAACTGTTATTAATTTCAGTGTGCTCTGACAAAAGCTCTGACCCTTAAGTCAGTAGATAAGTGACTTTCCTTGCACTGAGCTTCAGATTCCCACCTACCTTGCAATAAATATTCTCTCAAGATAATTTACTAATAATAATAATAACTCTGACAACATTGCCTGTGGCTGGGCGATTGGAGTTTGATGATCCTTGAGGTCCCTTCCAACCCAAGCCATTCTATGATTTTGTGATTCTCTACTCAGTAAAATAATTCTCCACAAAATATATTATCTGTGAAACATGTATTGATTTTTATTGTTCAGCTCAGTGGTTATTCCCTGCAGATCAGAGACTACCAATGGAATTACTCATGTTTCTGCAAAATAAGTCTTCAACCAGTACCTTTTGCATTTTCAAGGCCTGGAACAAAATTCCAAGTCATAGCGAGTATTATTCAGCAAGTCTTTTACTTCACTGAAAGATTAGCTTTCCAGTGAACAACAACAACAACAACAACAACAACAACAACAACGAAAAAAAAAAAAAAACACTTCAGCAAAGGGAAAAATACAGATCCAGTTTCTTGAAGTACAGAGGACTAGATTTTCTGTAAATATATATTGTATTTATCACTGTAACTTCTGGGACGACTATTGATATATCATAAACTATAAAATTTGTTGGAAATATGACAGTTTTATCCAATGATCTGGCCTCTTGTGCCTTCAATTCCATGAGACTTTGTTAATGATAAAATGTGTTTGACACACACTATTTTTGTTCCTGAAGATGATTTGATCTGAAAAGGCAGGAAAGAGGACAAATAAATCACCAGAACCAGCTATCTTGTTGTGTTTGTTTTAGTTTCATTTGGACTATGCCTTTCTTATTGTTACTTTTTAAATCAGAAACTTCCATTTTCTTCAGTATTTCAGGATCTTGCCAAGAAGACATCCTCAGGGAAAACAAAGAATAATAGTTCCTCAGAGTGGGAGCACATGAGGAGGAATTTGCTGGACCCTGTTGGCAGATGGATTGAGGAGACCATGGGGTAAGATGGCAGGTACACTGTGCTGTTGAAGATGGACATTTGAATGGTTCAATCTCTATCTGCAGAGACACCTAGGATCTCATCAACAGCCAGTCTATGTTCAGTGACCCAGGGAAAACATGTCAGATCATTTACAGTATTAAAGTTTAGAAGATTCCTTTGCCCAGCTGCCATCACAGCATGCCAATCAAAACAGTATATTCACTGTATGTGTTCACAACACAAAGCACATCAGGTCTGTCCCTGGATCTATTGCAGACCTTAGTTTCTTCGTCTTACACTGCTAAAAAAGTCTGCTTTAATCAACAGTCACTTTCAAATAAATTCATGACTCCAGGCTTGTTGTATGAATCACTCTGTAAATTCAGGGGGAAAAAACTTTTTCTACTTTCCGGAAGCTCTATCCAATCTTGTGCTTTTGTCAGTCAACTGTTTCACTGAAATACTGCTCTCAAAACTAACATATATCCACAAGAAGCAGTGGTGATGTGTGTTATTTGGGAGCTATTTCAAACTCTTAGACAAGTGCCACTTATTCTCATTTTATGCCTATCTGCTACACTCTTCCAGATCTCACTCATTCCTCTGTAGGCACTCATTTGTCACCTCTATTGAATCATTTTGAAACTGCAGATCTCTCTCTAGGCACTAAGTCTGTTTGGTGAAAGTAATAAAAACTCCAATCGCTTATATAAGTTTCCTTGCTAAAGGTGAACTCTTGAACTACAGACATAGACCAAATCTGAAAAGCACTTTGCTTTTCAGAAGCCACTGCAGGGCAATGTCACTTTCAGTCAGATTTAAGTTCATTTATACCATCTGAGAATAAGAAACATGAGGGAATATGAAGAATATTTTCTGAAATTATTAGCATTATGGTAACATACATTTAAGTGCAGTAAACTTTCATTTTCTGAGTGGAACAGTATTTAACACATTTTATATAGACATGACTTGATAACACCAAGCTGAGTGGTGCAGTTGACACAAAAGAAGGTAGGGACACCATCTAGTGGAACTTGGACATACTTAAAAAGTGGACACATGAGAATCTAATGAGGTTTAACGGGGCCAAGTGTAAGTTGTTGCACTTGAGTCAAGGCAATCCCAGACACAAGTACAGACTGGGAGAAGAACTCATTGAGAGCAGCCCTGTGGAGAACGACTTGGGAGTCCTGATGTAAGAAAAGCCGGATGTGAGCCAGTAGTGTGTGCATGCAGCTTGGAAGGTCAACAGTATTCTGGGTTGCATCAGAAGAAAGGTGGCCAGTAGAGGGAGAGAGATGGTTGTCCTCCTTGACTCTGCCCTTGTGAGGTCCCTTCTGGAGTACCATGTCCAAGCCTGCAGCCCCTGTATAGGAAGGACGCAGAACCATTAGAGTGGATCCAGAGGAGGGCCACAAAGATGATCAGAGAGCTGGAGCATCTCTCCTATGAAGAAAGGTTGAGGGAGTTGGACTTGTTCTGTTTGTTCCTGGGAGACCTCACTGCGGCCTTCCAGTATTTGAAGGAGCTTACAACCAGTAGGAGGCCCAGCTGTTTACACTGTCTGATAGTAATAGGACAAGAAGGAGTGGCTTCAAACTAAAAGAGGGTAGATGTAGGTTAGGTGTTAGGAATAAATTATTAACTCTGAGGGTGGTGAGGTGCTAGGACAGGTTGCCCAGAGTAGCTGTAAATGCCCCATCTCTGCAGGCATTCAAGGCCATGTTGGGTGGAATCCTGGACAGCCTGATCTGGTGGGTGGCAACAGTCCCCATGGCAGGGAGGCTGGAACTAGATGATCTTTAAAGTTCCCTCCAACATAAGGCATTCTATGATCCTATGACTTTACTCTGCTGTTAAGTGATTATGGACTATTTGAGCCTAATTATGAAAATTCAGTTCTTTAAGAAAAGCATTATCAATTAACCTAAAGCATGTTTAAACTTGACTTAATACATTAAAAAAAAAATAAATAAGCTATGCAAAAATTTGAAGAAAGACCTTGCTCTTCGCTTTGTATTTTTTTAGATATTAATTAACCGTTTGTCTTTTTCTCAAGACAACTAATACAAATTTTCATTCTGTGGAGAACAAATTAGCCTCACTTACAAAATAAAACGTTCAGTAATTTATTATGATTCAGATTGCTGGATGAAGATAAGAAAACTATTGCCCATGACAGATGATTTGCTAATGCTGTTTTTATTATCATTAATCCAGAAGTGGATCTTACCATATACTATCTGCATGTACTTTTAAAATTACTAATAAGATTGCTCCATGTTGTGAGATGTAACTTAATAAGAATAGGACTTTCAGAAATCTGACACAACAAAAGGAATGCACCGGGAGAAAAATGAATAACTCAGCGTGCTTACCGAAACCTCAGATATGATTTGAACTGTGCAAAAAAAACTTTTACTGTTATTCTCTCAGAATGGTATTGCCAAAGATATACTATCTCAGTATGTAGGGTTTGATGTCAACCATTGATTTTACTTTAAATTCTCTAAATAAAAGAGAGAATATAGACTATGAAGACAAAATAGAAGGAGTAGTCTCTGCAGTTGCTTGAAATGGTAAAGATAACATTTGTAGTGTTGTGTTTAGTGAAAGGACCTACTAAAATACAACCCACACAAAAGTGTCAAGTCTTCATTGTAAATGAAAGTTCATCACAATTCTATGTTACTGAAACCAGTGGAGTTATGTTGATTGATATTATCTGAGAGTGGCATACTATCTTTACCATTACAGCAAATTGGATATTTAATAGACCAGTAAGTTTTAAATGCTTATAGTTGCATTCACCAATACTAGTTGGATGTAATTTGTTAAAACCTAAGGTTTATATTGCTAGGAGGAATGAGATTTTCATGTGCTGCTTATGATTATGTACTTTTATATTTTGGATGACAAGGAGACCATATTGTATCAGCTCTACTGTGCTAAACTAAGTAAAATTTTTGTGTCAATGAGTTTGCCGTAGGTTTTATTTCCTCAGGAAAACATACATGTATCTTATTTACATCAGTTAATACCAGTAGTGTTTTTTTCATATCTTTTCATAATTTGTTTATGAATTCATGCTGTTCTGTTTTTCATATGTTTGGCTAATAAAACATCACACCTGAAGTCTGGATAACTGTTGTAATCTCTTATTCCAGTGTGCAAAACCGAACAAGCTTGCAACTGAAGAACTGCAAAAAAAATGTTTATCTGAATAGAAAACAGTTTTTCACTACGTAGTCTATAGGAATTCATTCAGTAAGGATTTGTTTCCTGGCACTGACCTTTAATGACTTTTCAAGGTACTGTCCACAGCAATAAAAAGCAAAATCATTACAATCATATGGCTTTTCATGTGTTCTTGAACAGAGTTTATGAATGAATACTGTGTTTTCATATGCTGAACAAACAGTTGTGTGTTTTCCAATTTCAAACTTTTTGACTACTTTGTAAATGTACTGAAGAGCTTTTATCAGTAGGTCCTGAAGAAAAGATGAGCATTTCATCTTCAGAAACATCTTCTATTCCAGATCTAGCTTTATTTCAGAGGAAGAGTATACTTACTTAGCTGTCCATGTGCTGTACATACTCAGTGCTGTCCTTCAAGAAACTTCGACATAAAATGCCTACTTTTTTTGGTCTCAGACATTTATGACAAGAGATGCTGAGCTGATGCAAGACAGAAAAATCTCAGTACAAGCAACAGCAGATTCTTCAGAATTCTATTTGTGCTTTACACTAAAATCTACTAACCTGAACAAATGGAGAGGAAAGAGGATGCAGAGGGTACAAATCAATTAGTGTAAGTCTTCACTTGAGCAAGAGATGACTGGGGACTTCTAAGATAGGAGAGACTAAAAGCTTATGATGTCTGACAGTTGTAGAAAGAAATATCATAGAATCATAGCAGTATTTGGAAATTCCTTCTTGCAGGGACTGAAACATCTGTCTGCTAACCTGGCATGTTTTTACAGGTGATTTGCTGATTGCCAGGTAATCAGATCTGGGATACTGGAGGGATATTACCAAGACTTTTCTGAGTGTGTGGTTGATATCCCTTGCTGGTCACCATCTTTTACTCACTAGAAAGGAAGAAGTGGATGAGGTAACCAACAGCTTTAGCAACTATGAAACAGAGGAGTTCAAGATCCTGAGGGGTACTGGACTTCAGGAATTATTCTTTGGGTTATTTATGGAATTGGTATGGTAAATGCTTCCATGCTCTTTTAATGGTTCCCAGTGCTAGGACAAATTCAGTGGGCACAAACTGGAACAAAAGAGGTTCTGTCTGAACATCAGGAAATGTTTCTTTGCTGTATAGGAGATGGAGGACTGAAGTAGGTTGCCTAGAGATGTTGTGGAATCTCCATTCTTGGAGATCTTCAAAAGATTCCTGGACATGATCCTGGACAACCTGCTCTGGGTGCCTCTGCTTGAGCTGGGGGTTGGACCAGCTCATCTCTGGAGGCCCCACTTCCACCCATAACCATTCTGTGATTCTGTAAATCCCATGGAAGAGAGTTCTGAAGGATAAAAAAAGATTTGGCAGGTACTGAGGACAACATCCTTCAGTCACAAGAACTAGCCTGCTTGGTGGAAAAAGACCACTGTAGCAAAATAGAAAATTCACAGCACAACCAATAGAAAAGGAATAGATACAGAATGTGGAAACAAGGACAATAACAAAGGAAAAATACAGAAATGCTGCAAGGCACACTGTGATGGCACTGGGAATGGTAAGAGTCAGAAAAATTGAAATGTTACAAGAGACATAAAAGGCATCAAAAAGAGCATTTTCTCTCAGTTAATACTAAAAGAAAAATGCTAATCAAAGAAAATGTGGTCTTGTTCTGATAAATAAAAGTAGGGAACTATTACTAGCAGGTCCTATCCTGGCATCTGAATCATTTGATATCTCTACGAGCAACTTAGAGGAGGTGACAGAAGTCATTTACAATAGATTTACAGACAGTATCAAAGGAGGACCAGATGCTACACTTGAGAGCTGGGCTGCAGTCCAGTAAGACTCGGACTGTGGTGAGGAAGAAGCTAAGATGATCACAGGAAATTGGGCAAGAGCTAGGCTGAATCATGCCCCAGGAAAGCTGAAGGGATATCAGGGAGCTGGTCCTGAGCCTTGTAGGCCGCAAGCATAGTGGGTGCCAGCTATGTGATCAGAAGGACCAGCAGAGGCCAGAGCAGCATGAGTATGGAGTGGCCATAAGAACCAGGAGAAAGACATCGGCTACTCAACATTTGTAAGGTATATAATTAGACTAAATTCAGAAGTGGTCATCAAGATCTTCACCTCGTGAGAGAGGCTGCAGGATTATGGCTGTTTCAGATGTGGACAGCTTTGGTGGCACCTAACAGCAGCCTGCCAAAGGTAACTCACAAAAAAAAAAAAAGGGAACGTTTTCAGAAAGACATATCTATGTGCTTTACCGTAGTACTGACGGCAGGACAAGAGCCACTGGTCACAATCTTAAGCAAGAGAGGTTCTGATCTAGCGTAAGGAAAAGTAACAGACACATCAGACACATCATGATAGGAGAGACCAGCAGAGAAGCTACAGCACTGAGGGGCTGAGCTTTGGGATTTTCAATATCCAGTTGCATACAGACAAGCAATCTGTTCTGAATTCTGTGTCAAATCCACTTTGAACAAGAGATTGGATTAATGAGATCAAGTTCTTTCTGACCTGAGAAATCCTCTCATTCTAATTCTGCTCTCTTGGACTTTAGCACCTAATATCTAAATAGCTACTTCTGCTTCTCCTGTAATTCCTTCTATTAAAAAAAAAAAAATCATTGGTAATATTAAATTCAAAAGTAGGAAAGGAAAAACGCTGTGAAATTTTAAGTACTGGAAATATCATCTTGTCCTATAATGTCTCTGTATAAATGGATGTCAAAATTGCAAATTGAACATTAGAAGAACAATAAAAATGAAACAGGACTTTGGAAGAAGTATGGATGAAAAAGGACATAAAGAATAGACAATTTGAACAGAAGAGGACAACAAGAGAAATAGAGCTGAAGGTCTGATTTCAATCATGCTTGGTACTGCAGTTTCTTAACTGTTGGTAAAATTGGCTGTGCTACAGAAACATTGCACTGCGTGTGTATTACTGAGCACTGCATCTACATCTGATATTATTCTGGCATTGATCAGAGGGGAATCAGAGCCTGTTAAGAATGGAATTGCCTCAGCAAGATTGAGGAGTGCCAAGGAAGAGGGAACAGAAAGGCTTAAATGTGCCACAGCTTGACAGAGGAAAAGAGTTATTCAGGACACCATTAGGGAGAAGAAATAAAAAGAAACTCAGAGGCCATAGACAAGTGCTTGCAACAGTCAGAAAAAAAAAAAACTCTAGAGATAAAAATATAGTTGTGGAAACAGAAAAGAAAGGATGATGCACTGGAAAGAGTGAAGGAGAAAGAGCAGACCTAGAAGAATACTGGAAAAGCCATACTTTTAACATGAATAGGCTGGCTTGAAGGCAGAAAGAGGAAAAAGAATTGCCTGCAATCCAAAAAAAAAACAATCATTGTACCCCTGCTATATGTTGACAGCTTCTTAATGATGTGGGTGTATGTGACAAGGAAGAACTTAATTTTTGTTTTGTACACATTCATCAGTGGACACCAACCAATGCCAAGTGTGAGAAAATTTTCCTCTGTGAGCAGACAGATTTCATTTTTCCATCTTCGTATTGAGGCTATCAAGCCCAGACCTTGACATTTGCTCATAAATGTATGCAATTTGTTTGAAAATGTTCTTTAAGTGCTGTTACAGTTTTATCTCTGCTATCAGTCTCTGTGTGCAAAATCACTATTTCTTTGGAAACAGGTGCTGGATTGTTTAAATTTATATTGTTTCATTCTTCTGCAACAGTTCTGTCATTAAACGTCGTGTTTTTCAGGCATGAGATACAGTCAAATGGCTCCAACATTTGCAGAGTTCACTTCATATAAAAATTTGATTTCTTTAGCTATATGGAATAAATGAAAAAATTGATTTGTTTTCCTGTTGCATGATCTTTCTGGTTTCATTACTGTTATATATGCAAATTAGCAAAATAGCAAAGAATAAAATAAAACCAATTGAAAAAGAAACCAACAACAACAAACAAGCTACATGAGGATTCTATCTTTTTTTTTTTTTTTTTTTTTTTTTTTTTTTTACGTACTGAATAGCTGTTATAATAAAAGGAGAATGTTTTAAACACCAGTAGAATTATCCAAGGTCCAGATTGTTGAGCCTTCATAAGAATAATATTCTGCTTTGTAAAAATTGTTCTTCTCTGACCTTATTCTACTTTGTTCTGTAACCTAGAAGAGTTTTTCTTGAATCCATTGTTTATTCAGCCTCCATTAAATACAGATTCAGAACAACCTTATAGTTAAAAATGCAAGATCTTTTCATGTGTTTATTTCAGAAATTACATTTATTTTTTCCTAAAATTGAAATTTAAGATTTTTTTTTGCTTTTTCACAATAATGTATTTTAAAGAATCACATTAATAAGAAATCATATTAAAATTAATATCCCAAGTGACTTTAGCCATGTCATCTCTCTGTCAAAGATGCTTACGGACTTGCTATAACACAGGTAAAATGTTCAGGACAGGTAGTATAACCTATGTCTTACAATATGAAACTCTTCCTGCAGACAAGAACATCCAGTTGAGGACTATTAAAGCCCAAACCATTAAACACACATCTTTAATCAATTTGTGTTGCATGAGCTCATGTGCTTTTCATTTCTTTCACTTATCTAATTGTGTAATGTTATGCTGTGTTACTAGGATTTGATGACTAAGGCCAATTTAGGAAGTTATGTCCATGGGTACAGATCTGGACATCAGACATCATCTGCATCACAAACACCACCCCAAGGAAAGACGACAGACCAAGTTTCCATGTTCTCATCTATGGTAGAGCTGATTATCATCTCATCTCAGTGTGCAACTTAACTCATCCCATTATCACTACATGAAGGGGAATATGAGCCACAGAGCTGACAGAATATGAGGTACTACTCACAGATTTATCACAAACATTTCAGAGGATGGTTCTTCCATCTTTACTGGACAAGATCATTTTTCATTTTTGAATTCTAATAAGCACAGGAGATCTACTCTTAAATTGCTGGGGTTTTATTAGTTTTGGTTTGTTTCAGTTTGGTTTGTTGTTTTTTTTATTGCAGTGTGTGGTGGAGTAGTGGCTGAAATGACCTTGTTTGTTTAATTTAGAATGTGAAAGCCTGCCTTAGTCAAAAGAAAGAAAAATGTCTTACTATGTTTTTCACTGCAAACATCACCAGTTATGACAGATCTCAAAAAATACAGGCATTTTCAAGTTGACATAAAGGTCTTAGAATACTACATGATCCATCAACAAATCTTAACACTAGCACACCCGTCATTTCTAGAAATTCCTTTCCATGAAAAATACAAGGTTTTTTTTTTTAATGATTGACAGAAATGTCTTTTTTTCCAGTACTCTTCTACTGACAACTGCACAATCTATGAACCCTGTTTAATTTATGCATAGATATACAGAAAGAGAGAAATATCTTTGTTAGCAATAGTACTAACTTCTTTATTAAACAATCACAGAATCGCAGAATTGCAGGGGTTGGAAGGAACCTCAAGAGATCTTGTAGACCAACACCCCTGCTAAAGAAGACACCCTACAATAGGTCACACAGGTAGGTGTCCAGATGGGTCTTGAATATCTTCATAGAAGGAAACTCCACAACCTCTCTGGGAAACCTGTTCCAGTGCTCTATCACCTTTAATGTAAAGAAATTCTTCTGCATGTTTGTATGGATCTTTCTATGTTCAAGTTTTAGACCACTGCTCTTTGTCCTATCACTACACACCACCGAGAAGAGCCTGGTCTCATCCATTTGCCTCCCATCTCCCGTTAGATATTTATGAACATTTGTCAGATTCCTCCTCAGTTTTCTTTTCCTCAGGCTGAGCAGACCAAAGTTACTCAGTCTTTCCTCATATGGGAGGTGCTCCAGGCCCTTCTTCATCTTTCTGGCTCTCCTCTGGACTCACAGGAGATCTCTGTCTTTTTTGAACTGGGGAGCCCTGAGCTGGACACAGTATTGTAAATGTGGCCTCACCAGGGAGGATCACCTCCCTCAGCCTGCTGGCCACACTCTTTTTAATGCATTCCAGGATATTATTGGCCTTCTTGGCCACAGGGGCTCATGGCCAACCTGTTGTCCACCAGAACACCCAAGTCCTTTCAATGAAACAGTGTTCAGTGAAACTTGTTACAATGAAACTAGGTCCAATGAAATATCATACTCAGTGAAAGGAGTACCAGTTTTCTATATAATTCTATTTTCTATATAATTTTCTGACCTTCCAATTCTGGGTGAGTGGGAACTTCTCTCTTCTTTTCCAGAAGGCCAGCTGGAGGATCTGCCAATAAAGACTTGGTCTGATTCTCTCTCTCTTTCGGTTTATATTTAGTTTGTTTGATTTATTATTCTTAATTATTCTGCATTATCTCACATTCCTTTTAATAAATTAGTTTGTCCTATCACAGTTTTTATTTCCTCTTCCTTCCCCTCCTTCTCTCAAGGAGAGGGAGGGGTGTCGAGTGATCAACTCTTCAAACCACGACAGGTGTGCTCTGGTAACTCTTTTCACAAAGAAATATCCCATGCAACCTTTGGATTCATACATGAACCCAGATTTTCTGTACATGCTTGGCCTGAGGTGCTTAAATGCAGGAAGAAGGCTGATTCTCACTCTGATCCATTGTCCCTGCTTATCAAGTGATATTTAGCTCTACTTTTTTATATAAAGCAGCATGACTTGCTTCTACTGGAAAGGAAAAAGAATTCCAAATGAAAGCCAAAACAATTCTAAGCTGTCTGTGTAAAATTAGGGACTGTCTTATTTTGTAAAAGAAATTCAAATGATGGTACTTGAAAGAAAGAAAAGAGAGAAGGGAAGGGAAGGGAAGGGAAGGGAAGGGAAGGGAAGGGAAGGG
>NC_034438.1:31244084-31327606 GCF_002078875.1 Numida meleagris
GGGAAGGGAAGGGAAGGGAAGGGAAGGGAAGGGAAGGGAAGGGAACAAGCCCAGTACAGATGTGATGCTCATTTGACTGTATATCTGCAACTTTCTTTCTTTCTTTCTAAAAAATGGTAGTAATGTTTCCCTTTTTCATGTCCCTGGGGACCGCACCTGACAGCCACAACTTTTCAAATGTGATGGAGAGTGGTTTGACAACTAGTAAACTATTAAGAAGAAGAAATCAGAATAAAAGAAAAAAAAAGAAAAAAGATAGGCTTTGAGAGAAAATAAAATGAAAGCTGGAAAAGCAAAAAGTTTCATGTAACGGTCATCAGATAGTCCTCCCTGCAAGTGGATGGTCAATTCAAGATGTGGAGACATGGAGAAACATCATTAAATCATCAATACTACACTGAATCAAGCTACAGAGTGTTTGGTTTCACACCAAAGGTAATGGCAAAGTTCATTGCTGTCATGCGTCACTGATTGGTAAGAATAAGCAACACTCAGAAAAACTATTTCAGTGGCCTACCAGAGGTGAGTGTACTCTCATGTTTTTACTTCTGCAGAA
Source organism: Numida meleagris (assembly GCF_002078875.1). Classification (NCBI taxonomy): domain Eukaryota; kingdom Metazoa; phylum Chordata; class Aves; order Galliformes; family Numididae; genus Numida; species Numida meleagris. Next base: position 31,244,641 of record NC_034438.1, read on the forward strand.
GTAGTTGTAAGTAATCAGTTTTCTGCTGAATGCCTGTTATTTTGTAGTTGAAATTTTTACCAGAAAAGTGTTAATTTATTGTCTTGATGTCAGTTAAGATGGATCTTGACAAAAAATTCTTGTCTCCCTAAAAACCATCTTTACTGATAAATCAGAAAGAGAAAAATAGCTTGAACAAGAACAGTTTTGGTCCCTGCAAATACTGGAGTAGTGTTTTGTTCAGTCCAGAGACTGCTTTTCTCTTTTTATTTTTCTTTCACTACCTTACACAGAATTTAATATTTCAGAATATTCCAATATAATCATTGTGTTTTCATTTGATTAACAAAATAAATGGTTAAACAGAAAACTCTAAGTATAATATCGGAGTGTCTCATTTTCTAAATAATGTATCTTTGTCATTTACTCCAGCCTGATCTTGAAAATAATATTTGAGGTATTTTTTTAAAAAAGGTCTGGTTTATGCAAAATTCCCCAGTGTTCTTTGTATGCTTTCAAATGAACCTTTCTTTGCAAGTAATTAACAAAAAAAACCTTCATAGTTGTTCTGTTTTGAATTCAAGTACTTATCTCTGACCTTTGCTAAAACTCATAAAATCACAAGGAGATAAGCATGAAAGAAATCATGTGCTGCTCAAGTACTTAAAGTCCAGGGAAAGGCACTGAAGTAGAAAGGGAGATTAATAGAGGGAGAGTGAGGCCAAGCCATGCTGTGTTGGTAGAACACGGATTAGCAAGCAGACTGTAACAGGAAAGAAATTAGCAGTGCTTATTTTGAGTCAGACATTGCCCCAGAACACAGAGAGATACAACAGGGTCTCAGCAGAAAAGTGTCAGAAAGACAGAAGAGGTACAATGCATGGGGAACTGTAGCTTTGTTTTCCAATGGAACTGCCTTTAAGAACAGCAAGTGGATACAGAGGGATAGCACTAGCTAGAAAATAGGATACACTAGTTAAACGCAGGAGGGAAAAATATGAACTTAAAGAAAAAAAGTTCAAAAAACAGGTGCCTTAGACAAGTTTTGATATTTTGTGGTAGTTATGTAAATCTGGCTGTCAGATGTACAACATGAATGAGCATTTGGGAAGTGCTTAGAAGTCAATGAGTAGATATATCTCTGTAGGTTATTGCTGTCTTTCACATAGATAATTAGAGAATGGAGGAACATTAGTAGAAATTAGTAGAAAATGTTGGCTTTTCCAGTTAGGCTATAAAAGTACTTGGTTCAGAGGCACCTGCTGAGGTGGAAGGAGGAGACTGGAGGTTTGTATTGCTTGCTTTGATTCTTTATCTGTCTTTCTCTTGGTGTAGAGGGAGCTGGGTGTCCTGTCACCGGAGAAGAGACGAAAGTGTGTGCGGACCAGAGTCCTCAGAAGGAGCCAGCTCTGCAGAACCTGTTGCCATGCAGCTCCCCAAGCTGCTGTTTCTTTCCTTGCCACTACTTCTTAACATGCTTGAACCAGCCAGAGCTCAGTTCCCTCGCCAGTGCACTACCATCGAGTTTCTGAGAAGCGGCATATGTTGCCCAGATTATTTCCCTGTGTTTGGGCCTGGTACCGACCAGTGTGGAGTGTCTACAGGGAGGGGCCGGTGTGTGCGGGTGACAGTAGACTCACGACCCCATGGCCCACAGTACATCCATGATGGAAGGGATGACCGTGAGCAATGGCCCATACGCTTCTTCAACCAGACCTGCAGGTGCAATGGTAATTTCTCTGGTTACAACTGTGGGTCATGTCGCCCTGGATGGACTGGACCTACCTGTAGCCAGCGAATCAATATAGGTAAGAACATCAGAAATATGACATGAAAACTGTTCATTGGTGTCTTGATTTTAAATGCACCTAGATTATCTTTTTTCTTTAAAACATAAAATGTCCCTTGTATGTTTATAAAAATGTACTACAGGTGTTATTAAGGCAGCTGTTAAATGAGCTAACTCATTTACAAAACACCTACACTGACTACACAATAAAATGAAGAAACAAAACCTGTAGTCAGAGCAAGATTAAGACCAAGCCCACTAGAGAATATAACATAATCATGTTTAAATTTTCTGTTCTTTGAATTATTTATTAGTACAATCATACGTATAGGCATCTATGTGTGTTTGTGAGTATATCTAGGAATACATATCTATATATCATGATCAATATCTTATAAATACTTTAAACATGATAGCAGCTCTTCTGATTCACAGTCCCTTAATACATTTCCAGTCTACACACCTCACATTGTAAATTTTTACTTACCTAGTTGCTACCACTGTCTTTCAAAGCCTTGACACAAGACTATGAGCTATTCAGCTGAAACAATGCAGTGACTGATGAACCTTCCTGAGAGCTGTGCAGTTTCATTTTAGTCTTGACTATTAGTAAACAGATGTCTCAAAAAGAAAAAAAAATATTAAAATGGTTACAAAGTATCTGCAGGAGTAGAAAAATACTGAATATTGTAGGTAGATATTTTTTTAAAAAGAACAGACTAGATATCAGATATTTGCTCTTAACATAAAGCCACATGAATTAAAAAGATTTTATTGTTTATCAGTTAAAGTTTAAAGATGATATTGAAATCGTGTAAAATTCATAATCCCTCAAATTAATGATGGATTCCATTAATATGAGAAACAACAGGTGCCTGACTTAAATGTGCAGTGCCTCTTGCAGAATCAAAACTCAGTACTGCGGTTATTTTCACCATATAGAAAATACTCCATGAATGTGAGCACATGCTCCAGAAACAGTTAACATGTAAAGTTTACCAATTCAAGCCTTAACAATCATCTTTCTTTAAAATATCTTTTAGATGGCTATGGGAAAGGCCTTAGGATTTTATTCATCCTTTGAGCTCCAATAAGCAAACTAGACAGCAGAAAGTGTTACTCATGGATTGGATTGGCTAAGTGGCACCCTCTGATTCTCTAAGCCCATTCCCATTAACAATGATGATAACTCTGAAAAGTAACAAAAAAAAACCCCAAATGTTAGCACGCAGAAACTTAGAACAGTAAATCTGAGGGTAAACTAAAAGCAACTGTAGCTGACATAATTTTTTACTCTATTTTTCAATAAAATATTAAGCAAATCACATTTATCATGCATAACAATGTGAATTAAAATATGATAAATTAACCTATTATTATGCTTTATGTTTCTATACGGAGGTCACATCTGCCCATCCATAAAGCTGGCTTCTGTTGCTTAGATATTAGAAATAATTATTGGATTATTTTGACATATCCATATATAATAGCTTTAAAATGCATTTTTGTGCCTTCATATCTTCTAAAATCATGCTTAAATTTAGTAATAAAATTTTTACTGTGGAGGATCAGACATGTATTTTTGGAAAATTAATATGTTAAGATGCATACATAAATCAAATTTGGATGGTTATTTTTAGTTTACTGCTTGAAGTCATCAACAAAAAAAAATTAGAGTCTGCCAGGAGAAAGGCATGTGTTTCAGGATTCAGAGTCCTTGGATGAAAAGCACACTTTATAACAGCATTTCTATAAACTTCAGTGAGGCTAAAGTACCCTTCACTGAATCAACTTCCTTTTATACAGTGATGAAAAACTCACTTTTTTTCTTCTTTCTGATTCATGCTGGAGACATAATGTTTCTTTAATCAATATAGATTCATTTGGCTATTATGGATTGCACAGTACATTTAATAATGAAAATGAGTGCACTGTGAAGAACAGCTTTGTGGTTTTTCATCTTGGTTTCAGTCTAAACATAGCATGAAATCTTCTCAGCCCTGTGAGACTGCTACTGAGGTGACTGTTCTTTTTCAGATACTCTTATATTTCAGAAAGTCAGCTGCTCCCCTTGTTTATAATTTTCCCAGTCTATATGTGGATAAATATAATTTAAAATACATAGGTTGCTCCACAGGTAATGCCTCCTATTTATTTCCATAGAAACTACAACAGACACAAGGAGCACAATAACACTATTGGATAGAGCAATAAAAGTAGGAGATATTACTTTCAGAACAGTCCTCATTGTTTGGGTATATAACTACTAACACATAGCTGCTTTTAACAGTAGCAGATAATGACATTCAGAAAGGGATGAATAAAGTTTCAGGCTTTATTTTCATTCAGATTAACCTTTCTGATAATATTTTCTATTTATACACAGTAGCCTCTGATCTGCCCCAAAAAATCTGGAGGAATGCTTGAAGAGAAAGGGACTTAGATTTATTAAGAGCAAAATAAATTAGTCTTCTGAAATCAGACTTCAGTTTCCAAGTTTATGTTAACTTTTTTTTCTGTATCCCCATAGTCAGAAGGAATCTTTTGGATCTTAGTACAGATGAGAGGAGACGTTTTGTGAATGCTCTTCACCAAGCCAAGGTGACAATCCACCCTGATATTGTCATTGCCACAAGGAGACGTGAAGAAATATTTGGACCAGATGGCAACACACCACAGTTTGAGAATATCTCCATTTATAACTACTTTGTGTGGTCTCATTATTATTCTGTCAGGAAGACTTTTCTTGGTGCAGGGCAGCAGAGCTTTGAAAGAGTTGATTTCTCTCATGAGGGACCAGCTTTTGTCACATGGCATAGGTATCATCTACTGCAACTTGAAAGAGACATGCAGGTAAGGTTAGCAAAGAACTTTGCATTCTCATATTCCAATAGACAGAAATGACAGCAGCTTTTTCTACACATTGAAGTCATTTTGCTTCAATTTCAGTATCAAAAAATTACACTAAATTTACTGGAACGTATTTAAGTTTTAGATAGACATTATAAAAATGCTAACAGTAATAATATTTCAATTAAAATAATAGCAAAAACACAAGTTATATAAAACTCAATATACAAGTGGATACATATTCTGGAACAATCCATATAAAGTATTTTATTGGACCAGAAAACATAATTGCTAGTTTTGTATGAAGGTCACGATTCTTGACGAACTTAAACTAATTAAAGCAGCAGAAATTCTAAAGAAAAGTATTGCAGAGACTCAGAATCACATGTTATTTCTGTAATTAGTGCAATTGGTTAGATAAATTAATGTTTTGTGTGACTCTGTTTCATAACTGTTTCTCTTGTTTCCCTTTCTTTGTGTAGAATTATTCATAAAAATACTATTTTATTGACTATCATTCTTTTTAAAGAAGAGAAAATTGAGTTTTTAAGATCATGATTAAATGGCCCATGTAATCACTTCATGTATTTCCACTAGCTTTAGAGGTGCCACTTTTAGGTTCTGGCAGGTCGAACTCCCTTCAAAACTGAAATTCACATATGATATCATTGTCATTTCAATATGTAGAAGCCCGGAGGAATTCCAAATCTTGATGACACTTATTGCTTATGTTGTTAAACTAGATCATTAGTTAAACTGAATAGGCTGCCCAGTACATCCAGATTAATACATATTGGAAAACAGAGAATGCTCCAGAATTGTTAAATTCCATGCCCTACTAAAACCAAACAATGACAGTTTGAAGGATCAGTATTCTTTTCCTTCCTTTTCCACCTGCTCATTTATTCCGCAATTGGCTTACTTTTTCAGCATGCTACAAATATAGCTGCTGTAAGGCCTTTAAAATATTTGGAAAAAAATGGGGTATTGGTATTAAATGATGTTTCTTACTATTCACAATATGGTTTCATGGAAAAAGGGGAGCTTATTAGAGGGGGATTTGAGACTCAGTTCAACAATCTAAGAATCTGTTTTGGTGAACTGGCAAAAGTATCAAAGTGAAAAATTACTGAAAGCTTTTCCATAAATTTCCTTAGATTTTCTCCTTTCCATGAAGTAGGACTCTGGATCTTTTTAAGATATATTTAACAGATTTTGAAAATCCCTCTAGCAGTATGTATCGTAGATGCCTGTGGCAGAGATTTACTAGTGCCACACTTATGTGTTTTAGAATATGCTACAGGACCCCACTTTTGGCCTTCCCTACTGGAACTTTGCAACAGGACAGAACACCTGTGATATCTGCTCAGATGACTTGATGGGAGCTAGAAGCAATTTTGATGTCTCTCTGATCAGCCAGAATTCAATCTTCTCTCAGTGGCGTGTGCTGTGTGAAAGTATAGAAGACTATGATAGCTTGGGAACCATTTGTAACAGTAAGTGGGACAAGTGAAAGATGTTTGGAGAAAACATTTCTTTAATAATAAGATTTTACATGGCAATAGCTCTTTTCAGCTAAAAAAAAAAAAAAGACTTAAAGTGTATTTTGGATATTTTTGGCTCAATACTCATACATCAGTTTTCTGATATAATAAAGAGTTATCACCTGTCTTTCACTGAGGCACTAAACAGCTTGTAACAGAGTATGAGTCAAATGCTTTGACTCCACTTCTTAAGAAATTACAGAATCATAGAATAATTTGAGTTGGAAGGGACCACTGAAGGTCATCTTGTCCAAATCCCCTGCAATGAACAGGAACATCTACAGCTAGATCAGGTTGCTCAGAGCCCTGTGCAGCCTGACCTTGAATGTCTCCAGGAGCTAAGCATCCACCAACTCTCTGGGCAACCAACATTTTCCAGTGCTTCTCTACAATTATCATAAGAAACATTTTCCTTATATCCAGTTTAAATCTCTCCCATTTTAATTTGAAACCTTTTCCCCTTGTCCTATCACAACAGACCCTGCTAAATAGTCTGTCCCCTTCCTTCTTATAGCACCCCCTTCAGATACTGACAGGCTGCTATCATATCACTTCAGAGCCTTCTCTTCTCCAGGCTGAACAGCCCCAGCTCTCTCAGCCCATCCTCAAAGGAGTGGTGTTCCTTCTTAAGCATAACTGCTGTGCCATAGATAATTTGAAATGGCAGTGTTGCGTTTTCACTGAACCTTAAGCTTTCTTCTTACTTCTCCACTTACAGCCTTCAAGGTTTACTGTTTCTAAAGAGAAAAAATAAGTAAATACATATGTTAGCTACGTTGAGTGTGTTTTGAATACGAAGAGTAATGAATCTTATTACATTTTCTCAACTAAAAGAGCTAAAAATTCAGCATCTGCATGGAAATAGAGTATTATTAATAAATAATACTGAATGCAGTGCCTACCTAGCCATCTACAATCCTTTCCCCAGCTACTCTATCAGAATGTCCACAAATTATTATTATAGGTATCATCAAGAGATCACGCTGAACAACTATAGGAAATTCTCCCAAAATACTTGTAGAACCGCAAATTTCAGTAAGAGGCATCTAGATGCTTTATGAAAGGAGTAGCACACAGGTTAGCACACAGAACCTTGTGAGGATTCAGGTTATTTTCCTGAAAGATCTGACTCTTTGGTTTAGTTTAAAAGTCATTTGTGAGATCTTTTTTTTCTTTTGTTATTTTCACCACAATTCAGTCATCAGAAGGGTGCATTCTTTGGTCTAGTGCTCTTCATCATTTTTGTTTTCTCACTTCTCTCCACCTCCAGGCACTGAGGGTGGTCCCATCCGCAGAAATCCTGCTGGAAATGTTGCACGGCCCATGGTACAACGTCTCCCAGAGCCTGAAGATGTTGCTTTGTGTTTGGAAGTTGGTATATTTGACACTCCTCCTTTTTATTCCAATTCAACGGACAGTTTCCGAAACACAGTAGAAGGTAAGCAATACAAACAGGACCTGGAACAATTCCAAATAATTCAGGGGAGAAGACTCAGCATTTTTCCTGTTGAAAGTGAGCTTGGAGACAGTTTAAAGGACACTAAGAATACATTGTTCTTAGAACTATGTATTAGTTTATTAATGGAAATAAGTCTGGATTAATTACTGTATTAATTACTCTGAATGAATAGATAATGTATGTCAGTTCTTGAAGTATATAAAATTCTTAAAAGTGTGCCACTGGTGTACTAAGTAGAATCTAGCTGATATCCATCCTGAGTACAATTCTCCAAGTAATATGTTGCTATAGAGTAGAACTGACAGCCTTTGACCACAAAAAGATGCAGAAGCCTTATCATCCTTAAGCAAGACAAATGTGCTCACAGAAGCTATTATTGTATGTTAATTGTAACAAACAAAAGAAAGAAAAAGCCTTGGTAGTACATGTTGGAATTGCATTGAAGTAGTAGTAGTTGAGGTCTCCTTGATTAACTGCTAGACATGCTGCAAGATTTACTGGTAGACAGGTCATTCTCTCTCAGCCATATAGCTCTGCCCTTCTTCTCCAGACTCTACACTTTTAAAATTAAATTTACAGTCACTGGGATATGAACATACTTATCCCAGCACAGAAACCAGCCTACAGATTTGAGCCATATTATTCAGCCAGCATCCTGGTGTTTTCTTCTGCACTTCAATAATCAAGACTTTCTAAATGGAAAGATTTTTACAAAGAATTTTGAAAATTATGAGAAGAGTTTATGAAATGACAATTTCAATTTGAACATTGTAAGTTTTTCAGAATGCTTCAGATCTTGACCTATGGCTTTGGAGGTGGTGGACACTGACAGTGTTTTGTAGGGACACTCTGAAAAAAACAGCATGTGAAGCTCTTTGAGATGTGCTAACAGTATACAAGGAAATGATGGGTAAAAACCTAACAGCTGGCAAATTACAGTAGAAGGTAACAACCTAAAACTTAATCCAGCAGCCAAAAGTTATTTCAGTTACACTGAGAGATGTTTGGGTTCAAAATATAAAACTTCATTTTCATGCTATGATGTGGTTTGTTTTGGCTGTTTCTACTTTAGATCCCAGCAGCCTTGCACTCCACATTCTCGGCATTCTTTCTTAAAGCATATTTTAGTCTGAAAGTTGCACGTGGGAATTACGCTTGGGAATTATGCATCCTAGGGACATTTCTCAAGTGCCAATATGTGGAGAATAACCTAATCATTTATGACAAACAAGGCAGCACAACAACATGAAAGCGTTTCAGAGAAAAATATCCAGTTGGGGCTGCAGCTTCCAAACAGAATGTTCACTGGAATTTTTTGTGTTGCTCTTTGTTTGTGTATTCAGGGTATAGTGATCCTTCAGGGAAATACGACCCAGCAGTTCGAAGCCTTCACAACCTGGCCCACCTATTTTTGAATGGAACAGGAGGGCAAACTCATTTATCACCAAATGATCCCATTTTTGTCCTCCTGCACACATTTACAGATGCTGTTTTTGATGAGTGGCTGAGAAGGTATTCTGCTGGTAAGATGTGCTCATGGGTGGAGCTGGGAGGGGATTTTGTCGGTCTTTGTAGTCACGAGATGTCAGCAGCTTCTTGTGGGACAGCAAGATGCCCCTAAGCTTAGGAGAGAGGACTACAATTCTAGCAGTTAGTAAAGTCAATGAAGATGGAGAAATAGCAATAAAGCTTGCTTCCTCACCCTCTGACATCCATTTTCAAATCACTGTCTGTTAAGGGACTTGAACACAGATGCCAGGCACAATTCGAGAAAATAAAGTGAGCAAATGCATTGTCTTTGACAGTGTAACCATCTAAGTTCAAAACACTGTGGATATTCCCTTACTGTTTAGGGTAAATATTTGTGTTTCCTCCTGACAAACAAAATCAGTTGCCTTGCACATCCTCACCACTGATTCTGACCACATTTTCAATTTATTACTAGAATTCCAGAACCATATTCATATCTGTTTTACTCCTTTTTAGATATTTCATATATAAATTGTGGTAACTGTTGTAACTGTTGCTGCCCTTTCTTCTTCTATTCTGAAATGCAAGAAGGGAATAAAGGAGAAAGTGAATGAAAATGAGGAAAGAAGGACAGAAGGAAGGAACTGCAAGAAAGGATGGAAGGAAAGATGGAAGCAAAAAAAAAAAACAAGGAAGGCAAGAAATTGGCATCAGTGAACTGGGGAGAGAATTCTATGTAACCCAAACATCTGAGCTCTGGTCTGCACAAAGAAGCAACTGTATTACTCTTAAAAAATCCAGCCCCCTCCTCCTTCTACAGAAGACAGTTGCTGTTGCACAACTGAGACTTCTTTGTGCAGCTTAAAAAACCTACAGCACTGACTTTCCCATGCCAACTCTTGGGGAAGAAACTGTATCCCTTTGTGGTACTTACATGACCTATCACAAGCTTTTGCATTGTATTACTGAAATGGAAGTTTTGCTTGTGGCTTTTTTTTCTTCAGCTGACTTTTTCCTGATTTACCATAAAATTCTAGAAAACTTCCACTGGAAGTCATATCAGCTGCCCAACTGAACTTCTCAAGAGATCTGATGCTGTTGCAATGTAAGATCACAGCAAAAAGGGTTTCCTTGTCCTCATGTATGTGTGCCTCCTTTTTCAAGCAAAAAGAAATGAGAAGTCCAGCACAGGCCTAATTTTTTACAGTTTACCAGGAGGGGAGGAGAGGAGAAGAAAGAAGCTTCTCAAAAGCCCTGAGTCACTATTTCAAGAAACTGAAATATTGCAAATGACATAATGATTTTGATTTTATTTACAGAAGTTTTAACTTAAACTTAAACTGATTTAACTTTCTGATTTAGATATCTCAACATATCCCCTGGAGAATGCCCCTATCGGACATAACCGGGAGTACAACATGGTGCCTTTTTGGCCTCCAGTTACCAATAATGAAATGTTTGTTACTGCACCAGAAAACCTGGGATATAGCTATGACATTGAGTGGCCAGGTAAACTGTCCAACCTAGGTGTTAACTCTTTTTCTCTCATCGTGTCTTTATCCCTTAAAGCTTATATATCATATAACAAAGTTTGTTCAGATTACATTAACAGTATTTGATGCCTTAGTAAAGGCCTATTTCTCTTTGCTCATCTGATCTTTCAAATCAGTTGTGTTTGAGTTTTAGTAGAAATTCATAGCTAATCATTACAGACATGTACTACCACTACCCACCAGAGTTTTTGAGAAAGTTCTTATTTGGATCTAAAATTTTCACTATGTCCTTATTTCTAAAGCATGTGTCTTCCTTAAGTTACATGAGAGAGTGCAAACCAGACAGCAGAAGAGAGGTCCAGGCCCATTTTCAAAGTGTAACAAGAGAAAATAAAATTTTCTCACATTTTGGAACAAATATTCAACCAAAATTTCAGCTAGTTCTAATTCAAAACTCAGTAAATCGTGACAGATATTAACTTTTGTCCTGTCCCTTTAATAGCATTTACTTTTAATAACTTTTTCTTGTGCTTTCCTTCTTCCAGGTCGAGCTCTCCGTGTAACAGAAATGATAACTATTGCAATAGTGACTGCACTCATTCTTGTTGCAATTATCTTTGCTGCTGCTGCATGCATTGTACGTGTGAAGAAAAATAGGGACGAGTTGCATCAGCCTCTTCTCACTGATCAGTATCAACACTATTCAGATGATTATGATGGCATAGCAACACCAAGCCAGTCTGTTGTATGAAGAGATGGCACTTTTTGCATGTGACTAAAACTGATTATTTTGTCATATTTTTAAATGTTTGTCATCCAACTGCTTTAAAATAAAGAGCATAAACTGTAAGCTGTCTTGATATATTTGTTTCAGGCTTCACCTCCACTCTCATCACACTTGGGTGTCAATAAATCACCTTTTGAAATGCTAATTCTATGTTGACTTCAGTAGAATTTCACTCATTCTTCAGGGCTCACCTACAGACTTTCTTCATGCATATTTTTGAAAAGATCTGGTAAAATTTAATAATATGCTGACACTCAAAGTCATTTGACTTTATTTAGCCTCTATACCTGGAATTCTTTTCAGGGTATTTTTGTGAAAGCATAAGGCAAAGTCTGGACTGGGACTGAGCAATTGCAGAGCTGAGTAGCAAAGGCAACTTGATCCAGAAGCACAATCGAAAATGCGGGTCAGACCTCTCAGCTAGGTGAAAAAATGTGCTTCCAGTATGCTAGGCATGGAGCTACAAGGGAATGCTGAGAGGAATGTTATGCCTGAAATCCACCATTCCTCTTGGAAAACCCAGTGCTTTTGTTTGTCTTTGAAAGGAGATCACCACTGAGAACCCAATCCAGTATTCAGACACTTCAGCTCTGCATTCAAACACAACTGCTTGAAGAATGCAACCCTTTGAAAGGATAGTTGGTAGCAGCATTTTTTCTATTATGAACATTATTAATTATTATTATCATTGTTATTATTATTATTCACTCAACTACTCTCTTTCTCTCTCCCATTATCTCCTTGACAGGTTACATTCTCCTCAGCAATAAGAGAAATTAATTCAGTTCTGTCCTCCTGAGAGAATTTAAAGTTATACATCTTTTTAACAAAAGTCCCTAGGTATAATGCTGAAAATAGACTTCAGTGGAAAATCCACTGGAAAATCCACTTCAGTGGATTAAAGTAGTGTTATCCAGCGTGCTTTGGATCGAGGTCAAGAGACCTGGACTTTTTTCTTAGCTCTGTTACTGACCTGTTGAATGTTCTTAGGTAATGTATTTTTACCACCATGACTCATTTTACTCATTTATAACATGGAGAGGATATGATTTATTATTGAGTTTTTTACTTCTGTGGATGAAAAGAAATGTACAGAAGCTCGATTACAGAAGGAAAATGGTATGGCAAAATCAGATCTTTTTAAAAGGACTTCAGACATTAAAGCCATTCAGTACTTCAAGTGAAAACATGTGCTTACATTTTGAGCAGGCGATGAGTCTTGTAGTTCAAGGACCAAGAAGACCTGCCTACCAGTTAGCACTGCCACACATAAATTAAGGAGGCAAGGCAGATTTTTATGAAAGACTTAAAAAGAAAAGAAACGGCAAGCACAGTAATTAAAAAGGGAAGGAATGTGGAGAACTGTGTGCATGACACATCCTTGATAAGAATCTCACAAGTCCCTGTTTTGGCAACTTTTTACAGTACTCTGAATTACACCTAGGTATAGTGAGAAACATTCCTGCCATCCACTGAAGTTGTTTAGTGTTTGCTCCTGAACTAATATGACAAGAAATCTAGTTTAATCTTGAAATTTGAAACTGCTAGCAGAATTAAGAAAGGCAAAGATGCACCAGAAAATAGATAACTTAAAGTCTTTTACTAATTTTGTGAAGGCAAGATCAGGTAGCAAAAAATCACAAAGAGAAGAGGAGACAAGAAAATATCTGGAAAATATGGTAACTAAGAAGGTTTGAACTGACGACCATGCAAAAAACAGCTGTTATATAGAAAGCAAGGAATTGATTCCATTAGGGCAAAATTGAAAGGAAGCTCAGATTTGGATGTAAGTAAAAATCTCTGAAGTTCTGTCAGACAGAAGCTTACACATAAATAAGATACATAAAATTTATGTATCGCTTGGAAATTGGCAAAAAAAGTTGATGATGATGAGAAGTGAATTGAAAGCCTCGAGTGTAAATAGTGATAGAGCTTTTTTCCACAAAAAGTTATTAGCTTAATAAAATGCCATATTGTCATTGTTTTCACATAGTTAACAGCGAGTGTATCATGAAAAAAAAAATATCTAGGCCTTTTAAGAGCCCTCTTAAATGAGGATGTTAGTGAGTTTTTGAGTTTATTTTCCTCCTTAGTTCTCTAACTGTACCTAAGTTTTTTCTTTTGAAATTAATTTTTCTTATTAAAAAGTAGACAGTAATTAGTGAATTAAAAAAAAAGAAAAAGCAACTCAGATTCTTTCCTGATCCTTGAGCAGAGAAAGGTTTTGAGAATCTGCAAGAAGAGAGACTACATACATGACAGAAATATTGTAATGAAGAGCCTAGATAGAATGATCCAGGTATATTTTTCTAAGTCAGCGATAATCAACCTTCTTTTTCTGTAAGATGAACATACTTATCTTGGAAGAAATAGGTAATTGTGGAATGAGAGTACAGAAATTGCTTTACAGTATAGAAATTAAAATTATTATTTCTGCATCAAGACTGCAAGTGATTTCTGTCCAAGAACTCTTAAAATCGTACAAAATATCTTAAGCACATCTGTAAGGTGTTTGAAGCATTTTATTAAATCAGCTAATTATTATGTAATTGAGAACAGTGATATTTTTCCTTCCCCATGGAAGGAAAAGTAAAAAAGTCCTGTGCAACTACAAGCTTATAAATTTAGAATCAGTATCATGACAGGCTCCATAAAAAAAAAACAAAAACATGAAAACACCAGTGGGATAAAATATAGCACAGATTTATCAAAGTTACACTGTGTTACCAAGCTTAATAGCTTTCTCAGATATGATAATTTCCAAATTTTATTCAGGAATTATGTTGATGATGAAATTTTTGATAAATTATCGTGTGCTTAGCCCTGAAAAGCTAGGAATCAGAATGGGATCTGAGATCTGAGTTGACCAGATAGTCAAAAGATAGTTAAACAGTATCAAAAGAAATACCAGAGTTACCAGCCCCCTGCAGCCCTTTAATATTGAATTACAAAGACTGAATCAGACTTACTTAGTTTTTCCCAAAAAGCACAGAACATCCGTGCATGGCTAGTCAATGCCTCTAAGACTGTGCTGAAAATGATCATACAAAATAATAAAAGAAATAATAATAATAATAATAATAATAATAATAATATAGAAAATCTGGAGAAATACCTTGTGAACTTTATGAGCTGAGGCTTGTTAAGACAAAGTGAGATGGTACAGTAGCGATATCTTCCCTACCTGTATTTTGGTAAAATGTATTTATATTCCCACATGCAAAATTTGCCATTGAGGAACATTTTTTTTTAATAAAACAAGTTTATTGCAGAAAACCTTATGCTACCAGTGTGATACTAGCATGAAAACAGTAAAGGTTCACAATTGTTCACATGTTGTAGCATAGTTTGTTCATAAATGTATTGCATATCCCTTCAGTTTAAAAGATGAATGTCTGCTTTGGACAGAGATTTTTTTTTTTTTAAACAAAGAGAAATATTTCTGAAAGTTTCACCTCTTCTTGTCTGGAAGTGCTGGTTAATAGTGGCATTATGCTGACCTAGAATTGGAATGACTCTCAAGATGCATTGCTGAAGTATACTTTGTTAGTCTTCGCAATATTTTTATTCTTCAAAAAGTGCCTCACAACTAAGTATTTTATAAAGAAAAGAATAATTTGGCAAGGATGTCTGATTAAAACTGAAATTATTATTTTCTAAATATTAATTTGAACTTAAATTTATGGATCTCCTCATTAAAAATTTAATCTTAACTTCAAATCTCATTTAACCTCCAATTTAGAAAGAAACTCCTAACCTCAGCAGGTGCTTTGTTCAGGTGCCACTTTATGAAGATAGTAAAAGGAATGGCAGTCACAATATCTGCTTCTTGGTTTTCACTGGAGGGAATTAAAATATCAGAATTCCAACTAAAAGAAAGCTTGAATTGATTTAGGTATAGATTTTCACATATAGAGAACTGTGTGCATCATTTAATGTCATCCTGTAATTCCTGTCCTTGATATTCAAAGGTATATGAGGTAAGCCACTGCAAATTGCAGTTACCTGTATCTTTTTTCCCTTTGTCCCTCCAAATGCTAGGGTCAAATAAGGGGATCTAAATTGTAATTTAATGCAGAATGCTATGTTTGCATGCACATACAAACTGACTTTAAGAGCCTTGTCAATCAGACAAGTATGGATTTGGACTTGATAACTAGTAAAATCAATCCCATCAAGGAACGAGTGCTCCTATTCGGTAGAACAGGGAACTGCGGTACATTGAGTGAACAAGGACGATTAATATGTAAGGAAGAAGTAATAATGCAAAATTAAATAGGCTTGATATGTTGATGGCTGCCTAAGATTTTAAGATGTTGACACGACCTTCTTGCTTACTACTGGTGTTAAGTTTTATTTTGCTTCAGTTCAGAAAGGTTAAGAGTAAACTACTGATATTGATAAAAAGCTTTCTCCTGAAGAATTTGTTTTTTCCAATGAAAAAATGTCAGGGGAGAAGAGAAGAGAGGAAGAAAGTATTTGTTCAGGAACTGAAAGTTGTATTGCAACAGAAATTGTCTTGGGCTATTAAGCTTGAAGTTTGCAGGAAAAACAATGTTCCTCTCTAGACTACCAGACAATAATATACCTGAAAAAAGTACCTCCAAACAATATCAAGGCTGAAGGCCTCCAAGAAGAATTTTGATTATCTGTAATATCTTCCACAAATCAATAAATAGGAATGATTCTCAGTATGAGCAGCATAGTTACAGGTGAAGGATAAAATAAAAGGAAATAGAACTGAGCAATTGAAATATAATGCTATGAAGGAATTGAAAGAGCAAACGCTGATTTAGGCTGGACTTAGGTGACAGGGATCATCAATATTTCTTTTTTTTATTTACGTAGCAGAAAATGTCACCTGTTCTAATAACTACTAAGAAATTGCATTAAACACGAGCATAAAACAAAAGAATTGTTTTTGATGTAGGCTGAAATTTCCATTTTATATATCCTTTTGAACAATATTCTTACACCACACCTTCAAGATTGCTTGTGGTAAGATTCCCTTGCACACCCAAGCAGAGAGAGCGCAGCAGAGGGCCACCCGCTCTGACGGGATTTGCTACTCGCCACAGGGTGGCGCGTCGACAAACAACTCAACCTAGAAAGAAAACTTTCCTGCTTGCAAACTTAAAAAATTACTTTGAATTCTAAAAGCAATTCACTAAAAATTTCTGTTGATTTGTATTCCTCAGCTTCCTACTCTAAGAGAGGTCTAGCTACTTTGTGTTTGGGAAACTATTTAAATTTTTCCAAACTATTTAAATTTTTCCAAATTTGCATTTTTAAATGCAAATTCTTAAAAGAAATGGTAATACCTAACCATCTAATATCGACAATTATTTTATCATGACGGCAAGTAAACAAAATCTACTGGGGAAAGAAAATCAAACTGATTTTTTTTTTCAGCAGAGGCAGAAAAGTGATTGTAATATTTTCTCTTTTTTTTTTTCTTTTTTCTTTTTTTTTTTTTATCCCTGCTTATGCAAACAAGAAGAAAATGTGGGTTTAGCAAACATTGATATTATTTGATATTGGAAATTTATTATCTAAATTTGTCCTTTTAACACTGCTAAAACTTTTCTTCTGACAGTCTTGGAAGATAAACCAACTGCTGCAACAGCAGAGCCTTCAAACAAACAAAAATGTATTAGCTCTTTGAGGTAAGAATTCAGAAAAGTGATGCTGATGATAACTAGCCTGGCATAAATGTGGCTGGATACAGATTTTTTCCATCTGGCCAACACCACTGAGTTGCCACTCATCACCTGGATTTTCACCCCAGCACGATACAGGTGGAGCTGCTGGAGTCACCCTAGATTCCAACCTAGAGCACCTCCAGTGCTCTGAAGTGCATCCATTCCCAGGGGATCCCCACAGACAACCAAGCAGTTCTTGCTGCCACTGTATCCTGCCTGTATGCTACCCTGTGCTACCCTCTGCAAAAGAAAACTAAAAAGATTACAGCCTTGCAGTGCAGAAAACTTGTAAACCCATATGTGGTTACATTCTAACAGAAAGTATTGTAATACGTATGGTGATTATTAATCAAAATTAATTTGGAAGTGGACAAATTTAGGCCATGAACTACAGAAAAGAGGCAGAAACTATTTCACTGATGGAGTTTTCTTTTCTGAATAACTTCTCTACATGTCTCGTCATCAATCTGAGGACTGTGAGAATTACTTTTAATGGCTCTTTAAATGTCTCTTCTAGGAGTGAAGATTTAGGGTCAGAAAGTACAGTACTTCACATTTTATCTTTATCATAGAATGTAAGTGCTGTTTCTGTAAAAAAAAAAAAAAAGAAAGAAAGAAAAGAAAAGGAAAGACAACTATTTCTGAACTAGAGGCAAATGGCTATAAATGTTCATTATGGCTCTTGCCCTTTAGATGCTAACCAAGTGACAGGAAAGATAAAGTCTGTCTTCTTAACTATGGAAGATGAGATGAGGTAAAATAAGGGACACTGAAGGATAGCAGAGTGGAAAACTAAGTTCAAACACAGTTCTTGGTAATCAGCCAAAAGTGGCTATCTGGCCTGAATACTCTGCGGCTGAGTATCTCAGGGTCATGTCCTATATCACTCCCAGGGGCTGCATTTTGAACCCCTGGAGCAGGGGCCTCAGTTCTGACCTTCGCTTGAGTCATGCAAGGTGCAGCAGATCCTTACCCTGACTGTTCATTGTAGTTCACCCTTCCTTGCTGTAAAAAAATATAAAAACGTCCTGTTCTGCCTCCTCTCTCAATCCTTATTCAGACACAGCCCAGTAATGCTTTTCAAGTAATACTTTTCAAGTATTTTCAAATAGTCTGCACATGGAAAACATCTGACCTGGTAGTGGTGATGTCAGTGTTGGAGGGCTGGACATCTCAGGAGACCTTTGTTAACAAGGACAGAGGAAGTAGGTAATTGTTGATAGCTTATTCAAGGGGAAATTCATCTTCATGCATAATACCCATTCACTATCTGAGTTTTCAAAGGACTGTGGTGACTGGCATCATACCTTGCTGAAAGCAGGCCCTCTGCATGCAGCTGAACTCACTTATATGAGGGAAAATTTTGCCTTCTGGAAGAACACGCGCATACAAAGTTTTCACCTGAAAAGTTCTTTCCAAAAGACGATAGTCAATTGCTTAGCTGAGGGAAAAAAAAAAAAAAAAAAAAAAGACAGCTAAACAGCAACCTGGTCTAGTGGGGGATGTCCCTGCCTATAGCAGAGGGTTGAAACTAGATGACCTTCTTAAAGGTCCCTTGCAACACAAACCATTCTGTGATTCTATGGTTCCATGATTTACACAGTCATAGTCCAAGCAGCTCTTTCTTCTACACCTCTAAACCAGCCTTGTTTTTAGAATAACAAATAAACTCGCTTATTGGTTGGCATGTATGTGTTTTCCGCAAGAAAAAATAAAAATAAAAATGAGTAAGTGTAGTGCCTTCTAATAACTTTCTCAAAAGTTCCAAATCTAAGCTGAAGTTGCCTCTTCTAATCATCATTTTCTGCAGGCAACAGCCTCTCAGAAGTCTCAGAAGAAAATCAGCTTTGGGTTTTCGCAAATCTTCCCGACCATCCAGAGTCGCTCGTTTCCCCTGCTGCCCGTCGAATCGGAGTGGAAGCCGGAGGCAGCGGAGCAGTGCCCTGCCCCGGACTCGCCACCAGGCGGCGCTGCCTCAGCTCCCCTCCACGCCCCGGGGAGAAGAGCTGTTCTTGGCGCAGGAGGTGCTCAGCTATGCCTACGACAGCCCCAGCGCCTTCCTCGCCCCTGCTAGCCATTCCTTTCCCTCGCAAAACACCTGGTTTCTCAATTGGCTTACATCGTGTTTCTAACTCCGACTAGCAAATGGATTCCAGTAGCTGTTAAGTAAAATTTTGTTGCTGTCCCACGCGTGCTGTCTGGGAGAGAAGAGGGAAAAGCTTATTGTCCACAATCAGACATCGGTGTTGAATTTCCACTTAAACCTGTCTCAGGGTTTCACTGCTGATAGTCCCCAAGAGATGGATACATTTTAGACTGCATGTGTAGAGATTAGTCTTTGATGAGAGGAGATTGAAACCAAGAAGCCAGGAAAAGAGTGAAGTCACAACTACGTTTTTTCTACAGCCTTACTCTATCCATAGGCATGGGAGTCTGAAAGGATATCTGTGACATCATAAAACTAGTCAGTGAGGTATTCCATTTCTTCCTGAACTTCAGTGAAAACTATCTGTAGGCCAGAGAGTGTTTTCATATCTAGAGTAACTTCAGAATAATGCATTGTGGTTTGTAAGGCAAACACTTGGATGTCTATTTATTTGACAAGATGATACATATTTTAAGTGATTCCCTAATAGTTCGGGGTTTAGAATTAATCATTTAATAAGGAAAATGCCTTTTTTATCTGTATAAAAACACCTTCCAAATGTCTAATCAACAGAGAGTCAACCTGTAGAACTTCCACTTTTGAATATCCCTGGCTCATAACCTTTTTTATGAGCATAGACCTTACTTCTGGAGGCCTCTTTGTGAAGCACAGGAGATCAATTCAATTCAACTCAGAAAAAGAATTTAAATTCCTAAGTCTATTCTAGAATTTCAGCTAGTGTTAGAATTTCAGCTGATACGTTTCTCAGCTGCGGTTATATGTGGGTGCTTTCTGACATAACCTTGCTAGATTTAACGTAAGAGAGAGCCAATCAGTTGAGGGAAGGGCTGGTGCCAGGAAATAGGAGATTCTGAACAACTGCAGTTATAGTTCACAAAGATTGGAAAAGTAAGCTCAGTAATTGTTTTGGCAGATGTCTGAAATCTCTGACTATATTTAGGACTTGACAGACACACTCAGAGTCACCTGGTAAAGTTAAGATCAGCAATGGTAACAATCAAGAGGCTGCAATTAACCTTAGCCTAAAATCAAACCTGAACCTGGACTTGAGGTTTAGTCACCTGACCAGACTGAAATCTGACTCTTATCCTGAGGCAAGCAGGCTAATTAGAACCAGAAAATTCCAGGAGAGGTGACTAGGGCTACAGTTTGTGCTAGGCAACTGGTACTATTATGGGCTATTAAAACATACCAGAGTACGTGCCTGAGTCAGATTTTGAATTAAACAATCAAAGCCAGAAGGAGAGAATCAACTGGAGTTACATTTAGGTTTGTAGGGACTGCCCAGACAAATTTAATGCTTATAGTCATATAGGTTAATGACATAATTGCATGTCTAGTGCATGTAGGCACCAGCAGCTAAGGATAAACCATGGGGATGATATCACAGGTCATGTATGTGTAATTACAGTTTACTGCTGATAGGTTAAAGCTACCACAATCAGGAACCTGTGCAGGGTTGCAGGTGGACACTGATAGGTGACTTCAAGAAACGAGGGCAACTTGATTGAGATTTACATCTGGCTCAATGGCCCAGTGGCTGGATGGAGATTACTGACAACTGGCATCCATCAGGTGTCAGTACTGGGACTGATGCTCTTTAATATTTTCAACAATTACATTGAAAGTGGTATCAAATGCGCCCTCAGCAAGTCTGCAGATGACACCAAGCTGTGGGATGCAGTTGACACACCTGAGGGACACAAAGTCATTCAGAGGGACCTAGACAGGCTTGAGAAATGGGGCCAGGGGCCATCATGAGGTTCAAAAAAGCCAAGTACAAGGTCACACAACAACCCCCATTATCAGTACAAGCTGGAGGATGAAAGGAATGGGCACACAGCCCAGTGGAAAAGAACTTGAGGGTACTGGTGGATAGGAAGTGGGACATGAGCCAGCATTGTGCCCTCGCAGCCCAGAAAGCCAAATATATCCTGGGCTGCATCAAAAGAAGTGTGGCCAGCAGGACAAGGGTGGTGATTCCGCACCTCTTCTTTGTGCTGGTAAGGCCATATCTGGAGTACTGCATTCAGATGTGGAGTCCTCAGGACAGGAGAAACATGGACCTGTCAGAGAGCATCCAGAGGAGGGCCACAAAAATGATTCAAGGGATGGAACACCTCTCCTGTGAAAACAGGCTGAGAGAGCTGAGACTTCTTAACCTGGAGAGAACACTCCAGGCAAACCTAGTAGCAGCCTTTCAGTATCTAAGGGGGGTTTATAAGAAAGAAGGGTAGAAACCCTTTAGCAATGTCAGCTGTGACAGGACAAGGAGAAATGGTTTCACACTAAAAGATAGGAGATTTAGGCTGTATATAAGGAATAGGTTTTTTACAATAAGAGTGATGAGGCACTGGAAGAAGTTGCGCAGAGATGTAGTAGATGCTCCAATCCCAAAGACATTCAAGGTCAGACTGCACCAGGCTCTGAGCACTTGATCTGGCTGTAGATGTCCCTGCTGATTTCAGGGGAGTTGGGCTGAAGCACCACACCTATAAAGTAAGATTGAGGGAGTAGGGCTTGTTTAGCTTGGAGAAAAGAAGGCTCTGGGAGACCTCACTGATGCCTTCCAGCAATACATTCTATGATTCTATGACTAGATAACCTTTAAAGGTCCCTTCCAGTTCAAAAGATTTTATGAGTTTTCTCAGACTTGACTAAAGGCATAAAGCAAATTTCTAGGCAGTTGATTAACAAAAGCAATGATAGTATGGGGATTAACATTAATGCTCACAGGGCAGAAAAGTGGTAAGAATTATTTTTAAAGAGAAGAGTTTTCAGGGTTCGTTCTATGCCTAGTGAAGGTGCCTGTGAAGATTAGGTGGCCAAGGTCGTGAAGAAGCATTTAAATATAGGCTGTTGTGGTCTTGGCCGGGTTTGATGAGTATGTGACAAAGTGAATGCCTTTGAGGGGAAGGCGAGCACTATACTAAAGTCTGAAACGGGTTTCCTGATCTGAACTGGGGCTGTCTGGTGAAAGAGATGACTTTAGATCAGGTCAATACTAAAGAAAATAAACCTAGTGGTAAAACCCATAGGGGCTATTAAGAGTTACTGGTTTAACATGATATTAGGACTTAGACCAGTGAGAACTCATCTACTGATCTGACAGGTGGAATTTGAGTTAGCAGAACTTCATTTAGCAGATGAAAAACAAACAAGCAAAAAAAAATCCCACAAGTTAAATCTACATCATGAGCGTGCTTGATCTGAGAGCAAATGAGACTGTTAGACTTCAGAATGTCAAGTGAGTGGCTAAAGATCATTTATGACTAACTGCTAGGATAAGGTTCAGTCAGGGAATGAGGCTGAGACCAGGAGGCAAAATTAGGTTGATGAGGCCATTGTGTTGGATCTACAGATTATCCTAGTTGAGCTTGCTGGTTGGATGGTGACACAGAGCCACAGTGCTGAAGCTGAATTGAGGCTGGAGGTTTGCTTCAAATTTACTACAATCAGAACAGACCTACATTTCACATCAAACCAAAGTATTATGTTGACAGAGAAGGATATCTTGGCTGAGCTGAGTGGACACTGGTACATGGTTGTGCTTGTTTGTTTGTACTTCACAAGTGTATAATTTGAAAAACATCAGCTGAAAATTGTGTGTAATCAAATCAGGAATGTGTTACATTTTTGGTATGCTTTACCTATCAAGGCAGGAAATAATTCAACGTAGGAATTTTTTTCCCCTTGATCCCTGCCCATATATGTCATTGAAGTTCCTGTTAAAAGCTGAAAACAGGAAATCTATCGATCCCAATGTGTTTGTTCCCTGTTTAATATTTTCCCACTAGAAACAGGAGGGTTGGAAACATACTTAAGCTACTTAAACTAATGAGCTACTTCCTCTCCTTCCAGCACTTAAAATAATTGTTTTGGGGGAGGATGAGGAGTCATTCCTGCCAATAACTAAATGCATTTACTTTATTTCATTCCTCCAAAAGATATCCAAGCTGTCTGTAATAAAGGAATTTTCTGTACATGGCAGCTGTGAAAATGCTTCTCGTTTCCAACAATAAATAGAAGCAGCCTTCAGCACCACATTCACTGACATCTATCTTGTGTTTTCTATCACTGTAAATCTAAACAGAGCTCATCGTGTTTCTGCAAAGTCTGGAGACTGTCTGCATAGCCACTCCTTCAGTGAATAAACATCTGCCTAGTTTATCTAGTAAGTAAAGAGTAGCTGACATCAAGTAGTGTACAAAGGAGAAAAGGGGAAAGGATGCACAAGAACAGTCTTTAATAAATAATGTCAAAAGTGAATCTTTCAGCAGCAAGATAAAGTAGGACAGCATTCATGACCCTTTTTACATGCACTTCCTGACCTCCCATGCTCTTCCGCTGCCTGGCTGGGGAGGGTGAGAAACATTGTACTTTGAATAATGAATGTGATATCTTTGCTAGGAGGGCCCAGAAGATTTGTGCCAGGTCAGGGTTTGGATTGCTATCCTCTCCTCAGGAGGCTTGACTTCTTTACAAAACTCAGAGCTAGTAGCAGAGCTAGCACTGTGCTCTGAACAAGAGTACTGCTTTCTTAGCTCAGGAGACAACACTTCTGTTATTGCCTTGAAATTTCTGAGGAATTAAGATTTGTCTTAGCAGCAAACCAAGAAGTTCAATGTACATTATGAAATCCTGAAAATCCAAGGGACTATTTAGCTTGCTGACCAAAATGAATATATTTAGTTCCTGAAGTGAACTGGTATTGTATCAGAACACAGAATATTTAATAAATCAATAAATAAATCCAATTCAAATTCTTGAAAATGAAACAGCTTTATTTAGTTGCACTTAAAGTAAGGAGGGAAAATCTGTTGTACTTGAATTTACATATTTGGAGATAGACTGTAAAATGTACTCCTTTAGAAACTGTACAAATTCTGATACTGTAAAAAGCACTTTGTACCCATGAGTCTTCCTTCCTGCACTCACCCTCTAAGCCCTCCCAGAGTGGGTGGACACTGGATTTTGTGAAAATTTGACCTGCAGAGCAGCTCCTTGCTGATAGCCAGGAATATACTAATACTCCTTTTTTAGCGAAATTAAACATGGAGCATAACACAATCTTTTCAGATATCATCTAGGAGCCATAGCACTGCAAGAGCAGTCCGAGGCTTTGAGGACATAAAAGTAGCAAAGGAAGTAGTTTTGCAAATGGTCAGTAGTTTTGTGAAGCAGAGGGAGAAGGAAAGAGAATCAAGGAGACAGCTGCTAAATTATGGCATCCAGCAGAATTTTTATGGTTGTTTGCATGACAGGAAACAATTCTAGATGTACTAAACAGTCTCAATGGGTGTCAAAGTGTCAAGCTGTACTTTTATGGTTTCTATGCATGGGACTTCTTAGATATCAATAACATATTTAGCATATTTACATAAAAGGAGTGGATGGGTACTCTATCTTGAGATTGAGTTGATGTAAAGTGGCAATAATATGTCTTAGCTACCCCTGAGACTGCATAAGTTCTGATGATGAAGTGTTGTCTGTTATAACTACTATCCTTTGTTTTTTTATGTTTTTGTTTGTTTGTTGTTGTTGTTTTGTTGTTGTTTTTGCAGTCATTTTTCCTTGAATATCTGCCCAACTCCTGCAGTTAGGAGTTACTTTTTTATTTTGAAGGCTAGAAATGAGCATAATGATAGTGATAAATACATAATTATGGAGCAAGAACAACCCTATCTTCCACTTCTTAACATAACTAATGTGTGGTATACCTTTCACATTTACTGCTAAAACAATAAAAATAGGAATTTGTTCACTGTGCTTTCACTGAAACCAAAAATATATGCCCTCAAATGACTCAGTTTCATGTCATACAAAAGTTTCAGGATGTTTAATGTCTTAATGGTGCCAGAAAGTAGTAAAACATTGTAACTGCGTTATAAAGCCACAAAGTTTTCTCTGTCCGGCCAAGATGAGGCAAAACAAATTTGAATGGCTTTGCAAGTCAGGTGTTCCTTATGAATCAGCCTAATAACTAAAGTCTTGTATTACTCTCTGTTTATTGGCTGGATTGGCACAAATATATGTATTATTATTGTTGCTGTTCTTTGTATTAATCATCTTGCATCCCATGCTTTCTCTTTTAATCTCTTGGTTCAGACATGATTTAACTATTTTGCTACCACTTTCCAAATTAAGAGATTTCCTTTCAGTGTAAAATGAAAAGATGCTTCCACTCAGGTCTGGAAAAGAGTGGAAAAGAGACTGCAGATTCTATTCTGTACCCAGTATATCAGACCTAGCTGACCTCTGCTTGAACCTACTGTAGTTAGCTCCTTTGGTACTTCTCTTGAGTATAAGAATGGCTGTCCTCCCAGGAATAATTTAGTGAGCATATGAGCTCTGTTTAGCAACTCCGGAAGCTCTGAGTAGCTTCACATTGTCTCCAGTTAAGTTCTGTGCCTAGTAATAATGACAGCCCTTTTTTAAAACACAATCTTTCTTCCATAATTCCATTGAACTTGGGCAAATACCTGTAGATTAATATGAAAATGTATGTATAAAACTGGCAAAAAATTGTTTTTGAGAAAAATGGTTGGGCCAACTTCTCAGTAATCCACTGTTTCATAGAGACATACCTTAGGCTATTTTGTTGTAATACTTTGCAGGGTCAAACCATGACTCCTAAATCCATGAATTTGTAGCAGTGTCTTCAGGTGGAGAATTTGTGCTGTTGTAATGTGATGAAGGGGTGAGGGGTCGAGTGTGTGTAAGTTCTTTATCCTTGTCAGTGTTGTGATGATTTTTTGGTGTGTGGAATTCTTTTTTTGATGTAAATGAAGTTTGTGAAGGTTGTGTGATGAATGTACAGCAGCATGATTTTAGTTTCTATAAATTCATTATTAGCTCTAAATGTTTCACAGTACTAAAACAACAAGTTTGCCAGATATTTGTCAATATTGGCACCCTTAAAAGAGGAAGAAAGCTGCAGGGGATAGTACAATGGGCTTGCCAGGAAGCATTGGTCATGGCACTGATGTGCTCTCTTGGTCTTCTGAGCATTTTCCACCTGCAACAGCCTCAGGCAACTTTGTTGTAGCTTGATATCTAGTAAAAGGGTAGACTTTCCTGGCAAATAATGAAATAAGATAAGTGAAGAAGTGAAGTCTTTCTTTTTTTCTTTTTTTTTATTTCTTGCTTGACAAGGTAGAGATAGAAGTGAAAACTCAATCAAGAGTTATAAAACACAGTCTACCACTTTTCACCTGCAGAAGAAAATAGGGGAAAGAGTGGGGAGGAGCTGGGGAGGGACAAGCAAATTTTTTATGTTTAGATAGATAGATGCTTTAATTTTTCCCTTTGGAAATTATTGCTTCTCTTTGAGCATGTCTTTTCTAGCACCTCTTTGCATTCCAGTTAAAATGTGTATAATATACTGCCATATCTTGTAAACCTGACTGCTGCTGAGAACAGTAACTCACCTGTGCTTTCTGGCTTTCTCCACTCTGAACTCATAAAGGCATCAGTGATTTATGCTTTCTCGTATGCTTCCTCATGTAAAGTACTTCCTCAGAGAGCAGGGCAAGAGAGGCTTATTCTGTCCCCTTGCCCTACATACGCCCATTGAGAAGGCATATGCAGCATTACATTGGTCACTGACTACTGATCTGGATGCTTGCTTTTAGCAAGTATAATGAGGAGTCATGTGCAGGATCTGAAAGCAGAAAACTACCCTCTCCTTCACTTTTTACTAAGCCTACCATGGTGAACTTCAGGAAGTAAGGGAATTAAAAATGTACTATATGCTGGAAAAGGAATAACAACAACAATCGTCATAATCATAATCATAAATCAGATGTGGATTAAGGACAGGGAGAAACTGAGTGTAAAGGGAAGCACTCAGGAGAAAGACAAGGGGAAAAAAGGGTTATCAGATGAAAAGTGAAGGAGATTCAGAACACAACAAATGTTGGAAATTGATCTGGAAAGGAACTGAGGTTAAGCAAAGAGAAAAGACAAGAAGTAAAATAAAGAGCACCTTGATCTTATATAATGGTTCTTAATGCTTGGGGTGTATAATGGGGAATACAATAGCTGTCTCGTCTGTAACTAGAAAAGCAGAAACAATGAGAAAAAGGATATTGTTTAGATTTTGTTACTGGGACTTGATTAGCAGAAGGGAAATCAGACATTCAGTAGTGAGTTCAGTGCTAACAGGTCAAGAAGAGTAAAATTGAAGTAAGTAAGCTGAGGATAGGAGCTAAAAGATGTTGGTGAGAGAAATAAGGTTAAGTCATGAAGTAATTGAATGGGAAGAGGTCAGATGGGGGTGAAAATAAAGCGGGTAATCACAAAATTAAAGAAAATACTTAAAGTACAGAGCAAGACAATTTGATTTGACCTGCACAGATTCATATATATTCTTGCAACACTTTCCAAACTTCCAATCACTTGATTTCTGGAACCACTACTGAAGTGGATACATCTGCTGTGGGAAGAAGTCATTGGTTACCAACGAGTGGGGTAGGAGGGCAAAACCGTAAGTGGAAACTCAAGCAGTTTAGCAAAGGCCCTTCACTTGCAGTTGCCATAGCAGAAAATGTTTATTTTCTCCAAATACTTGAAGTAAAATGTCAAGTCACTAAGGTCAGTAATATACAAGGGCTGATCTGAAAGTAATGCCTCCTATTTTATTATGTTGGCCCATGGTATCAGGGGTAGACGTTGGTGGTATGGCAGTAGAGGCTGAACCTTCCCAGCAATATTCCACTACATGTTGTTGCCATGTGACAGATGGCAGCAGAGGGGCACTCTGACAGAATGATATCTGACATGGAAGAGTGTATGAAGCAAAGGTGTCAAACTGAAAAAATTGCACCCATTCACATTCATTGGTGCTTGCTGAATGTTTATGGAGACCAAACAGTGGATCTGAACGTAGTGACAAAGTGGGTGGTGAGTTTCAGCAGTGATAACAGCAGTGTGAAAGACAAGCTACACTCTGGATAGCCATGCAGATATTAATGAGCATGCAAGCTCTTGTTCATCACTGGTGAAAATACATAGTTAATGGTGGTGACTATGTTGAGAGGCTGGTTTGTAGTGGAGAATTTGCTCTATCAAATAACATTATTGCATTCTTTTTAGTTGTTGTAATTTCCATGGAAATAAATAGGAGGGATTACTTGCAGTGCAGTGAATGTAGTACAAATGGTTTGAGTATTTTCACTCAAAAACATGAAAACATCATGCACTACATGGATCTACTACTTTGTCATGTATGCTAGTCTTGGAGATGGTGAGCAAGAGATCCTTGAAGGTTTCATTTACATGAGCATGTTTGTTCCAATAGCATACTTTCCCAATCTTTCTATAGTTAAATATTTCCTACATTCATAGCAGGACCAGAAGCAGTTGCAATAGATGTGATAATGTAGAAAGCTGATAATGCAGAAATGGAGGTTGAAGCAAAGCAGCTGTTTTTCAGAGATGTAAAAGCATAGGACTGCATGTGGCCAAAACTCAACTGCATAAGGCTGCAAACAGAAAGCAAGGTTGCGGAACGTGTCTGACAAGAAGAAAAATACAAAGAGTGGTGGAATGGTAACATGTTCCTTAGTGCTCAGGGCAGGTGCTTCCAAATGTTTTGTGTTTTGTTTTCTTTGGTTGTTAGAGTAAGCAACATGCAAAAGTGCAGTTTCTGAAACAACCCTACTGAACTGTCCTGTCAGTCATCTGAACAGTTCTTCTGCATGCTGCTATGAAAATTTCTGAGAAACACACTGGATTTTATTGCTTCAGTATAACTTGCTAGAAGGACTGGAAGTAGTTCTTCTCTCATAAAAGCTAAACAAAAGCTGTTGCTTTTTGCAAGGGCATTTTTGGCTCTGGTGTGAAATACATGGAATACTTTCATTAGAATCTGTGGTAATTATGTGAGTAAAGACCCTGGACGTCTAGGCCACACAGTGGTGGGTGAGTTTTCAGTATCATTGAAAATCCTTCACCTTGTGGACAAAGATAGATTAAATGTATTTGTTAGTTAGTTAGTTTGTTTGTTTTGGAAGAAAAGCTCCAGAAACCAAACTAATGATAACCTCTTACAATAACAACACACTTAGTTATTCTGCATCTGGACAAGCAAGAACTATCATATCCAGAACAAGCTTTCTAAATGAGGCCACCCATCCCCCATTTGATTCATTCTACAGACAGGGATGTGGTACAAACAGATCTCAAGTGATTCTCCCAGTGTTCAGAAGGCCTGCGCTCTGAACTAAAGTCTCTTGAATGCCAGTATTTTTAGGCTATCTGTGCCATGCTGATGCACCTAGCTTGTTTTCTTGGTTGTTCTTTCTTCTCCAGGACCAAAGACGTCTTCAAGTAACATTTCTACTTAAGTATGGTGCAAGCTAAAAATTGTCCTCTCAGGTTTTCTCTGGTGTGCTAGATATGTTTCACTGTAGGCACCAGATGCTGTTTTCTCAATTCACTGCACAGGCCAGGATTTTATTAGAATACAGCAACTGGTGCTTGTGTGCATGGTCAACTTATTCAGCATTAAAAATGATAATGGCTCCAAAGTTCCAAAGTGGCATTGTCTGGAAATTGCACTGGAATAAAACAGTAACATTCTATTTCACAGCAAAGGCTGTCCTCAAACTCATCCTTTGCATTACAATGCATTTGTGATATTAGGAAGGAAGAAAATTGAAGAATTTAGAAATTCCCCAAGGCAATTCTCACATTTCCTCCTGTGACATGTCAAAACAGTAAAGAATGAGCATGATTCACAGGATGCAGCTATTCTGCTGCTTCCTCATGTGTCTGATCCCACAGCTCTCTGCTGTAGATGTAACGTAATCCAACGCTTGAGTCTGATATGAGGATTTAAGCACAGCTCTGGGGGAAACAGGATATTTTTTATTTTCCAGGAAAAAGAAAAGCCTTCAATCTGGATTGTAGCATTGCTTAGAGTTCTCTTGTTCATTTTGTTTCTAAAACTCATCCAAAGTATGAATTTCACAGCACCTAGTAGAGTTCTATTTATGCACTGGGAATATAGAACATCGGAGTAGATTTTCAGTCAGTGGCTTCGTTAGGCTTGTTTTGCAAAGGAGACTGAAAAGCACTGTCAGTAGATCTAAAGCCATCATTCCATGATGTACAATTTGGCAGGAAAACATTATGATTTTTGTAATTAGGGAAAAAGTAAAAAAATTAAACCTCTGGACTTAGAGGATGTTGTGACGCTTGCATGTTCTTGGGTGTTGCCCACAGTTCTACTGCCTTTGGTACTGTTTGAAGCCTTATATATTTGAGGGCAGTAACATCTGAGATATATGCCTATCATAACCCCTAAGGCATTTATATTAAGTGTAACCAAAGATGAAGTTCACTTATGGTATATATATTTTTAAGTTAAGACTGAAATTTACGAGGGCTGCTCTGAAAGTTATGCCTCTTATTTTGTTATCATAGAATCATAGAATCATAGAATGGCTTGGGTTGAAAAGGACCTCAAAGATCATCGAGTCTCAACCCCCCTGCCAAGTGCAGGGTCGCCAACCACTAGACCAGGCTGCCCAGAGCCACATCCAGCCTGGCCTTGAATGCCTCCAGAGATGGGGCATCCACAACCTCTCTGGGCAACCTGTTCTAGTGCGTCACCACCCTCTGTGTGAAAAACTTCCTCCTATATCTAACCTAAATCTCCCCTGTCTAGGTTTAAAACCATTCCCCCTTGTCCTATCGCTATCCACCCTCATGAACAATTGTTCCCTCTTCTCTTTATACGCTCCCTTCAAGTATTGGAAGGCCACAACGAGGTCTTCCCGGAGCCTTCTCTTCTCCAAACTAAACAAGCCCAATTCTCTCAACCTTTCTTCATAGGAGAGGTGCTCCAGACCTCTGATCATCTTGGTGGCCCTCCTCTGGACCCATTCCAAGAGCTCTGCGTCTTTCTTGTGCTGGGGGCCTCAGGCCTGGATGCAGTACTCCAGATGGGGCCTCACAAGAGCTGAGTAGAGGGGGACCACCACCTCCCTCTCCCTGCTGACCACTCCTCTTTTAACTTAGCCCAGAACATAGCTGGCCTTCCGGGTTGCCAGCGCACACTGCTGGCTCATGTCCATCTTCTCATCCATCAGGACCCCCAAGTCCTTCTCTCCAGGGCTGCTCTCAAGGAGTTCTTCCCCCAGTTTGTATAAATACCTGGGATTGCCCCAGCCCAAGTGCAGCACCTTGCATTTGGCCTTGTTGAACCTCATTAGGATTACCTGGGCCCACTTCTCCAGCCTGTACAGGTCCCTGTGGATGACTTCCCTTCCCTCCAGTGTATCAACTGCACTGCTCAGGCCCACAACGTCATGTTGGCCCACAACGTCAAAGGCTGATGTCGGTGGTACAGCAGTAGAGTATGAACCTTCCCACCAATATTTCATTACATTTTGTTGCCATGTGACGGACAGCAGCAGAGGGGCAGCCTGACATATGGCATCTCACAAAGAAGTGCATATGAAGCGACGGTGTGTAACAACTCCTCCATGCAGAAAAAATGACACCCACTGACATTCATCAGCACTTGTAGTATGTTTCTGGGGACCAAACAGTGTATGTGAACACAGTGAGCTTGTGCTGGTGCATTTCAGCAGTGGTGAGAGCGACAGTGTGTAACCTCCGCTGGTGCAGATTTTTACAAGCAACGCATGTAGGCTCTTGTTCATTGCTGGTGAAAATGCATAGCTAATAGTGATGCATATGTTGAAAAATAGTGTTTCGTAGTGAAGAATTTTCTCTATCAAATAGTGTTGTTGTGCTCTTTGTACCTGTTGTCATTTCTATACAAATAAATAGGCGACATTACTTTCAGAGCAACCAATGGATAACTGGTATCTACAGTCTCCACTCAATGGCTGTAATAGTTAATGAAATAATATATGTACATGTACAAAGTAGAAGAGAAAGAATAACAAGGCATTAGGTATTCTTGTATGTTCTCTACATGCAGTAATTAATGTCTCTGAAGTCAGCAGGGTGGATGAATACAAGCTGCTGTGAACAAATTTAAAAACTGGACCTTCTCTGCCTTCGGTTCTGATTCATTTGGCTTCTTTTAAAAGTAAGTGAAACAGCAAGTGCAGCAGTCTCGCCTCCTCCCTTTAAACAAAGCCAACAAGATATTAAACTCTGTTCCCAAATGCTTATTTTTGCTCTCTTTTTTAGCCCATGGCAAGGAGCTCAGGAAAGGGGAATAATCACTTTTAGAAGGCATCACTGAGACAGTGTGTGAAAGCTGACAGAAATGAAATGCCCTGCTCCTTTCTCCACACCTGTGACAATGTTCTTCTGTTCAGGGGGCTTTGGGCACCGAGCATTGCAGCAGTACTCCAGCTGCTGCTGAGATAGCATTTCTAAGTGCAGGATGCCCATGATTGCCATTGAGGACTTTCACAGTTCTTTTTCTTAAAAGTGGGTATCGTCTTAAATTTGGGGAAAGCCTGTTTTGGGGTGTACTACCCAAGTACTTCCTCGTGCATTTTCCCAGATGAAAGTACTAACATTGGTATGACCTGAGCTTTTCCTGCTCTGTAAGCAAGAACCAGGCTTAGTTAGTGGATTTAAATAATACAGTCACCTTAGTGGTTATTGTTAGGCTTCTGATGTTAGTTCACCTGGCCTTACTCATCTGCAGTATTTCTTCAGTTCTCAAGCACCTTCATTTCTCCTAAGGGACATACTTGAGAAACTCAGTATTATCCTGCCTGAGTAGGAGTCATACAACGTGACACCAAAGCATGGCCAATGAACATCGAGCTAAAATCACCTCACCCTCCTTTGGGTGTTGGTTTGAATAAACAAATAATTGTTGCTTCCTAGAAGCTTCTGACAAAGAATATCGTCATTAGTGAGGTAACTACTTAAAAGCAGGTAAGGCAGGACTCCAGACTACCACACCCTGTGTTCTCATGTACCTGGAACTCTTTTAAATCTCCTGCAACCTTTGAAGAGAAAACAAAGGCCCCACTTCAGTAGCTCTGACCTTCAAGGGAAGGTCCACTAATAAAAATTGTTTATGTAAAGCTTATTTACTTCAGAGAGAATGTAGGATTCGTTCAAAACTTAGATTACTAAAAACTCATCTATTATGGTTTATTCATCCAGATTCCCAGCTCTTTGGCATAAGCAATGCAAAAAACATTTTCTCCTCATTAAACACAGTGTAGTCTTTTTCTAACACTTATGAAAAGCATCTTTTATTACTGAGAATCATTTATTCATTTTACAAAAAAATCCGTTTTGTTACATAATGAAAAATAACCACCACAAAACTGGGCATCCTTAATAATTTTTTGTTGTTGTTGTTGTTCCCTAATCATCTACAGATAGGATATGATGTAACCTCAGGTTAAATATCAACCATTTTGCTGTACTGTAGGAACATATCTAATAAAATCAGCAGAATAAGGAAGCAGAAAACCCAAATGGACCCTAGATACTTGCTGACCACTTTTCCAGACACTCTCCCTGTATAACTTTCAGAAAGTTATAAACCTATGCCAACAACATCCGAGCACTAGCTCAGTACCGCTAAGCATTTTATGTGGCCCAAGGTCCAAATCCGTCTGACTGCCCATCCAGCTAAGTGGAAACCATTGAGCAGTCTCTGGATTGAGCTAATATTTACAGCATCATTAAGTCAAATTCATCTTGGATAGCATTCTAGCTGAGGGAAGGCCTGACTATACATGCCCTTTTTGTATATGGCTTCAACAAAATTCCTGTACTGCAGGATCATATTCCAACTACTTTTCAGCCCTGAGACATCTTAAATATTTTGTTTACTACAAATTAAAAAGAAATGTGTTATAAATATATGTCATTATTAAAAGTGATGCTACAAGTAACCTGATACTTCTCATCCCTTATGTATAACATGCCTGTAAATGAATTTGTATTTGTTTTGCTGTTCCTTTTTCACTTTGCATTCCAGCATTCCTTGATAAGCATTATCTTTTATAGAAAGGAAAGTAAGTGTAAACTGGAACACGCTTCCTCCTCACAATGCCCATTTCTGTCTTGTTTAATGACTTTTGCCCATACATCTCCTGTGTGATCAGACTCAGCAATCACTTAAGAGCTAAATCCTGCAAAGGACAATCACAAAAATAAGGATCTTATGTTACAGGCTGAAAAGCAGTAACCTGGCTAACCATGAACCTGAGGTTCAAAAAGTCAAGTTGACAATGTGATATTTGGGAAATGCAGGTGTGACATGCGATGGCACTAGGGTTTTGCTTACAATATTTTCACCCTTCTGGACAAACACAGTATCACGTTCCAGATCTCATAGATTTAAGATGTCAATAAAAACTACAGAGTAGAATCATTTTAGTACCACTGGTTTATTTTCAAAGCATTTAACAGATCACCCTCTCCAACTTCTTATTTTAGGAAATGTAAAACCACAGTTTGACTCAGGGGAAGTCTGAAGCAACGCTCCGTACAGAAATGTGAAGAAATTTTATTCCTTGGCTTTTATATCCAGTAAGAGAGGCAGAAGAAATGCCTTGACAGTTGAGTGCCTATCCATCAAGAGATTGGATAGCTTCATCTCCTGTATACATAAACATTCACTCTTTGAAAGAGTGAACTATCAGGACTTCTGGATACATAAATAAAGAAGTGGTAGGAGGAGCTAAAGGAGCTAAAAACACTGAAAACACTAGAAAAGATTGCTCTACATGGCCTCATTCAAAGAGCAAAGGATTCAGAACAATGCCATATCTCACTTGAAGAGTGGAAAGCACAGCGCAGAAGAGAACAATAGTATTAAAATGAAGATTGTGGATCTCACAGGATGAAAATACAATTTAGATATCATTTTTGTTTACTTAAAGAGAAATCTATGTATTTCCTTGAAAAATAGATTAGTCTACCAATCTATGTGATAACCCTGAGGATCTGAGAGGGTGGATTTAGCATATGCATATATTTTTATCTTTGTAATTTGAGAGTAAAGCCATTGATTTGCATACAGCTATACTAATGCAAAGGAGTGAGAATCACAGCATAAGATAGTAAAGCATAAATTCACAAATGTGTAAGTTACATCACATAATTTATTTTCTGAATGTTGCTCATCTGGATATAGCAACACTTTTTAAAAATTAAATGAAACTTTGGATTCCTTCTTCTCTTATCTTCATTTTCATTTTAAAAGGAAAGTTCAAATATATTTGAACCATACCTTTTTTATAATGAGCCTCTCTTATAACAAAGCCTCCTTTTATAGTTCAGTACTGTGGCAACAGTAACGTAAACTTTCATTTAACAAGATGTTCATAGTTCACACAGTAAGAACTTCAGCACAATCCCTGTTAATTTACAAAACAGCACAAATCATTTTGATTTGAGTATATACAGAAACAGTTCTCCAAACAGATAGAAATTAAAACAGAACTTTAGACACATATTATGGGTAGGGAGAAGGAGTAAGGACAATTCTGATTTTGTGTGTGTGGTTGTTTTGGGCATTGTTTTCTGACAGGAGTACTTATGTTTTTCCTGTCATCTGAACTTAACAGTCCCAGAAAACACAAGGGTCATGAATGTCTTTGTTTGCATCTCAATTAAAGGATTTCCAGATGGTGTTATTATACTGACTATAAGGGTCCTGGCCTTAAATCAATGCACCTATGAAATTCTCATTCATGCCAGCAGGGTTTTTGCTTGACCATACCAAACTCCTCCAAAGCCCTCCAATCAATAACTCTTAAAGAACTGATTAAATTGTTGGACAGGGAATATCTAGATTGTTGTAACAATATTCTGTTTTCCCAAGTCCACCACACCACTTTCTGTGGTGCTAGTTGCTACAAGGGACCTGACCAGTGGCACTCAACACCCCCAACATGTAAGAAGTAGGCCCATGGATGGGACTGGTCACGCGGCACAATTCGTGTGTAAAATGTTTTTTTTTAGTGCTGTAACAGGGTTACAGAGCAATGCATCATGCCAAGGAATGACACAGCACTTCTAGCACTGCTATCAGCACAGCTAGCACATAAGCTGTTATCAGAATTACAGTCACCTGTACAGTTAACACACTTTGCTTTTTAAAGGGAAGAAGGTGCAAAAAATAACAATAGTGAGGTGGAAGAAGGGAGACATCAGCCTGCCTGCAGTGAAACCTGCCCAAGAAGTGGGAATAACATTCACTCTGTACATACACTCCAACCCCTGTAAGAAAGTGATCTAAGGTCACAGAGCTCTGCAAGCTGCCTTTGTTTATTTTTTGTTCATTTTTTTTAATCCATTTTGTTTTCACTCTTTTTTTTTTTCCTTTTTCTTTATTTTGCTTTTTCCTTGACTTTCTTCTCTCCTTTCTCTTTTTTCTTTTCTTTTCTTTCCCCTTTTCTTTCCTCTTTTCTTTCTTTTCCTTTCTTTCCTCTTTTCTCTTCTTTTCTCTTCTTTTCTCTTCTTTTCTCTTTTCTTTTCTTTTCTTTTCTTTTCTTTTCTTTTCTTTTCTTTTTTTTTCTTTTCTTTTCTTTTCTTTTTCTTTCCTTCTTTTTTTCCTCTTTTCTTTCTTTTTCCTTTTCTTCTCTTTTCTCTCTTCACTTAACCTCACCTCACTTTCCGCACCTGAGAAAGTTCCCCTCGCCTCTCTCCCTCCCTGCCCCGGAGCAGCGCGCAGTCCCTCAGCACTGGCGGGAGCCGCCGGCCGGGTTGCCCCGTCGGCCGTGCGGGAGCGCCGCGCCGCAGCCGCGCCTCTTCTCCAGGCATTACGGTAGGACGGCCGGGGCGCGCCTCTTCCACCTGCCAGCGGGCTTTAAAGTTGCAGGCGGCCGGGACGCGCGATGACTCTGATCGTGCTGCCCGGGGCGGGCGGGCAGCCGCCAGGGCGTACCGCGGTTCCGCTGCGGGAGCAGGGCCGGGGCGCGTCCTACCCAGCAACTTCGGGGGAGGATTTTCCCCTCGCTCCCGCTCGCTAGATTTTTGGTGGCAAAAGAGGGCCGGGGGCAAGCGGGGGGGCGGCGCGGCGCGGCGCGCCGGGGAAACTTCATGTCTGTGGCAGGTCACCCGCGCGGCTCGGGCGCCGGCCCCGGCGCTGCCGCGGATTACCGCGCATCCGCTCCTGTGGAACGGCCGGGCGGCCGCGGGTAGCGCCGACCCCGTCCGGCGCCGCGGCCCCTCCGAGGCAAGCCATGGAGCCCGGCGCGGCCCCCGACCTCCGTGACGTCGAGCAGAAGCTGGGGCGCAAAGTGCCCGAGAGCCTGGCGCGGCCGCTGCGCGGGGAGGAGCATCCGGGCCGCGCCGCCGCCGCCGCCGAGCCCGCTCGCGGCCCGGCGGCGGCCCCCGGCCGCCGCCGCGCCGCCGCTCTCGCGCGTCTGGAGACCAAACTTCGCTTCCTGAGGCAGGAGATGGTGAGTAGCCGGGCGCCGAGGGAGCTCCGAGGAAGCCCACACAGCGCTGCGGACGGCGGCGCCCCCAGGCCCAGCTTCCCGGGGCCGGCCCGTCCGCGCGGGCAGCGCCCCCGTGCTGCAGGCGGGGCCGCCCGGAGCGGCTGCGCGGCGCCGCGGGCCCTGACCTCGCCGTGGCCCAGTGCGGCCGGGGGACAGCGGGGAGACCGCCCGGGTGGGAGGCGGCTGAGCCTGAGCGGCCCGAGGGAGAGAGGTTCTCCGGGGTTCTTGCAGAGTGACAGTTAACTGCTGGGTGGGTCACTGCCACTTGCACTTCCTCTGTCGGCTAGTTAAAAGCCTTGAGTGTTGGTGTATCAATAAATAAAATAACACCTTCATCTCCTTCTGTTCTAAATGTATTCTCCACATTGTACCTGTTTCCTGGGGGCATCTCGTATCTGAAGAGACTCTGGAGGTCTTGGAGCTGGAAGCTCAGCCCAGTGTTCAACATTTCCAGTTCTAGACAGTGGTCTTCAGAGGTTTATTTAGTTCCAGACAGTAGTCATTCATCAAATGCCTATTTATAACGTGACTGAGAAATTTGTGACTACTTACTTCAGAACTTCTCACATACTTACTGTCTTAAAACAGAAGCTTACCTGCCTCGTCAGATGAAATTTCTCAGTGGTGCTATGAAATTGCCATTTTAACGCTAAATGAAAAGGACCGTTACACTCTTTGCAAGCAAATGAGCGAGTGAGCAGATACTGGGCACTTAGTAGGTACAATTTTGACTGTGCAGAGTTCTTCACATGTGTGCACCTATTCTGCTTCAGTGGGTTTTTTTTTTTTTTTTTTTTTTTTTTTTTTTTTTTGCAGAGTGTAACCATTATGTGAGATCTCAAGAAACTTTTTCAGGTAACAGTTCTTCCCGTGGTTCTTGTCACATAGCTGACTTGATCAAATTCCATTTTGGTTTCCTTGTTGGGGTGAAGTTTTTGCTGGCACCTTATTGAGGTGGCTTGATGCAAGCACCATGTGTGTCAGCACGATGTTAGTGGTGGGTAGGTAGGAAGGTCCTTGTAAGTTGGTCACTTCGTCTTCTAATTTATGCATAAATTTTCATGTCCCAGTCTTCAGTTACTGATTTTCTTCTTCCTACGTCTCTCTTTTTTCCCCCAGTTCTCAGAATGAACATGTTTTAGTCTCAGCATCCTTGACCTCTCCTGTTCTCTCTCATTTTAATGTCTGACTTACTTTTTTTCACATGTAAACAGGAAAATGTCCAGGTAGATTTTTACTATCTCCAGAGAAGGAGAGCCCCCAGCCTCTCTGGGCAACTTGCTTCAGTGCTCTGTCACCACCAAAGTCAAGAAGTTTTTCCTCCTGCTTATATGGAACTTCCTGTGTTCCAGTTTGTTTCCATTGCCCCTTCTGTTGCTGGACACGGCAGAAATGGGCATAGCCCCATCCACTTGACTCCTGCCCTCTAGATATTCATAAGCATTGATAAGATCTCCCACTTTCCTCATAAAGAAGGTGCTGCAGGCCCCTAGTAATCTCAGTAGCACCGTGCTGGAATCTCCCTAGAAGTTCCCGGAACTGAACACAATACTCTAGATGTAGCCTCACCAGGACAGAGTAGAGGGGGAGTAACACCTCCCTTGACCTGCTAGCCATGCTCTTTTTAATGCATTATAGGATACCATTGGCCTTCTTGGCCACAAGGGCACGCTGCTGGCTCATGACCAACCTATTGTCCACCAGGACACCTGTGTCCCTTCCCACAGAGCTCTATTCCAGTGGGTCATCCCTAACCTGTACCGACACATGCAGTTATTCCTCCCCAGGTGCAGGCCTCCACACTTTTCCATGTTAAACATCATAAGGCTGCTCTCTGCCCAACTTCCCAGCCTGTCCAGATCTCACTGAATGGCAGCACATCCTTCTGGTGCCTCAGCCACTCCTCCCACCTTTGTATCATCAGCAAACTTGCTGAGGGTGCACTCTATCCCTTCTGATGAAGATGTTTCACAAGACCACACCTAGTACTGACCCCTGGGGAACACTACTAGCTACAGCCTTCAACTAGACTATGCCCACTAATCACAACCCTCCAAGCTCTTCCAGTCAGCCAGTTCTCAATCCACTTCACTGTCCACTCATCTATCCCACACTTCCTGAGCTTTCCTATGTAGAAGTTATGGGTGACAGTGTCAAGGGCCTTGCTAAAGTCAAGGTAGCCAACATCCACTGTTCTCATCTACCCAGCTTGTCATGGCATCATAGAAGGCTACCAGATTGGTCAAGCATGATTTCCATTTAGTGAATCCATGTTGGCTACTCCTGATAACCTTCTCTTCCACTTGCTTGGTGATCCAAAATAAGTTGTTCCATCATCTTCCCAGGGATGGAGGTGAGGCTGACAAGGCTGTAATTTCCTCTCTCATCCTTCTTGCTTTTTTTCAAGACTGGAGTAACATTGTCTTTCCTTCAGTTCTCAGACAGTTCTCCTATTCTGCATGACCTTTCAATGATGAAGAGAGGTTTGGCAGTCACTTCTGTCAGCTCCTTCAGCACTCGTGTGTGCATCTCATCAGAGCCCATGGAGCAGCTAGTTTGCCTAGATGATCTCTGACCAGATCCTCCTGGACTAATGGGAAGTCTTCCTTTCTGCAGACTCTCTTTCTTACTTCCAGGGTCTGGGATTACCGAGGGGCAGTCTTAGCACTAAAGACTGAAGCAAAGAACGCTTTCAGTAACTCTGTCTTCCCAGTGTCCTCCACTACCAGGGCACTCACCTCATTCAGCAGTGGACACACATTTTCCCTGGCCTTGCTTTTGCTACTGACATACTTCAAGAAGCCTTTCTTGTTGTCCTCAGCCTCCCTCACCAGATTTAATTCCGAGTGGGCCTTAGCCTTCCTTGTATACCTGTGTATCCCTGCATGCCCTGACAGTGTTCGTATATTCCTCCCATGCAGCCAGACCCATTTTTCACATTCAGTGGACTTTCTTCTTCCATTTGACTTTTCCCATGAACTTCTTACTCATCACTGCAGGTTTTCTGCCACCTTCACTTGATTTCTTACTCTTACTCTTAGGGATGCACCAGACTTGAGCTTGGGGGAAAAGGTGCTTGAATGTCAACAAAATCTCTTGGGTCCCCTTACCTTCCAGTGCTGTATCCTATGAGATACCTCTAAGAAAATCCGTGAAGAGGCCAGAGTTGGCTCTCCTGAAGCCCAAGTTTTCAATACTTGTTATTGCCTTACTTCTTAAGTCGAAAGAATTCTGTTACACACCTCGCCATCTGACTTCTATTCTGTGTATGCCCATTAAGCTTTATAATGACTATTCATTGTACAAGGTGAAGTATAGGTACACTATCTACATATTTTTTGTGTTGTCATCTGTTTTCTGTAATCCACATTTTGGAAGTGAACTGTCTTCTTGTGGTTATCCTCAAGTCTCTCTAGTAACTTGATGAGTCTTCTCTATCTGGAGGGTTTCTTCAGGTTCATAATCTGTCCGTTCTGGGTTTTTCTTGTGACACTGTAAAGATACAATCAATTTAAAAGCAGTATGTGATAAAACTAACCGTTTCTGTGTTTGTTTCTCTTCTTCTGAACATCATTCCTAAAACAGAACTAAAAATTCTATCTGTCTTCTCAATATTTCATGTAAATTACTTCCATATTATTCTTTGGCTCTCATGAATACCTGAGAGGCCTTGAATGGGCAGAAAACTAGTTAATACCTGGTGCAGTAGTAAACATGCAAAAAATTGAAAAAATTAGAAGTTTAGAAAATCAAGATACATCCATCATGCTACCTTTTCCTAGGTGCTCTATGGTATCAGCCTCTGCATCTTGCCCATGGATTTTCAGATACATACATGCAGGGTTTTTTTGCTCACTTGACTGAGGCTTTAGAGAATTTTTTTATACGTCTTTGTAATCCAAGGTTATTCAGACTCTTTCATATTCTTACTTGTGTTTAAGATTGTTCGTATAGTCACATATAGAAGGCTTGAGACTAATAAGCGTACTGACATCTTCATCTTTAAAGTTGACCAGTCTGTGTTGACAAATTTCAACTAAATCTGAGAAACAAAGCAATCTTAAAAATAATACATTAGTAAAATTTGATCTTTTATTGCATTTAAATCATGATGATACCAAAGCTTTTCATTGTGCTACAGATATATTTTACTGTTAATTATTTTTTATCACCTCATTCCAACTCATAGCTACCACAAAGTACCTGTGTTGTCTACAGATACCCTATTGTTTTTCTCCTGACAGTAAAGAACAAGGAAGGCACACCTGAAACTGGTTGTGATGCTTAGGAGTGGACTTTAAACCTTATCTCAGGGCATATGTATCTTTCCAGTGGCCAGTGCAAATTCATCTGTACAGAAACAGAAGTAGGTGTAACTCTTCCTCATTTTAAAATGGGAAATCTCATCTCATCCCACCCATCTCATGCACGTTTTCCTACTGTCACCAATGAAATCAATTTTTCTGTTCTTCCAACTATGTTATGTGTTTATCACACTTCAGATAAACATTCTATATCTGCTGGTTCAGATTCTTTTGAGGAAGAAATAGATGGTGGCAGCTTTGAGATGCCTGTCATTAAGTTGCCAGGTACTTGGGCCTGGAAGAGCACGAATTAAATGGTGTATGTGATTACCTCTCATGTGTCATCTGCTGCAGAAGAATGTTAAGAGATGTAATCGTATCCATATTTAACTTAGATGTACCACTTTTGACCGTGACAGATTGGCAGGTGCATAGGGGTAAAACTGTACATCTGCTGACTGAGGCCTTGAGTTTGCATTTGGATTACTCGGATCCTTTTGCTACATTGAGTGTTCTTTTTCCCTGGAGCCCAATTTTTTTGGTAGCTAATGGATTCATACACAAAACAGCACAGGGTATCTTTTTTTGAAATATTAGTTATTTTTTGAAATAAGGACCTGCTGGGCCAGGGCATCTTCAGTTTTTCCAGGCAAGGCTGTGTTTGCCACTGCACTGGTAATCCTGAAAACCTTTGAGATTAACTGCCACTGCTTCTTCAAAAGCCTCATTGCTCTAGTGTGTCTAGTCAGCAGTGCAAAGCGCTGTATCAGATGTTGATTTTCTGTTAGATTAATTGGAATGTTTGTTTAAACACTTGATTGAAGATAAAATCTTAACTATGAAATTACTAGTGGCTAAGCCTCAAGCCTGGGTAGGAGGTTTGTTTAACCTTAGTTTCTTAGTGAGCAGTTACTCAGTAAATCCCTGAAGTGAGGTTCTTTTTAGGACTAGAATGAAAACAGAAATAGAAGTTAAGTTATTTCCATAGGTCCAGTGGAATTTCACTGAAAATGGTGGTAGTCTTTGGTCTTGGTAACAAGTTCTCTCTATTGTAGCCTCAGATTTGCAAGGTGTGGTGCAGGACTTAGCAATTTTTAGGTAGCATTTTGAGTGGGCAGAGTGTTTTTGTTGAAAGGGATTTATAGGTTGATACTTTGGGAAAATGACCAAATCTATCAAGAAATGAATTTCTGCAAGAACTTTGCCAAATTATTTGTCTTTCAAGACCATCTTCAGAAGGACAAGGTGAACAAGTTTATTTAATTTTAAATTTACACTTAAGCATACTTCTACTAGCAAATCTCATGCAGTGCCTGATAAAGGCTTGAATTCTGGAATGTCTCTGTGTTTCACTCAGTCTCTACTTCTGGTCATTCTTACTCAGCTATACCAGCAGCTGAAGGATTTAAGTCCCCAGGAAATACATGTATGCTTACTTTATTAATTACTGCTTGTCCAAGAGTCAGTGAAACCTTGCAGATACCTGACCTAGCAGCATCAGTCTGAAATGTAATAATTACAAAGAGACTGTCACAGTAGTATTATGGATACTTCACTACACTCAAAGATCCAGTTAGACTGTCAG
The DNA here is from genome assembly GCF_002078875.1 of Numida meleagris. Lineage (NCBI taxonomy): Eukaryota > Metazoa > Chordata > Aves > Galliformes > Numididae > Numida > Numida meleagris. The sequence continues at coordinate 31,288,183 of NC_034438.1, forward strand.
ATTACAGATAACATATTTTAACAGCCCTGATTTGAAAAAATGTACATTATCATTTCATAATGTTTCTTTCCTGATTACTTTGTTTCAAAGATGGAGGTAGAATGTGGCTTTGAAGTTGTTTTTTAAAATCTGATTAGTGACAATTCATAATGAAAAAATGTGGGGTTTTGTTGAAAGCTAAGTGGCATATGCACAGAGCTCTGCAGTTTAAGTGACTTACAGTATCTTTTTGCAAATAGATGGCAAACTTTCTGCTGAAATCAGCAGAACTGCATGACTTCATGTGGATACTTATGACTAACAATAGTTAAAAAGAATCTTTTCTGTGTAAACTGGAAAAGCTTGAAATGCACAATACCAGATACATACACTTACCAGAGATGACCAGGCCATAAGTGCACTTTTAATTTTTGTTTTAAAAAAATCCCTAACAGTAAATTGTTTAAAAAAAAAAGCACTTTAACTTCATTTTATTTAAGAATTGCAAGATTCTTTGTCTGGTCTCTGCTTTCAAGCTTGAAGCCTCGTAAACTTTCAGCATTTAATATGTTTATTTCCTAAGAGTTTCATTCTTGTCCATGTCCTAGAAAAGAGACCGGATTCTAGAATCTGGAGCAAATGACGATGAACATACAGGAGTATAAAGAGAGAAGATAGGACCTGCTGAATTGTAATTGAAATTTGATGCAGTCAAGTGCAGTTTCTCTCTTGGATTTTCACCTGCATTTATAACCATCGCAGCTGGGCATCTTACATATAACCAGCTACCAGAGGTGGTTCCCAGATTACTAATTGTAAAGATAAAGTCCTCTGAACATAAAATTTTGTAGGAGATCTCGTAATAAAAAAGAAGAAAATTTAGGTGCAAATGTAGACTTGTAGCCTTTCCTTTCCAGTCCTTACCCCTGTAACTAGGACTGTGAAATTCAGTGCTGAATTTACTAGTGGTGGATTACTTTTTTCCACCATGTTGACTGTTTATTTTCTGTTGAATTTTGGCTTCAATTACCATTACCCTTAGTAGTGTGGGATTGTGGCCAGTACCTAGTAGGGCACCTAGACTCTTAGAAGGCTGTAAAATCTCTATGCGTAGTAATAGTAAGGTCACCTCAGGTCAGAGGTTCTTCGTTCTACAAAGTCTGTGATTTTATGTATAGGTGTTTTTAAATTCTAACTGAAACATAGGTAACAGGCAGTGCTTGAAACTTAGCATATTTTTTTAATGAATGCAAACCTTCTGTACTGGAGATATATAGAAAATTTGTGACTTTGTGAGTCCTGATGACCGAAAGTAGCTTGACTGAGCCTTGCTGCAAAATAACTGGAAAAAAAAAAAGAAAGGCTATTTGTAGGCTTATCATAAAGCTATTAACTACATCTTCAGTGCTGAAGAACTGCTAATTACAGATGTTAGGAAAAAAAAAAACTAAAGAAGGAAGCAGGAGAAACTTGAATTTGGACTGAAGTGTGAGGACATCTGTCAGCAGAGCAATTATAAAGAACAGGATTACCTGGTTTGGGCCAGTAAGTTTCCTGGGTGCATTAGAAAAAATAACTTCTTTAAGACATTTCATGTGTCTGGCTTTCTTGTTAGGAAAGTCTTGGGTGTACTTTGGTACATTAAGCTGTTCTGCCCTTCTGTGCTGTGGCCTTGTTTCCAAGCACTGTTCAGGAATATCATCTTTGTCATTGTATAACTTCAGTTAATGACAAAAGGGAAACCTAGTACTAGGAGTTCTAAACCTGTGAATGTTGACCTTTTCAGTCATTTAATAAATATTAACTTTTCAGTGGCAGAGAGGCTAAGTTATTCAAGGACTGGAGAAGGACTGGGGAGAACTAGGTGGGAGTGACACCTGCGGAATTTGAGGAAGAAGTTGAAATATTTGTTCTGAAATACTGTCTGCAGTAAGAGCCAAGGAGGAGATTAATAATTAAAACAATTATGTTTTTTTAATGTAGAAAGTAAGACATTCTCGCACATCTATACTTTGCAGTTAAGGATATGACTGGTGCTCTCTTCTGTTATCAGCTGAATGACTGCATAGCAGATCTAGCTGGAAAGACTTTTCTACCTACACTCACCATAGTAATGCTGTTTATCATGGAGTAAGTCTTGCCCTGAATAGGTAGTTTTGGGTCTTGATTTTGCACTGTAGCAGAGCCATGTGGACCTTGCCATCTCTAGAGTGATCTGTGCTTTTATTTTGTGTCTATAACAAGCTGTAGCTGTACTAGTAGAACCTATGATGACAGAGAGTATTTTTGTGTTTCTGTTGAAAGGCATGCACTGTAATCTAGTTGCATTGCCATATGTTCTGCAGTCCTTAGGTGCCTGACTAGAATACTCAGTAATTCAGTAATTGTTGAATTCACAGCTATGTAGCAGTTTCTGCCAAATTAAGGCATCTCTATTGATTGTACCTGCAATGTCTGGATTCTTTTTCATAAGGGAACTATTATTGGAGGATGTGTTTTGGAGGAAAATAGTAATTTTACTAGTTGAAATAATCCTATTTTTCATAGTTTTTTAAATGTTTTCTCTTTGTCATTAGTTGTGTGCAGCTTAGGCATCAGTGGTTTTCTTTCCATGTCTGTATTTGTCTCTAGTGAGAGCTGGGTTATGTCCAAAGTGAGCAGTGGACCCATTAAGCACATCCTGTGATGCTGTCTTCCAGTTCTGAAAAGCTATTCAGTCAAGTACCTCAATAGTTTGCAAGCTCCACAGGACTCTTTATTGTGAAGAGTTCATTATAGCCAGCTGGATGGAATTCTAGTAGACCTCATTTATAGAGCTTTGAGAGATATGAGCAACTCACCTCAAGATTTTATCAAATCTAGAAGCAGATATGGATGGTCAGTTGTTTCAGAAATACCCTACACACTGCTCCAGCAATGAGTGCCTTTGTCTTCCAACAGAGAATGATGAGTGTGTGAAATAAAATCCAGCTGAGGATTTCCTCCTTGACTTTGCTCCAAAGGATATTTTTCTCCTTCCATAAGAGGAATTGAGGAAAGAACACTAGAGAGTTTTAAGTGACATATATATATATGCCAAGCATTACTGTTAGCCACTCTGTTTTTCATGACTACCCAGACCTTCCGTAAGTATGGAGAAGAGAAATACAGGCGCAGCTATGCAACCCTGTACACACCAGTCTAATTCTTCTCCCTTCCCACCAACCTGGCAATTCTTAATACTTTGTCAAAAAATGATACGGCATATTTGTTATGTAATAGGAAACACAGACACATTAAGCCGCCAGGGTAAGTTATCTGAATGTTTCATTTACTGTGCTGTAAAACAAACTCCCTGCAATACTGTGTGGGCCTGCTGGGTGCAGTGCCAGGTGAAGTGAAAGCATTTAGTGCCTGTGAAGCAATGCCGAATTGCTGTTTAAATACTGGGAGTTTTGGATTTAATAAACACTTTACTGGCTTAATTTGTAATTTTGTTCACTGCTGCTAGATACTAGCTGCTTTCATGACTAAAATGCTTCCAAAAGGAGAGTCATTTTACTGCATTGCCTCTTTGGCCTGCCACCCTCTAGGTGTAGAAGGAGGTGCACATCCAAAACTTATGATTTAACAAATGGGTTAAGCACTTCCAAGCTCCTTTGTTTAAGCTCAAGAGTTAAGAACAGCTCCACTGCTTTGCATTTTTCTGTCAGTGTCATTTTTTTTTGATCTTCTGCAGAATCTCTATTAGTTTAAAGAAATGTTCTGTTTGAAATGATTGAATTCCTTTTTGTGACTAAGATATGTGCGTATAAGGCATAGCAAACATTATACACAGCCCTGATAATAGCTGGTATTTGCTGAAAAGAAATTTAGCTTATGAAGCTTCAAATTCTGACCTTGACTCTTCCAGTAATTAAAAATTACTAGGAAAAAACAGTCCTAATAACGAGAAAACTGAAGCATTTTTATATAAGTAGACATGGTTTCTACATCACTTTTCTACTTCTGAAAACAAGTGAGATGAAAGTTGCCTAGAGAACAGTGGCTCTTCAGTCCTATCACAAGCCCAAATTTGTTTTCTAAGTTAGGATGCTAACACAGGCTGTTGTTTCTGTTGGTCAAAGCCAAAAAATACATATTTAGAGCAAAGCACACATGAAAATAAAACTACGGCAACACAGAGTTTTTATGTAATTTTGTGCAGAAGTATCCTTTCTGTGGGCAGCAAGGTCTTCTAACTAAAATAAGTTTGGATTATTCTGTGCAAAAACTTGCCGAATTTGAGAGCTTATACCAGGGGTCATTGTAGACTCAGAAGAATTCCAACTATTGTTCTAGATCTGTCAAAACTGCTTGGTTAAGAGGGGAATGAACATGAAATCAGAGTAGTAAGTTTTTGAGGACTTTCCTGATCTATGATTACAAATGCATTTGGCCTTCACAGTGGCATTTCAAACCCTGTCACCATCAATAGGCCTGACTCTTCCCAGACACTGAAATACTTCAGACTGAAGTGGTGGCCTGTGGCAGGTTCCTAGAATTGCAGGGTTTGTAAAAGAAAACTGTAAATCCTTCAAGAGTAGAGAATAAAGACTCTTTGCAAGAGAAGAGCAGCATTACTAGCATACCAAAACAACAGTAATTTTCCTCCACACCAAATTCCAATGGAATTTACTTACTCCTTTGTTAGTTCCTGTCATTAACTGGCTGTGGCTGAAACAGTGAAGTGGGGATAGTTGCTGTTTTCTCTGTAGTCAGATGAATTAACTCACAGTGACCATCAGCTCCTATTCACCTGTGCAGGGCAGCAGTCCTCCCATTTCAGAGGAAAAAATAAAGCAACCCCAACCCCACCTCATTGTTTAAACTTTTTTTTTTCTTTAGCTTGGTCATTTCTCTCCTTAGTTTATTTTAATCTGTGTTCTGCTGAACTTCAGTGACACGTTTAAAGAGCTCTGTCCAACCCTTTTAAGGTAAAGCCACATTTCTCAAACTGAGTCCAGCACAGTTGTGGCCCAGCTTTCCTTGTCTGTTTCCCAAGTCAGTCTGATTATTGTTAAAGGCTTTTCCTAGCCATGTAATGCAAGTCTTGCACTTTATTTCTGCACCCCAACTAGCCAATATTTCCTCAGTAGAAAGAGTAAAGGTGAACGTAACCAATTACCTGGATTCCTTTCCACTGCACTCTTACTTCTGGAAACTGGTTTTACTACTAAGGATTAATATTCTGTGCTGAACTAGGATTAAGTTCCAGTCATCTGTTATGTAGAAATCTTCTCTAAGAACATGCTCAGGTATTTAAAGCACATTACAACTTGAGCCAGAATGGTCTAGGAGAAGTTGAAATCTGCACCAGGTAGAATGGGTGATGGTTATTAACCAGAGTGGGGATCAAAAAATGTGGGAAGACAGGTGTCTGTAGTGCCATGGGAGTTTTTTTTACTGCTACTACCTTAACTTGAGATGTCTTTAGCTAGAAGCGTAGAATTTCTGTTTGTTTGATTTTTAATATGTGCTTTCACTTTACCTGGATAGTCACAGAATCGCAGGGGATTGGAAGGTAATCTAGAGGTCATCTAGTCCAATTCACGCACGATAGTGTCCAGGTGCATTTTGAATATGTCCAGAGGAGGAGATTCCGTAACCTCTGTACAGCCTGGTCCAGTGCTCTGTAAGAAGTTGTTCCACATGTTCGTATGGAACTTCCTGTATTCCAGTTTGTGCTCACTGCCTCTTGTCCTGTTGCTGGACACTGTAGACAAGAGACTGGCCCTATCCTCTTGACACCTGCCCTTCAGATATTTTATAAGTGTTTATAGAGTCCCCTCTCAGTCTTCTCCAGGCTGAACAGTCCCAGATCTCTGAGGCTTTCCTCATACAGCAGATGCTGCAGGCTCCTAGGCATCTTGGTATCCCTCCGCTGGACTATCTCTAGGAGATCCCTGTCTTTCTTCAGTAGGGGAGCCCAGACTTGGACACAGTACTCCAGATGTGGCCTCACCAGGGCAGAGCAGAGGGGGAGGATCACCTCCTTCAACCTGCTGTCCACACTGTTTTTAATGCACACCAGGCTACCACTGGCCTTCTTGGCCACCAGGGCACGCTGCTGGTTCGTGGCCAGCCTGTTGCCCGCCAGAACACCCGGGTCCTTCTCTGCAGATCTCCTCTCCAGAAGGTCAGCTTCTAACCTGTACTGATGCATGCCTTGCAACCTCCAGAACACATTAATTCAGTGTGTTATGTAGAAGCATACCTATGAAAAAGACTTAAAAACTGCAGAAGATATGGTCTGCAGCAGCCAGCCTACTTGGCTAGTTGAGTTGGCCAAGTTGAACATTTCAGCTTGCTGAAATGGTACTAGTTTCTTGTTTGCTTTTAGTTTTTTAAACATGAGATCCTAGATACAGATTGACTGCTAGTTGTTCAACCCTTTCTTAATGAGTAAGAAAGAGATAAAAGGAGCTATTTATAGATATCTGGAAGTTTGGAAGCATATTTTTGGTTGAAAGACCAAAAATAGGTGATTTTGCTTCATTTTATCTAAGAGATCTCGAATTTGCTAGTACATGCTGATGAGCGTAAAGCTAATGTACATATAGTTATAAACAGTAATTTTGCAGGATGTTGGTTGCACTGGTGGGTGAAGTTTTTCTTTTAAAAGAAAAAGTAAGGCTTAATCTAGAAGACACTAAACTGTTAATAGTCTTCAGATTGAATTTAACTAAAGGGAGAAAGATAAGAGACTTATTTGATAGAATGTACAGTAATTTTTGTTACATACTTTTTAAAAGATTTAACACAGAAACATTTGTAACTTTTCCATAGAGAAGGAAACAGATCAGCATGTCACTTCTTTACTGTGTTAAAGCAGTTCTGAGATGACATGTGATCACTTATAATTACAAGGCTATCTTGAAGTTCCTTTTTATTCTTATTCAGATAAACATTCATTAAATGAGACAGGAGTTTTGCTCTTAGTAAAGATTTGGCTCTTTGATTAAAAATATGCTTTAATAAAACCTATTTCATCTCCAAGGCCACAGAATTTTTACAAACAGAATGCGACTTTAAACTCTGGAGAGACTCAGACAAATATTTGAATTTTTTTTTAATCTTGTATCTCTCTGGTAATATTGCAAAACTAGACTTGAATTTCAAGAAAGTTTAGATTTATTCCCAGTAGTAATACTGTCATGTCTCAGTTCTGACTTGAATTAAACAAGCATTATTGGAGGTGATTTTGTTTGGTCCATTAGTTTGGCTTGGGTTTTGTTTCTGGTTTTTCTTAACAAGAGTAATAAGTTGAGAATCACTGTTGTCTATGTACAAGCATCATTTTTGAAGTTTTGTATATACCTGTAAGAAAAATCCATGGTCTTCTATCACTGTTCTTTTACTTCTGTGTTTTTCCACCTATTTACACAGTGCTAGTATTAAAACTAAGTAATTTAAAGGACTGAGTATAGGGCTGAAGTCCTCAGTAACCTAGCCTAATTCAGAAATGAACAGATATTTTTTGCAGTATTTGCTGTGCATTTTTAGGAGCATGTTTTGATCATGACAAGCAGAAGTAAGGCAGACAGTTAAACACAGTGAAAAAGAAAACCTGTTTCAATATGCTATTGCACTCCAGTGTTGTCTTACATTGGTGGAGAGGAAACGTACAGTCCTGTGTTGTGGCAGATGGCCAGAACACACCACAATGATGCTGTGATTGTCCATCTATCTACAGTAACACTTTTTGACACCATTTGCTTCTGCTGCTTATTGACCTGGATGTTTGTAGTGGCATTATCTTGTCTGTCAACATATGTGGGTCCATACCATGGATTTTTTCTGGACACTTTCACCTCTGTCGTAATAGATAAATTTCCAAGGTCATATGTCTCTTCTATGACTACAGTGTGGGATAGTTAGAAATATTGAGTGAAAATTTCATGCTGCATTAGAAGCTTTTTACTCAAACAGCTACAGTTTCTCACTGCTCCCTTTCATGTAAATTCAGCTAAGCTTTAAAATAATCTGGCGCAAGTTTTGTATTCACTCGTCCTTCTGAGACTTGATTTTTCTCTATGTGGTACTTCAATATTTAAAGTTCTGATTTAGCCTTTATTTTATTGAGGCAGGAAGAGAGTACAGACTTAAACAAATACCTCTTTTTTTTCTGTTATTTGCTATTAGCTCTATGGCATATTTCTCCCTGATAACAGTCATTATATCTACTTAGATTTTATGCTCAGTTTCTTCTTTTTCACAATGAGGTGAAAAGACAACAAAAAAAAAACCTAAAAAAAAAAAAAATTTTCCCCTGAGAATTAAATATTACACTGAAGTGCATAGGATACCTCAAAGAGTATAATGTTAAAAAATATGTATATATTTGTACTAATGGTTTATGTACTAATGTTTTGTACTATTTTGTATTAATGTTTCATATGAAGCATGGAGATTTTACTATATATTAATGCAAATGACAGGCTGCCCACAGACAGAAGCAAGGAAAGGGTGATGTAGATTCCAGGAAGGAGGAAGAAGACTTTGAAATCCACTTTTTTATTTGAGAGGTAATGTAATTTAACAATTGCACAACTTGATGGTTTGTATTTTCCTGCCATGTCTGAAGGGATCAAGTAGTATGTATAAAACTCATATATGAAAATAGAGTTTTGTAGGAGAAATGTAAGTGACTGATACTGTAGTTTATTACATCAGAAGATAACCATACTAGCATATCCTTTTGTTCATACATTCGTAAGATATGTTTTTGAAACTAGTTCATTGAATTACTTACACTCAGTGCTTACTGAGTTGCTGTACCTCCTGATTACGTTGGTGGTGGCTCAGATCTGACCTAACCACCTCCTTGTTTTAGTTAATGAGATTTTGGTTCCAGGTGTTTTTTCTTCCTCTGACTTGGGGTACAGAGTTCTGTTTACAGAAGGAGAATACTCTCTAGCTGGCATCAGATAGTATGGCCTCTCTTTCTCCTTCCAAGTTTAGAAACCGTGTTTGCAAAGCTATGTTATGTTGCTACCAAATTTTGTACAAGGACCTGCAGAAATACGTTTTGTAAACATTTGGTGCAGGATTGCTTTGGGATTGCAGCAGGTTGAAAAGAGATCATGACTAGGCTGTAACCTCTTTTTAAACTAACAAAGTCAAGGGCACAGACAGAAGCTGAAGACTTAATAACTGCTTGTTTTCTAGCAGCTGGGACTTCAGTGGTTGTAGTGAATGCTACCTAGAAGATATATTATGAATTTTAATTTTTGGAGTCTTTATGAGAAACATAAAAACAAGTAATCGCTTTTGCAAAAGAATGGAAAAAGTAAGCTGTCAAGAATGCTTCTGTAACCTGCCAGAATGTCTTTATAGTGACTCATTACAAAAATGCAGCTGAGAAAGGTCAGTGTAATTTGCTCTGTTTGCAGAAATAAACTTGATCAGCAAACTGTAACTACAAATCATAGATAGATCTGATAAAGTGAAATTTGTGTAGGTAGCCTTTGTATGTGCCTCGTTTTGCTTGAGGATTACCACAAGCATGAAAAACACAAGGAAGAAATGGGAAAACCTTTCAGCAATGCATTGTGACTCAAGTCTATGCTAGAAGAAAATAGAAGTGCAGAAAGCTATTAATCTACATAGGTCACTCTGAAAGTAACGCTTCGTATTTGTTTCCGTGGAAATGACAACAGATACAAAGACCACAGTAGCACTGCTTGATGAAGGAAATTCTCAGCTACAAAACACTATTCATCAACACAGTCACCACCATTAGTTATACATTTTCACCAGCATGAATAAGAGCCTGCGTGCCATGCTCATAAAGATCTGCATGGCCTTTGGAACATGGTTTGTGTTTCATTTTGCTGTCACTAGTGCTGAAATGCACCACCCACCAGCTCACTGCACACTGTTTGGTCTCCGTAAACATTCAGCAAGCTCCAATGAATGTCAGTGGGTGCCATTTTTTCCACATGGAGGAGTTCAGTTCCATACCTTTGCTTCATCCACACTTCCAATTTGTCAGAGTGCCCCTCTGCTGCCATCTGTCACATGGCAACAATATGTAATGGAATATTGGTGGGAAGGTTCAACCTCTACTGCCATACCACCAACATCTGGCTCTGATGTCGTGGGCAAACATAATAAAAGGAGGCATTACTTTCAGAACAGCCCTCACACATATATAACTATTGATTGAAATTTAAAGAAGGGGTGTGTTTTACATAGATCAGTGTGAGGTAAACCACAGTCTGATACACATGGCATGGATGAGAAATGGAGCATCTACCTCAACCTATTGACAATCTCAGCTGAACTTTTGTTTCCACCTCATTTTTATATGCATGTTAAGAAACTTATTAAATGAGAGAGCTGATACAGTATCAGGATGGTTGGACTAGACTGAACTTCTGTAGTGCTTGAATTAAAGTAAACTAGTTCACTTTGTGATGGAGTTGATGTGGAACATTCTGACATGCAGTTACAGTTTCACCTCTGGGTAGACTGCTTCCAGATGGGTATGGTTAACTTGTGTGCTTGCACTCTATGATGTAAAATCTCCCTGGATTTTTGACAGGTAATGCTGAAGACTGTATTGAAATTCAGAAGTCAGACTAGGCACTCAGCTTTTTCATCTTGATCCTGAAACACCGTTGCCCAAAGTGGTTTAGTTATGTAAAGAACCTCATGCAAACATCCTGAATAAGTAAGACAATTTTGAAGCAGGCAAGAGATTTAAAATCTTGCACATGTGTATGTACTAATTAAAGTGGGTTGGAACTCATGCACAGCCTATTAATTATTCTGTATCTTTAAGGATCAGAAGTTTTATCCTTCTTTGTAATATGTGGTTTTATTTTAGATACGTTAAATGGAAGATATTGGTTATTGTCTTTCTAGCTTGTTATGCATATTCTCTCACAGAATAGGTTGATGTTTTTCTTATTAATTTTAAATTTTTTTTGTATTTGCTTACTGAATTTGATCTGCTTACTTTGTCTCTGACAGTCAGTTCTGTGGAAATTATTTTTCTTAGTTACTTTGGAAATTGTTACTCAATATTTGTAATGGTAAAAGTATGGTCAGGAGAAACAGAAATAAGCTTCGTTCTCATGAAGAAGCTGACTTCTCAGAATTCAAAATAAATTATTATTTGGACATTGACATATATATATCTGTTATATCTCAAATGAATTCATGGAATTCATTATTTCATGGAAAACTGAGGTAAAGAAAGAAAGGGGTTGTGGGCGTAGGTGGGTAACTGTAAAACTGTTTACCCTAAATGCCATGGGAAACTGAATGGGAAAGCAGAAAGCTATCCCTGACACACCCTTGGAAAGTCAGGAGGCAGTAACACTAATACTCCTAAACTGTAGTAGTCACAAAGGCCTGTGTAGCATGGAAAGATTCTCTTAGTATAAATTCTGTTTGTAAAAACTGCAGTACAGATGGATGTGTCAGTATTAAGAACAGGTGGAATTAGCTCCCGTACCCATTGCATCTAACCTTTTATTGTGTGAATTCCTTCTGTAAGTTTGCTCATGCTTTGAGCCACCAAGCTGCCTGCAGTGACGTACTGTTCTACTACTCTCATGCAGTTCCCACTTGTTGTGTGATATCTGTCGAAATTATACTGCTTCAGAAGGATGGATTCTGTGCTATCCAGTCCTTGATCACTGTTTGAGTCCTGCAAGAGATCCTGTGCAGAGCTTGGTTTCTGAACTCCTCAAATGCATTAGCCTGTAGATTTAAGATTCCTTGTCTTACTGTGACTTACCTCATTGTGCTCTGTCTAAATGATCAGTCCTAAAGGAAATACTTGCTCATTTTCTTTCCCTTTGCTGCTGCGTTCATTGCAACACACAGCATAAAGGTGCTGAGTAAAAAAATGAAATTAATAGCTTTAAATAAACTTAGGAATATCTTTTCCTCAGACCAGATTTTATAATTGTCGTTAATATCACTGCAGAATTCCTGTAGTTACGAGAAGAACAAGAAGCACATGATTCCAGGAATCTAAAAGAAAGCAAACTGCAGAACGGAACTAGTGATGCAGGAAGGTTTGACAGATTTTTTAGCTTTCTTGGTTTGGGGGGGAGGGAGACTCACAGTGTGTGGAGCTGACTGGAAACTATACCAGCAGAACATACAGTAGAAAAACACAAATCCGTTTTGCCAAGGTACAAGTGCAACTTTGATGCAAAGGTAAAATGACTAGACTAGGACAGCTAATGCATTATTCTGGGCCATTGCCAAGAGATGTTAATTGTCTTTGTTAACAGCACTAATCATTGTGAGTTTTATTCTAAAATCCGTAACATGTTCACATCCTTTCTGAAAAACATGGTATATACAGAAATAATGGAAATATTTGTGTATGTCTGTGTTATATCTATGTGTTTCTATGTGTGTGTACATAGATGCGTGTGTGCACACGCACGTATGCGTTCATATATATATGCATATATAAATAAATTCTCTGCGTAACAGAGTCAGGTGTGTACTGACAGTGTTGCACCTCTGATTATAGAAGACCATAAGCAGGGCTATGTGTGTAAGGGAAGCAATATCTTGTTAGAACAACCAGTGGAGGAGGGTGTGTCTAAAACCTGTACGGGTGGTTCAGGCCAGGTATCCCTTCCAGACTGAAGGTCTGATTGTGTCTGAATGCTAATCTGTTATGTACTAATCAGACTACGCTACCAGACTGTGTTACCCAAGAGGTGCTCACTTGTCACCTTCATTTCAGTATTTTTTCTTTCCATGACTATCTGTTCAATGTTAAACATTTAAGATCTTTTGAGGGATCTGTATATTGTGATTATCCAAACAACCAACAGGATACATAAGCAAGCCTGTAACCAGAATTTTAGTTTCTCTGTCTTACCACAATGTCTTAACGGTGGAGCTGTGCTCTACCTTAAACTCTTCTGGAATACCTATACTAGCTGCAGTTCAACACATTCAGGTTTTTTCTGAAGTGCACCTGTTACTGTGCATAACAGATGAAGCTGTCAAATGTAATGAGACTGTGTTGTGTTTAGACTCTCTAACTGAACCCCCTTAGAACAGACTTATTTGCTCTAACAGACACATAACTTGCAGCTATGTATATGTGATTGTGCCTGGGCCAAAGCAGATAAGAGACAAGAAATGTCATAGTAACATTTTATGCTATTAAATAATGAGATAAATATTCTTAAAGAAAAATGACACTTGGTAGACTTCTTTTTAGTGTTTGCTTTGGGAAAATACACTCTTGGTATAGGAGACTTGGGACTAAATGGCAGTTTGGAGGAAGGAATCATGTCAGCAGGAATGCAAAGAATTACTCAAGTAAGGCTGTTGTGCAGAAATGCTGAAGCTGTGGGTATCTTAAGAGCAAAAAATTACTTCCTCTGAACTGAATCTGAAATATATGAGATGTCCATTGTATCTAAAAGTGATTGTTTCATCAGTGGTGTATTGGTGCTAGCTCCACTAAACTTTGCCTTAATCAGCCTTTTGGGAAATTGTGGCCTCCAAACATGCTTATATACAACAAAATTACTGAAGTCTACAGTTGCAGTTGAGAAGCTGGGTAATTTGCTGCTGTCACAACAGCCTTGTTGCTGAGCAAATGATTTATAGTGATTTATGGGTAGGAGGAGAATAACTGGCTTGAACAGGAGGGATACAAAATGGTCAATCTGTTTTCAAAACCTCACATCTGAAACAATGATAGATGGACTATTATTGTTAAAACAGTAAGAGGTAAAGCTGTTTTGCACAGTACAAGATCAGCTATGTTGAATTCTCTGGTACTGGAGTGAGGGTACTACAGAAGTCTTTTTAGGGACTGGATAAGAAGACTGGGAGCACATCTGAAAATTATACAGATGGTCTGGTACTAGCAAAACCAGAAGGAAAAGTAATCACTCATTGTCTCCTACTAGCAAACTGATGGCCAGAGAGTCTCCAAGCAGCAGCTACTTGGAAAATGAAACCAGTCTTCTATTGCCGAGCATAGCCATGTGGCCCTGAATATCCCCTTTGGTCGTTTCTGGTCAGTGTTTCAACTGTGTCCCCTCCAAACCTCTTGTCCATCTCCAGCCTATTTGCCAGTGAGAAACAGAGTGGGTCTTGACACTGCACAAGGACTGTTCAGCAATAACTAAAACGTTGGTGCTCTTTGTTTTGCTCACTGAGCTAAAACACAGTTTCTCCACTCTGAAGCATCCCAACCAGAGCCAGTGCAATCTTCTGTTGTATTTAACAGAATAAAAATACATTGATGTTTTTTTGAAAAATGCCAGTGTAATTTGGGATATTGAGAAGAATTGGCATTTGAGCATGGAAAGAACGACTTTTATGTAATAACCATGGAACTGGAGAATAGCATAAAGTGTTTGTTGTCTGGCATAACAGATCATACTTGTTTTCTTCCTTGTATCTCATTTGACTAAAGCTGTCCAAATTTTCAACGTACTGTTTTGTCTTTTGAATTGTTGGAAAGCTATGATGTTAGTGATCCATGGAAGAAAAGTATTTAATATATGTTAATATATTAGAGATTGTGGCACAGATTTATGTGGAGAAATATGCTCAGTGCATGTCTTAAATTGTTTATGTATCAAGCATGTAGCGTGCTTGATAAGTACAATTAAAGAACATGATGAAATATGACACAGATTACATGCTGGACATGATATCCTGTGTATTCATGAAGTCTTCTTCCAGTGGTTTTAAACAAGCATGCCCTATGTTGGCACCGTGCCAAAGGCTTATCTAGGCCCAGATCTCACTGTGGAAGTTGTTCTGTTAGTAAGTCAGATGTTCAGTAGTTCTGAGCTGCTACTGGAAAGGGCAGTAGCACTGGTGAGGCTGCAGGCTAGCATTGTTTTCTTATCAGGATTTAGCACTTATCAGGAGACGCACTTGTGTGACTAAGCCGTTGTTTCACACATCACACCAGGAATGGCAGTACCTTATGGCTCTCCACACTTGACTGTGTAGGCAAACCCTGAATCATCCTTGGTTTGTTAGATTACCTTTCCAGTGTTATCACTTGTTTCATGTGGTGAATAGGAGATTCCAGATAATTTTTTTGCAAACACTCATCATATTTCAGATAACAAGAAAGAAAGAAATTACTAATTAAACACTTAGGCCTCACCTTTATGTGTCATCAAATTGTGGAAATTTCAATAAAAATGATTTGTTAGGTTTGTCTAATAAGAAAAGCATAAAGATTATTTATTATATCTGTGAAATGCAGCACTGTAATATGCCTTCACCATTAACATGGTATATGCATTAGGCATTACCATTAATCCTTTACTTTTAACACTTCTATTTGTATGCATCAGCCACGGCAATTAAGTTGCAAAGTAGGACTCTGTGTTCAGTCTGTATTTTTATTTAGTTATTTTTCACAAGTTGCCACTCTTGCAGACTTTGTGAACCTTCATCAAATATGAGTTTAAATAATTTGAAATTTACAGTTTTAATAAGTAAGTGCATCTACTTCAACTTTAAAGAATTTGCATTGCAGCTTACAACATGAGCTCTGGTACAGCATGAATAAATGTTAAAGGATCCACGAGCCTTTTTCCAAATAGCACACATCTGAAAATTTTAGATTACCCTAATAGGCATAACAAGAAGAATTTGAGGTGAACATCTAGCTACTTATATTTGCTAGGTTGCTGAAAGTAGTTGTAAGAGGACATGGGTTTGTGTCTTGCTTCTCTGAATAAGAAAAGTAATCCCCAGAAACTGTCATAGGAGCAATTTTTCATCTAATAACATTGTAGTACCTTGTGTGCAAATCTTTTTGATTACCATTTCTGTTAATGCACTGCTTATTTAGCCTGATCAGATTCCCTCTTGAACTTCATTGAAAGGGAGAGTCAGATTGAGTATTAGGTGGTGGGACACTGGAACAGGTTCCCCAGGGCAGCCGTCATGGCACCCAATCTGCCGGAGTTCACGAAACATCTGGACAACTCTCTCAGAAATATGGTTTGATTTTTGCGTGGTCCTGTGTGGAGCCAGGAGTTGGACTCAATCATCCTTGTGAGTCCCTTCCAACTTTGGAGATTTTTTTATTCTACAAAAATGTATAAATACTTCTACTTTTGTTTTTTGTTTTTGTTTTTGCTTTTAACTGAGTATTTAAGTAGATCTGTCTTAGAGGTCGAATGTGAGCTTTTAATCCAACTATTGCCTCCAGCCCATTGTTTGGAGTTCAATTTTAGAGAAAGTCAGTAATCTTTTTTATTGCTTTTGCCTTGTAGATTAATCTCCGAGCCACTGATGTCAAGCTTATGCGACAACTACTCATCATCAATGAAAGTATTGAATCAATCAAGTGGATGATTGAAGAGAAAGCCGTTGCCAGCAGAGGGAGCAGTTTGAGTGGCAGCCTATGCAGCTTATTGGAAAGTCAGGACACATCCTTCCACGGCAGCTGTAACAGTTTACAAGACTGTAGTGATGGTCTGGATGGAATATCAGTGGGAAGTTACTTGGATACTTTAGTTGATGATGTTCCTGGTCACGAAACACCTTCTGATGTAGACCAGTTCAGTGATTCTTCTGTTATGGAGGACTCACAACCTCTGCATAAGCATCCCAAAACTGATTCAGATGAGTACTACTGTTTTGGTTAATAAACGCAAGTTCCAGTGGGACATATATGCACTTGTATTTATCCTTTTTCTTTGCTGCTATTTTATTTCACATGCAAAAACCCCAAACTTCTCTTGGAAGAAAAAAATACTATGATATTTTGATCCCACTTTAGAGCTTTTTGATTGCTTCTAATGCATTTCCTTCTCAGCGAGTTGTCTGCTCCTCTCCTCCTCACATTTTCTTTCTTTTAATTTATTATTGCCATTTTTCTTGTTGTTGCCTTTTTTTTAACATTACTGTATTTACAAGTCTTTGAAAGTGGTGAAGGAGAAGCTTTATCTTTAAAATAAGACTTCAGGGAATGACAGCATCAATTTTGTACCTGTTGGCAATAAAATATCTTCTGATAAATACAAGTTGTGGAAAATTTTCTTGACTACCAGGTTTAGCCTTTCCAAAGACACTATTCTTAGTGAGCCTTAAATCTGAATCTTGGAAATATTTCTACAAAATTATTTTCCTTTTTTAAATAATGATGTTTTATTCAGTCACACTGTCTTCTCTTGGAGTATAAGGTATCCTAAACATTTCTATGTGGAGTTTCTTTCTTCTTGAATGTTCTCATGATTGTTGTCTAATTTTGATCTCAAGTTCTTGTCTTGAAGTGCACTCCAGTGCTGGAAGCTCTGCATGAGCGTGTGTTTCATTTTTGAGCTTTGTACCTTTCCTTTTCATTGAACCTGCTGTTTTACTGGGACAATATATATCTGTAAGAAAAAGTGGAGACATCCCACATTCAGGTATCGAATTCTAATGGTTTGGATACTGGGCCAAGATTACTCAGGAGAATTATTTTTAAAAAGTCTCGAAAGTTTTTACCTTGAAATTTTGAAAGATTTAGTATGTACTGGTGAATTATTTTACAAGAGAAACTAGCTAAAAGACATATCCTGTTCTGCTTCTGTACGCACACTCCTATCCCACCCCTAACAAGTTCACTCCATTTTTACCAAATGTTATTAAAAGGAGAAAGTATTGCCCTGCTGTCTTTTTGTTTCCTGTTTTACAGTATGAGGTTCCTCTAACCTTTTTGTCCATTGTCATACAAAAGCTAGTCTTTTACTTTGGAAGCATCTGAGAAGAGGAATGGTAACAAACTCAGGCTTTGAGAATCCCTGGCCCATGCTTTTGTGCGGAGGAATAGGAAACAGAACTTTTTTAATTGCTTCAGAATTATAAGGAAAAAAGATTTTGTCCTACAGTAAAGAAAAAAAAAATGTAGTTGATCTGAACTCTCATAAAAAGATTAATGAATTTGTATTTCCAGCTTTCCAGGACTTCCTGATGGAGGAGGTGCTGATACTTACATATCATCTGAAAGTGTCTTATCTCTTTACATTTGCCAATAAAGCACGAAAATCCTGCCCAGAATCCTGCCAGACTACCTATTCAAAATACTGTTTACACATTCTGAAGCAATGAAGTCAACAGTGCCGCAGTCAAACTGTTCTGGTTGATGCTGAGAAAGAGTAACAGTCCAGTAAGGTTCTGTTCTTCCAAATCATGGAATCTGTTTTATCCAGGCTCTATCAACCTCCAATGTGGAAAAAATGGTAAAAAGTCTAGAAATTGAAAAGGGATAATTTGTGCTTTGGGAATAACCCCATTACTTCTCAGTAGAATAGATAGATTTCTGTGTCCATCAAACTTAAAAAGCCACATGTGTATTTTACTTCAGACACTATGATTTATTCAAATTGAATGAGAGTGAAGAAATGCATGATTGTCAAGAGTAACGCATCTTAGCAATCTGAGGTGTCTTCAGTCAATTAGTTTTGCAGATACCTCAGAAGTAACTTCTGAGATAAACCAGGGTATTGCAGATTGTTTGAAGTAGAACAGAGGTGAGCCCTCAAATTGCTATACTGTGTGGGCTTAACTTTTAAAGTGTTTTTTATTCCTTCCCCATTTTATGACAGCTGGACATAATTTTGGGGAAAAGTCATAAGAAAAATCTTGGAAAATGTATTTTTCAGTATATTGCAAAATAGAACGTCAGCTGTGAATGCAAAATAGGTTTTGTTACTCTAAGTTGTATGAATCTTGGGAACAAAACTAATGCCATAGTTTAAAGCTGTGAGTCTTTTGGATAAGTATTTCTACTTTTTTTGTTTGGCATGGAAGCTAACTGTCGGGATGTATACTGCACCTGAATGTAATGAATGTGCAATATATGCAGTCTTTTCTTCTCCAACTGAGATATTTCTATGTCAGGGTGGAGGCCGGTCATGAGTGGTGTCCCCCAAGGCTCAGTCCTGGGACCGGTGCTCTTCAATGTCTTTATCAATGACATAGACGATGGAATCGAGTGTACCCTCAGCAAGTTTGCAGATGACACCAAGCTGAGCAGTGCAGTCGATACACTGGAAGGAAGGGAAGCCATCCAGAGGGACCTGGACAGGCTGGACAAGTGGGCCCACGAGAACCTAATGAGGTTCAACAAGGCCAAGTGCAGGGTGCTGCACTTGGGCCAGGGCAATCCCAGGTATTTATACAACCTGGGGGAAGAAGTACTTGAAAGCAGCCCTGCGGAGAGGGACTTGGGGGTCCTGGTAGACGAGAAGCTGGACATGAGCCAGCAGTGTGCGCTGGCAGCCCGGAGGGCCAACTATGTTCTGGGCTAAGTTAAAAGAGGAGTGGTCAGCAGGGAGAGGGAGGTGGTGGTCCCCCTCTACTCGGCTCTTGTGAGGCCCCATCTGGAGTACTGTGTCCAGGCCTGGGGCCCCCAGCACAAGAAGGACGTGGAGCTGTTGGAATGGGTGCAGAGGAGGGCGACCAAGATGATCAGAGGGCTGGAGCACCTCTCCTATGAAGAAAGGTTGAGAGAATTGGGCTTGTTTAGTTTGGAGAAGAGAAGGCTCCGGGGAGACCTCATTGTGGCCTTCCAATAATTGAAGGGAGCGTATAAACAGGAGGGGGATCGATTGTTTGTGAGGGTGGATAGCGATAGGACAAGGGGGAATGGTTTTAAGCTGAGACAGGGGAGATGTAGGTTAGATATTAGGAGGAAGTTTTTCACACAGAGGGTGGTGACACACTGGAACAGGTTGCCCAGAGAGGTTGTGGATGCCCCGTCCCAGGAGGCATTCAAGGCCAGACTGGACGTGGCTCTGGGCAGCCTGGTCTAGTGGTTGGCGACCCTGCACTTGGCAGGGGGGTTGAGACTTGATGATCTTTGAGGTCCTTTTCAACCCAAGCCATTCTATGATTCTATGATTCTATGATTGGGCAGTACGCCAAGGTGCACATAAAATCTTTCTACTATGAAGGAAAGTAAAAAATATTATTAACATACCTTCTCAAATTTCCCCTACAGTTATGCTGAAATAACTTCAAAGAAAACACAAGCTGTAACTGTCACCCACCCACTCACAGCTGTAATACTGGATCAAGGGTAATTGCACTGGTGATAGATTTATCACATTATAATTGAAAAGTTCATTTACATGGGAATTAAAGCTGGTAGGAAAAAAGAAGAAAAAAAAAGAAAAAAGAAAAAAAAATAGCCTACTACTAGAAATAGTGAAATGAAATTCTTCCTGTACATCTTTTCCATGTATTTTATTTCTGTATGTATCTTGATTGGAAGTGGAGAAAGAGTGCAAAGGACAAAACAGAGATGCCAGGAAAGTCTCAGAAGGAAATATGTTTCTTGTGTCCAGGAGCAAGAACACCTTGAATTTTTTATTTTTTTAAGCATAAAAACGTCAGACATCTATGTTTGGCTTAGGTTTCTTAACTGCATTTAATAAGAGTTCATAGCTAGAAGATAATCATTTACTCTGACTTCCAGCTTAAGACAAACTGAAATCTAATTATCTCCTACGGAGCCAATAATTTGCAGTTCAACTAAAATTTCCCTATATATACAACTGAAAAAGTACAATGATATGTATCAAAATATACCATTGGGAAATTAGTTTTGCTTTTAAACAGTTTACGTATCTTTTCGGGCTTCCTTTTGACTTGATCAACCTTGGTTCATAAAATCTTTGTCTATTAAAAAGTGATCTGGATGCCCAACTCATGCAGAGTTGGGTTCTTTTTTGCTTTGAGTATCCATATAAATGTATACATTTACATACATGTAAAAAAAAAAAAAAAAGTAGCGGCATAGGGCATAGGCATAGTATCTGAAAGCACTTAATAATCCTATGTGTGTTTCAAATGTAGAAAAGCAGATTTCTTTCCAGAAGACATGTGGAAAAGTAGCCAGAAGAGGTTATTTTTTGTTATTGCTTACTTCTTTATAGCTTAAGCTCTTCTGTCGTTTAGATTGTTTCTAGTCAGGACAGACAATTTTGAAACAATTTATGAAATCACAGGCAGTGAGCAAAACCTGTTCAATGCTGCTGTAGTTTTGTCTTTGACAGACACTCTGCTATCTATGTAAGCTGTGTAATTCAGAGACAATAGTGGATAATACAAAAGATAAATTCAGTATGCTGTCTGTTTTAAAATAACTGTTTCCAGCTGATAAGGGGAACCAAATAGTAAATGCATGTGCTGTGTTTCACAAGCAAACTATTTGAGATGAAAAGCTCAGACTTTCACATCTGAAAACTGGTGCTTTAAAGATTCTGGCAGGACAGTCTAGATGTGAAGTTTCATTGCAGTTCCAGAATAGCAATTAAAATTCTTTGGAAACTCTCTGCCAGCTGTCAGATTTAGTGTTGATCTCAAGTTTGCTTGACTGTGTCTTCACAAATGCTGTGAAAGCATGTAGAATTGATCAGAAGCTCTTAGATCCATCAGTAGGCCACAAATGATGTTCTAGGCAACTAAATATAAAACAGCATCTCTGCCTTTGGAAGGGGTGCTATCATTACCATGCAAATTGGAATAGGATGATAAAAAAGGGTGAAGTCTGGTGTATCTTGTTAAAATGAGCTGTGACTTTTACAGGGAGTCATAAAATGCATCCGCTCAAGGGCTCAAAGTGCTGGTGAAATGTTTGAAAGTTTGAAGCTTCAGACTTTTCTTTCTCTGCATTTCTCTTTGAAGAAGAGAACTAGTTAGTCAGGGCAGGTGAAGTGCAGTCTGAAATAATGTCTGGTTACACCATGTAGCATCTCAGATATGCCTATATAATCTACTGTGAGGTTTTTGTTTATGAATCTTAAGCAGACACTAAGCTGTCTAGAAAGCCTGTGCTAGTATTTTCCACACTGCCGGTGCTTCTAAACCAAGCCTAAAGGATGTGTCTTTGATATAAAGAATTAACGTGCACCCAGTAAACCCAGTGGGATCAATAGAAAACATCCATCACCTTACAGTAAAAGAGGCTTTATTTTACTTTAACTGTGCTCTGTTACAGAAAGTTTGTCTTTCCCAGAATAGTCATGGATTTTCTATAGAAACAGTGTAAGAATATCCTGCCCTGAAACAAATAGGTGCTTTTCCCTTACATTAAGAAAAAAGGGAATAATGCTGTCTGCATTTGAGCTTTCTATCAGGCAGGGACTAACTTTGCCTAATAAATGTATCTACAGTAAAAATTTTCCCCATGGAATTTTGTATGCTGTTGCATACTACTACTAAGATAATTGCTGTGAAATCTTTTTGAAAGCATGCCTTTCCAGCAAGTGTACCTACTCTTCAGGACTGACATTTTTCTACCATCCTGCTTAGCCTTGTTGACTCAGTCTTGAAAGAAACATTCAAAAGGAGTCTCTTAGTTACTCGTAGAGGGCCACATGATAAAAAATGTCTGAGAATAAGTAACACAGCTTCACTTCCCTCTCCCTCACTAGTTGGCTGCTGAAACTGTGTTGGTATCCCTGAGCTATTTTGTTGCTATTGTTTGTTTGTTTATTTGTAATCACATCTCTTTGTGACATCTATGTGGATAGAAAGCAGCAGACTGAGCCCAGAACACATATCATTTATGCGAATTAGTCAGCATTGCTGTAGACAAAGTTTTATAACTAACGGTTATAACGTTATGGTGCATTAAGATTCTTGCATATGATCATTGTATTTATCATTCAGGAAACTTTTTAAATGTAGAAAGGATATTGCTGTGATTTTATTAAGAAAAAATATATTGATAGAACAGAGTGAATTTTGTCTATGAATTATAAATTCAAAAGACAAAGTGCACAATAAAATTTCAAATCTTTTGTGTTAAATTATTAACTGTTGGGCAGTGTCACTGTCACTGCTAACTTCATTTAAAAAAAAAAAATTCTGACCCTCATGTCTTCTTAAATTTGCATTCAAAGTAAAATTCCAAGAATCAATGCTATAGAAAAAGAGTAACAAACGCTAAACGGGAGAGTATCTGTAGACAGTTTGCTCAGGTTTTACTGCCAGAAATGTTCCTATGGTTTTCCTGAATGTGTGTCTAAACAATGAGATATAGACTTATCAAGCAAAACAGAATTAAACAATACAGTGTGAAATGCTACTTGTAATAATGCAGTTTAATGCAGTTGTGCTGCCTATTGGGGTAGGGGGGAGCGAAGAGGTCAAGAAAACAAAAACAAATAAAAAATCTAGGAGAGAGAGAGAGTGGAGAAAAACAGCCAAGCCCTCTGTATATCTGGTGATATGCATCTCCCAGGTAAAGACAAAGCTGACCACATCATCTGTTTGATGATGGCATCATGCTTGCAGGGGGAAGCCTAAAGGTTTTAAACAAATCTGAATGCCTCTTGTGCATTTACCATTGCAAACCATTTTCTGAACTCTAGTCTTAGTTATTAGTTAAACCATGAAATATAATTGCCAAGACTATCAGCTGACAGCCTGACTCCATAGATCTCTCATGCCTTAAGTCACACTGATTTCCAGGGGATCACTCAAATGTTTGAAGGCAAAGTGCTACAGTTATCTTAAAGTAGTACAGAAATATGAATATTTACTAAAAGTGTATTTAATTTGTCATTAATAATTTGTTATTTATTTTTTATTCCTTATTCATTATATGAGAGTCATATCTTATTTGCAGTTAGTGCTATTTTTCCTAAAGGGCAGGCTTTTCTTGTGAACCTTGGAGCATTCTGCCAGTATTTATGTATTTTGCAATCAAGTTCTTCAGGCAAAGTTATTAACTTCCCAGCTGATATAACAAATGATTAAATTAGGGAGTACCTATTCACATTCTGTGCATCTTCAAGTATTTTCTTTGCTCTGAAGACTGCCTCTTTCCCTCAAGAATACAGTCTTTTGTTTCCTAACAACTAGCTATCAAACAGTTTGCACAGACAAGTAATCCTAAAAATATTTTGATGATGGGGGAGGAGAAGGGCAATTAAAATGTTCCCTGCTTTTTGCACAGAGAGGCTGTGTTTGGAGCAGTGACATAATCTTCAGGACAAATATGGCTTTCATTGTGCCACCCCACCTGCCCATTGCCTGAAGTAATGTAAATATTTGCTTCAGTCTATGAAGCTACCCAAAGTCAGTGCTGGATCACTTTTTTTCTGGCATGTGACATGCTGATATCAGCGCATGTTTCCAAAATGAGTCATAGTGCTGTATGGGAAGCTACCAACTAATTTTCAACTTCACATGGAGCAGATTGCTTCTTCAGGAAGCACTATCACCAGTAGAAGCAGATTCGGGAAAGGTTTTTGACTGTAATTTTATATGTATACATTTTTTAAGGTGAACCTAAAGATTTCTGTCTTATTCCACTGGTCATGCTGTAGCTAAAATTACTGTGGCAACTACAGAAACCAGAAGGGTGTCGTAACAGCTATGACAATATTATCAGTATTCTTTTTCCTCTGAAATGAACTCAAATTCAGAATATACCTTTGAATTTGCTAAAGGGAACATACTTTCTTAGTATTTTCTTTGAGAGTATACAACCGTTCCAAAGACTTCAGCTTTTGATGAACTGGGACACACTTGCAAGGTAGTCAACATGGAGTGAATAATTTGAATAGGCAGAGGACCAGTGGCCTGGTGGTGTTGACCTATGCACAAGTAAAGGTCCTGGAAGCCACACAGATGGATTTCCTTACACAGGACAGGGAATTTGATATGTTATTTGTAGAGACTGGTGGTTGTGTTTTTGTTCTGATTCAGTTTGGTTGGTGTGAGCTTCTTTCTGAATGGTTCAGCCATTTCTGCCAACACATGGCTTAGGAAATAAAATCTCTTTCTTTTTTCTGTCTGTATTTTCAATTGCTTGGCTATCAGAGCTGGTACAAAGGCAGCTCCTCAAAAAGTTTCAGATTAGTAAGGCATTCACTGGATAATGCTGATCCATCTAAAACTATGGTTGGATTTGGGCTGTCTGTTGAAATGCTGACATTTCTACACCTTTAAATAAGCATACATAGTATAGTTTAATATATATATATTTTTTCCCCAATAGGAAACTTCAGACTTCAAGTAGATTTACTTTGAAAATCATTCTCATACCAAGGTTTCCTTGCAATTCTACATAATTTGTTTTATTTTTGTTGCTCTCTTTTTCTCCCTTCACATACAAGAAATTATAGAGCTTTGTTTCTCTACCCTTTATCATTTTGGCCAGCAAAACTCTAGCAAAACCGTTAAGCCCTTGTTAATTCATAAAGATGTAATATTCTTTTAGAAAGACAGACATTTTCAAAAATAATATAAGATTTGCAAGGCAACATGTCAATTCTTTTAGAAAACAAACTGTATGGCCATCAGGACCATGAAAAGTCTATGTTTAGTTTTCTCCACATTTATAAATGTATGTTAAACTTGATATTGTGACAGGAAGATTTATAGCACTGATTGCCAGTTTTACCATGTCATGATGAACCACTGACAATATTAAAGTGATGTTTTGCTATGCTTCAACACAAGCTGGTATATGATCTAGCCTGGGAAATACATTCTGTGAGGCATCCTAGGAATGACTGGTTTGTGCTACCAATTCAAAGATGATTCTTATGCTTTTATGCACATGAATATTAATTAGATAGGGCCAGGGGTAGTTACTGAAATGTACAATACTCAGAAGACTGTACCATTATACGCTCTCATGAACAATGTGCAATTCATTCATTTTATTAATGCTCTG
Source organism: Numida meleagris (assembly GCF_002078875.1). NCBI lineage: Eukaryota > Metazoa > Chordata > Aves > Galliformes > Numididae > Numida > Numida meleagris. Next base: position 31,313,840 of record NC_034438.1, read on the forward strand.
TTACCCTTTCAGGCAAATCATTTCACCAGTGTGTGATAATAAAGGGCTTCAGTCAGACACTTTCGACAAATTTGACGTTATTGGATAGAAGCCACGTTCTAAGATAAAACTCATGACTTGCTTTGCTGAATTTTCTCACAAACAGGCCTAGAAAAGGAACACACGTTTCTATCAGTGCAAGATTATTTGATGCAAAACTTCACGGGCTGTTGGCATGCATGCAATATGGAAGACAACTGTAGCGAGAAAGATTAGGAGTCGGAGGAAGCGGGAAAAGGGTTATAACAAAGCCAGTGACAACAGATGCTGGTTCAGTGTAGGTTCCAGACGGTGGTTGAGAACCACAAGCACAAAGCAGGACCAGTCATGAAAGACAGGAAATAGCAAGAGAATTGTATCACATTTATTTTGCAAATCTCATTTCCATCACTGGAAGTGTCATGGCTGTGTATGATGTGGGGTATTGAGGCATAAAATCAGAAGACATCATTCCCTTTCATTTGTTATTTTTACACATATAGGAAATAACTTAATGAATCCCATAAAATGTGACAACTTGCTTGCCTTTTCTGTCCCTCATCCCAGTGTTCTTTCCTTTTCTTCCTTGGGAAAAGAAAGAAACCCTAGCACACCACTTTTAAAAATCAGTGAAGAAATCCTGAAATAGAACTGGCCACAACTGAATCTACCTTCACTTCTCTGTTCACTGTGGGTTTTGCCAAATGCTGGTTTATGTTAAACAGTACAGTAAACACAGCTTTAGTATTTGCCAAAAAAATATTGCTGTGGGGACAAAGTCTGTAGATTCTGTAATTCCTTAATTCAGCAAGAGTCAGTATTCTATTTAAGATTTGGCAGTTTGTAAAGCACCCAACATACACAAATACAAATACATACATAGAGGGTTTTTTGTGTTTAAACATCAGAAAAGTGGGTAATAAAGTCTAGCTTTTGCCATGAATAAATAAATAAATAATAAATAAATAAAATATTTACTTATATTTTTATATGGAGAGATAAAACACAAAGGTTTAACTCTTTTCTATGGTAATGCGGGAAGTTCAAAGTACAGTGTGAAATACAACCCAGAGTATCTAGAGTTGCATATCTTTATCAAGAACAATTTTTTTTCTACTGACAAGATGCTGTTCTCTGCTATAGGTATCTCAGTCTCAGTTATGACTTATGATTTTCAGCTTCTAAGGAAAAAAAATTTCAGTACCGTATAAAACTTTCCACATTCCAAGTATTTTGTCTGATATATATAATACAATACAATACAATACAATATAATGTAACATCATGACATGATATAATATAATACAATACAATATAATATTTTTTCTGGATGAATAAGTTAGTCATTTATTGAATACATAGCCTCATTTTGGTAATTTGTCAGGTATTAGGTGTCTTTAGAAGAATGGCTCTTTAGTTTTGTGGCTCAAATTTAAGTTAAATGAGAAAGAATGTACTATTGTCCCTTTCAAATTCAGTTTTTTCACCTGAGAATGCTAATCACTGACAGTGACAGGGGACTTCTTTTCAAGCTTTTTTGAAGAATACTGTTGGAATATTTGGGGCATATTTAAGCAACTGCATTAGCAAATCTTGCAATCTGAACAGCACTTGTTCTTTAAATTAATTTTAGAAGAGCTTCCCAGGAGGAGGATTTCCTACAGTAATAAGATCACTTACTATGATTCAGATACTACGAAATCAAATCTAGAAAAAAAGATTGGCTCACTTGACAAGTGGAAAAGAGGTTACTCTGTGCCCTAGCATAATGTTCTTAAAGAACAAGTCAAAGGACTATTTTATCTGTTTTATCTATTTACCCTTAGCTATCCTGGCAGTCAGTGAGGTGCAGAGGTCTACCTTTCATGGGAAAGCTCTGACAATCTCTACAAACAAACATTACAAGTTGATTTGTAGCCACTCTCTGGCAAATATGTTTCCTACTACTGTTTTGCAAGCGTAGGCGTCCATTACAGAAAGACGCTTAAGTATGTGGTTAATTTCAAGTATGTGAGTAATCTCCTTGACTTCAATAGGACTATTCTTGTCCTTAAAAGCCTGGGTGAATCAGGAACTAAATCTTGGTGGTTCTACTTCCAGTTTGCACGGAGGAGACTCTTTCTTTCCAAATAAAACTTTACCAAACAGTTTCCTGAAGTCTCTCTTAGTATCTCCGATTCATGTTTTTATTTGCTGAAATGCCTCTGTAATCATCACATTGCAGGAACATAGTTCAATTTTCTGTTGTTTTTTTTTTTTAATCTTTGCAGAGATAATCAAGCAGCAGTATTCTCTGATACTGTCATTAAGATTGTTATCGTACTAGGATTCCGTCAAAAAATGGTAATCAAAAAGCATGAGTTGTTCTATTACTTTAAGAGTCAGTACTTCTTTTAAGAGGTGTGACAGTCTAGGGCACACTTTCAGCCAGTCTTCCTAAAAAGTGGAAAATGTGCTTCAGGCCAGGAGAGGGGGAAAATACTGATCATTCAGTCATAGCTAAATCAGTACGACTTTATATCATGGCATCTGTTTAAGATACTTAAAATATTCTAGTTTCTTTGCAAAGTTGCCAAATGTCTGCAAATAATCTCCATTTAAAAAAAAAAAAACTGTCATTGTTTTGTTGTTGTTGTAGCTGTTTCTTTAAGGATGAGATAAAGGAAGCCATTACATTGTTGTAAGCAAAGACTGTTGCTCAGTTCTGTATCTAAAGAGCAGTTCTACAGATTGCATTTTCTAACTCTAATTTCATGCCTGAAAACATTACATGTGTTATTTATTAAACTCCAGTAAAAAGTGAGCAGGTCAAGGAAGAACAAATCTATGTGGATTTCTCTAACTGCTCAGGATGAGTACTATTTCTAGGTCCCTATTATATTATTACTGACATTGTCATTCTATTTATTGTTGCCTAGTAGTGATGTAGGTTAGATTATAGAAAAAGACTTATTTTTTTCTGTTGCTAATAATTCTTTTTCTGCTAGAGTTTTGCTGTTGTTTGTCCACACAAAATAAATAATAAATAAATAAACAAATAAACTTCTTCCATATTCTAATTTGTGATACACTAGAGAAGTAGTATCACCATGGAGGACTTTATGTGACTACTTATCAAGAAGTTCAGGCATTATCAGACACACCAAAGTGTCTTGGGAGTTGGGTATGGATTAATCAAAGGACATTACTTTTTCATCTTCAAATTAGAAGAAAAATTTAAATGTACCCTAGCATTTTTCATCTTTTCTTAGAGTCCCATAAACAGAAAATACATGGAGCTAGCTGTTCTAGGACCAAGGAAGCAGAAATTTATAGAAAGACTAGGAATTTAAAATGAAAATGCAGGAATAAGATCTTAGCATGAATTATGTGCCTCGAAAATGTTTAAGGCCTTACTCTCTTTCTATCAACAGCTATACAATGCACAATTGTTTAGATTTATCTAACTATGTATTTCCCACAGAATTTGATAGAATGAATAGTGTGTGATAATAAACAGCATACCATACACGAAAGTTTAATCCTGTACAGTATGACCAGTGTGCAGTTATGCTGTCTTTAACTCCCACATGGATATAGCAACCTCTAAAAAGCAAAGATCTCATAAGGATAATAAAACCTTTAACAGAGAACATAAGCATCCAGTCTGGGTGAATCCAGAAGGAGCCAGTAGACGTGAAGCTACCAGTCTTATTACAAAACAGAAAAGAGACACAAACTTTCATTGTACAGATCAAATCCATTTCTATTTTATATTAGGTGTTTCATTTCACACGAGAAACTGTCTTGCAAGGAAAGCTCCAACTATTTAATCCTCATCATTGTGTAATTCTATAATTTGGAAAGGTGAGTCATGCTTACCAAAAGCTACATCTATTTTGTTTTTGGGTGAAGGTACCAGATTGGAAGGGGAATCCTCACTGGATTCAATGTGAAGATAAAGGACATACAGATAAATAGTTAGCTGTATCATATTTAATGGATTATTCCAAATAGAATGTGAGAATTAAAAAATAAAAATAAAATTTTTAAAAAACTGTAAGAGGCTGCAAAATTTAATAACTATTGAACAGTGCAGAAGGAATCAATGGCTGTTGAAAAAAAAAAATGATTACAGTAGATTGCATCCCCAGGATATAAGCATACATGTGTTCGAACTTTTAAGCTTTATCCTATTTAGGCTCCAGAGCCCAGCAGTATGAAAAACACTTGGAATGTTTATCTGATCTGACTGCTGTTTTCACTGAGGAGAAAAGGAGTATAGGGACAGTTACTCTTGACAAAATATGATTATATCTTCATGGCAAAATAATATGAATGGCATAAACTCCTTCAGAATCGTCTAAATGTGTACAGGGGCCCAACCTAGTCTGTCAAGAGCTAGAATATCTGTAATCACACTGGGACAAAAGCATCAACTTATACTCACTTCATTTTGAAAAGATTTGTAGTAAAACAGCTCCAGGACATTCCATACTGATTATACAGGAAAGGCTTTGTGGATTAGTGCAGAAGTGTTTGAGCTGGCATCTCAGAGAAATATAGGACTAAATCGTGAAGTTCATCAGTGAAGACAGCCAAAAAACTATTTGCTTGGCTAAAAAAAAAAAAAAAAAGTGAAAACTATCCCACCCTCCTCTCAAAAAATCTGGCACACCAGTGTCTTTGAAATTTTTGTACTGTTTTGTACTGTTTTTTCAAGATATTTCTATGTGTGAAGTTCAAATTCATAGTTTCCCTATGGAATGCAGCCTGGTGGTTTTACAAGAGTATGAAGTTAATTTTTTTTCAATGTAAATCGCTCATGAGGTTGTTTGAGTTCCTCTATCAATAGAAATAGCTTAATATTGATGTTCTTCTCAATATTATGAGAGGCAGCTTAACTACTGACTTCACATCAGTGAGAGTTTACCTTCAACTTGAATAACTTCTCTTAAAGGTCAGCAGCCTAAAATTGTATCTAAAACTTAGTCATTAAATCCATGTCTACAAACCTGAGTATATGGTCTAGCTTTCCAGGACTGAGCAACAATAGGAAATGACATGCTCAATGCAGTTATACTTTCTAATTAGTGGAAAGTATTACCAAAAACTTAGCAGAGAGGAAGCAACAACTTAAATTCCACTGTCTGAAAATGTGTAGCAAGTGCTTAAATGAGGTAAACACAATCAAGTCATTAGATACTATAAAGACCAAAATACTTGCTCTTTCTTATTGGCTTAAAAATGTGGGCTCAGTAGTGTTTGTTAGGACTCCTACCTCTAGGACCCCTCTGGCTACTAATTTTACTCTGGGTAGTTGTATGACTCATACCCAAATCAAAGATCTTTCCACTAAGAAAGAATGATTTTACCAACCTTAAGTCCACAGTGGTAGTGTTCAGAAAGACAGTAAGCTTCATATTAATCAGTTAACCTTGCACATGACAGAACAGATTACTTAGTCACAGAGCTCCATCACATTCAAAATTAACTTGGATTTCATAAGCAGTAGGTATCATTTGGATAAATGAATCTGTACTGGAAGTATTTACAGCCCAAATAAAAGTTATGGTAAAGATCTATTTATTTTCTTGGTTTGTCTCATAATACTATTTGCTGAGAAATGTCAACTTTGCCACATTAAATTCATTTATAAATGTAGGCCTAATTCAGTTAATGGTTTGTTGAACTAAAATAATTATTTTGGAGATATCAAAAGTTTATTTTGACTTCTTGTGCTCATACTCTTTTGTCCATTTGTACATGTCACTGGTGAGACTGCAGCACAAATATTGGGCTCACCTTTGAGCCCCGTAATGTAAGAAAGATATTGAGTTGTTCAAGCATGCACAGAGAAGCAAAGCTAGTGAGGAGACCAGGATACAAAACTTATGAGGAGCTGAGAGAACTGGAGTTGTTTAGTCTGGACAAGAGGAAGCTAAGGAGAAAATTCATCACTCTCTATAACTACCTGAAAGGTGGTTGCAGCAAGGAGGGTGCTGGTATCTTTTCCCTTGAGTCAACTGATGGGATGCAAGGAAACAGTCCCAAGATGTCCTATAGGAGGTTTATATTGACATAAGGAAGTAATTCTTCATAAAGAAGGTGGCTGGACACTGCAGTGGGCTGCCCAGGGAAGTGGTGGAGTCCCCATCACTGGAGACATTCAAGAGATGTGTGGATGTGGCACTAAGGGACATGATTTAGTCCTGGTTTAAGATTCTATGATTCTAAGTTTTCGAGCCAGTCTTAAAATGCGGACCTCATCTTCATCTTCAGGCCTCATCTTCAGAATGAATGAGACAGAATTTCCTCCAGCAATCATTATGCATACAATTTGGATATGAAAATCCTGATTCATATCTGTTCCAACCCTGATTTATTTGACTCTAGACAGTTCAGTGTGGCATAGTATTGTTCAGAGATTAAGCCACTACTCTAGGAAATGACACACCTGAAGTTCAACCCTGCTGTTAATAGGCATATATATGTAATTTGTGCAAAGCCGAACCACTCAGGAGAAACTGAAAGATTTATAAAGAATACCTCCATACCTGCTCTAAGAGCATTCTTCTGAGAAACAATTAGCCTTTGTCTGGACGTTTTTTCCACAGAGGTGCTTCTAACCATAAGCAGTATCTGCGGTGTGGTCTCCTTTATACTACACAGACTCCAGCTACCATCTCTCTAGTCCATAGTTCTGTGCCTCTACATGTACAGTTGAAATTTACAGTGGCCTTTCTTATTGCTGTGCTCCTTCACAAAATCCCATATAATTTACGACCTGGTGTCATCCTGAAGGATTTTGTCTGAACATTCCAGTGTTAAATAACAGTGTCTCAAGGTGATTTTGCTGTTGTTGTTTGTTAGTTTGTTTGCTTGCTTGTTTTGTTTTTCTTTCCCCACAGATGCAACAGTCTACATATTTTCCAGATTGGACTTTCTTTTCTTACTTCCTGACCATGTTTCTAACCTTTCTCATTTTTCATCTGGCTTTAGTGTTCTTATTTAACCTTATAACACCAAACCTTATAATCTATAAATCCTATTTATATTCTGTTTGTCATCAATGAGCAAGTTAAATGAGATGGCATTTGAGATCAATTCCTTTTTGTCTGTCACTCTCTTTCTGTTACTGACTATTCTGGCACTTAAAGCATTGCATATTAATTGATATTTTTATTGTAACCCTAGCAAATTCTGAACCCGGGCTAGCATATATTTTGCTTTCTTGTCCAATTTATTTTTTGTTACAGCTGGAAACATGAGAATTCACACTAGTAACATGGCTTTAGAACAGAGAAGCATGACAATATAAAGTCATGCTTCAGCACTACAAAAATATATGTATAGCTATTATTTCTGCATAAGAGAGTCTCAGAATTTCAAATGTAATTAACTTTCCATTATTAGTGTCCTAATGCAAATGCAAGTTTGAGGCACAAAAAGACTGAACTATGACTAACAGGAAATCTCAGTTTCTCGTGCTTGGGTCTTAACCACTACACCATACTAATGAACTCAAAGTCCCTGTCCTACAGAATTCTCATAACAAAACTAAGCCATTGGAGAGAATGGATAATTTGATTTTGTTTAAAACAAACAAAAAAAAAAAAAGAAAAAAAACAATGAAACAGTTGAAAAGAAAATCTAGAAAATACAAGGATGAAAACTTCCTACTATAAACACAAAATTCTACCAAATGAGTTAGAAGCTAAGCTATGTATTCATAAGCAGTGAGAACAGTAACATTACAAAGAGGTAATTTGGCCATAGGAACACTAATTCCAAGGCTTGCTTCAAAGTACTTACTCTGTAATAACTGTGTTGTTGAAAAAGGAGGATGGAGCAATGCAAAATCAACACTCTGAGCTATTCTCAGCAAGCATCAAAAGAAGTTTAATAACAGTACTTGTAAAGACTTTGCAGATGAATATTAAAAGTGGAAATATTCTTTATTACTTAAGGAATGAGAGCTGATGGATATAGCTTTACTTGGAATGTGGGAAGGCGTCAGTTTTATTAAGTACTGGACTGGCTTTCATTTTTTTGTTAGTGAAGGAGCACTGATTAGATGAGTGCCTATGATCTGAAGAGGAAAAGATGTATTATTTGAGATTCTATTACAAATAGTATGGAGAGATGTTCCCCAAATATTTGACAGGCTTACTTAACCAGTAAAGAACATACCAAACAGCTTTCATAAAAAAAAAAAAAGAAAGAAAAGGTAGTGCTTTATGGATAAATTTTTGAAAGAGTAGGTTCACTGAATAAGTTTTAAAATAAACATACAAACAAAAAACAACAAAGCTTTGCAAAGTTAAAGTGTAAAACTTAGATTAGCTGCTACCACTGATATGGATTGGAGGTACTGTGGAAAAGACAAAATGATTGCCAAAGACCTCTAAAATGGCAAAAAGGACTTCAGGAAAGTGAACACTTCTTTCCTTGCAAGACATTTAAAAGGACAGTTAGATGTGAACTACCTGGACTTGTCTATCTGAACTTATGCCAAGTATTTGACACTGTCCTGCATGACATTCTTGTCTCTAACTTGGAAAGATACAGATGTGATGGATAGAATTCTTGGTAGATAAGGAACTGACTGAATGGATGCACGCAGAGAGTTCTGATCACCAACTTGATGTCCAAGTGGAGACCAGTGATGAGTGGGTGTTCCTTAGGGGTCAGTATTAGGACCAGTACTCTTTAATGTTTTTGTCAGTGACATGGACAGTAGGACCGAGTGCACCCTTAGCAAGTTTTCCAGTGACCCAAGCTGTTGTGGTATGGTCAATGTGCTGGAGGGAAGAGATGCCATCCAGACTGATCTTGATGGGCTTGAGAGATGGGCCTGTGAAAACCTCATGAAATTTAAGGAGGCCAAGTACAAAGTCCTGTAGCCCAGTTGTAGTAATTCCAAGAACAAACAGGCTGAGTGTAGAACAGATTGACAGTAGCCCTGTAAAGAAGACTCAGGGATGCTGGCTGACAAAAAGTTCAACATGAGCCAGCAACGTGCACTTGCAGCCCAGAAAGCCACCCATATCCTGGGCTACAAAAAAAGAATTGTAGTTGGAAGGTCAAAGGAGATGATTCCCCTCCTCCACTCTGCTCTTATGAAACTCCCACCAATAATTCTTTGTTCAACTCTGGGGTGCTCGACATAGGAAGGGCCTGGACCTGTTAGAGTTCAGAGGGGAGGCTATGAGAGAGAGCTGAGGTTAATCAGTCTAGAGAAGAGAAGGTTCTGAGAAGACCTTGTAGCAGGCTTCCAGTACCTTAGGTGGGCCTATAAGAAAGCTGGATAAGGACTATTTGTCAGGGAATGTAATGATAAAACATACATGAGTTTATGTCTTTAAAACATAAGAGGGAAGATTTACTTTAGACATTAGGAAGAAAGTATTTACTGTGCAGGTGGTAAGTCTGCAACTGGTTGCTCACCCAAGTAGTGGATGGCCCATCCCAAAAGACGTTCAAGGCCAAGTTGAATGGGGTTTTGAGTAACCTGCTCTAGTGGAAGGTATCACTGACTTTGCCAGAAGGGTTGGAATCAAATGATCTTTTAAGGTCCATTCCAAATCAAACCACTCTACGATTTTATGATTCTATGACACTATGATTCTATGATTCTGTGATTATAAATTAGTGTGGTTTTGGTACATACATACTCATTGAAGATGTTCTATAACTTCACATTTAATGAAAATATTCTCCTTTATGGGGATGCAGTTGCTGTATATTTTTTATCCTATCTCACATATTCTCAAACACAGCTAGCATGGCTTCACCAAGGGAAGATCATACCTGGTGGCCTTCTTTGTTGGAATGATGACACTGGGGGACAAAGGAAGGGCAACTGATGCCATCTACTTGGACTCGTGCAGGGCCTTTGACATGGTCCTGCAGCACATCCTTACCTCTAAATTGGAGAAATATGAATCTGAATGATGTACTACTCAGTGGATTGTCTCAGCCAGAGAGTTGTGGTAAATAGCATTATGTCCAGGTGGAAGCCAGTTATAAATGGTGTCCTTCAGGAGTCCAAATGTGGAGTGGTGCTCTTCATCGTCTTTATTAACAGCACAGACAGTGGGATTGAGTGTACTCTCAGCAAGTTTGAAATGACACTGAGCTGAGTGATGCTGTTGACATAATAGAATGAAGGGATGCCATCCATGGGGACCTGGACAGGCTTGAAAAATGGACCCATGTGAAGCCAGTGATGTTCAACAAGACCAAGTGCAGGGTGTTTCTCTTGGGTCAGGACGGTCTCAGACATGTACACAGACTGGGTGAACACTTTGAGAGCAACCTTTCAGAGAAGGACTTCGGGTTCCTGGTGGATGAAAAGCTGAACATGAGCCAGCAGTGAGTGCTTGCAGCCTGAAAGGCCCACTGCAAGGATGGACCCCAAGGATACAGTGGGCCTTTCGGGCTGCAAGCACTCAGTGAAGTTCAGGAGAACTGCATCAAAAGAGGAGCGGCCATCAGGGCAAGGGAGGTGATAGCCTTTCTCTGCTCTGCCCTTCTGAGGCCCCACATGGAGCACTGCATTTCAGTGTGGAGCTCCCAGCATGCCAAAGATGCAGAGATACTAGAGCAAATACAGAAGAGGGTGACAAAGATGATCAAAGATTTGGAGCACCACTCTTATGAAGAAAGGTTGAGATAGCTGGGTTTGGAGAAGAGAAGGCTGCAGGGAGACCTCACTGTGAACTTCTAGTACTGAAAAGGAGCTTATAAGCAGGAGGGTGACCGACATTTTACATGGTCTGCCAGTGACAAGGCAAGGAGGAGTGGCTTTAAACTAAAAGAGAGGAAATTTAGTTTAAATGTTAGGAAGAATGTTTTTTACTCAGGGGGAGGTGTGGCACTGGATCAGATTGCCTGGAGAAGTTGAAGATGTCCCATCCCTGGAAGCATTCAAGGCCAGGTTGGATGGGGCCCTGGCAGCCTGATGTAGTGTGTAGTAACCTTGTAATTGAGTAATTTACAGTCCCACTGAGTAGTTCCTAAAGCAAGGTCCTGAAGACTGAATGTGTGTGTGTAACCAGCTCTCTCCTTATCTCATCTTCTGTTTTGGACCAGTAGTTCAGTCTCCAGATCCAAAATGTTTGGAACCATGTATGAGTGTACAACTGTATACATAAGACATTATTTGGCAAAACTCAAAATGCTCTCACATTTCCTTGCAAATCTCCTTACTAAATTTTCTGCTCTTGGTCTCAGCAAGCCTCTAGTTTCAGCATTTTTCTAGGTGTTGTCTCTTGGAGAACACAACATACTGTCACATTAAATGAGAGGGTTTTTTTTTCTGATGGGCAGAGGAAAGAATTTCTCAGTCAATCCCACAAAGCAGCGCAGTGCAAGCACAGATACTGTCATATTCTTTCACACTCTTCTTCCACCTATGAGGCAAGATTGGGTTCATTTGGATTTGCATTCTCTTTTAAGGAAAATGGAAGTACACAGTTTTCCGTGTTGCTTCAGCTATAGTAGCGCAGTGTGCAAAATTTCAGGCCTGGTGTTTTGTTCTTTCAGATCCTCTGTTTCTTTTGGGTTTCAGAGACAAAAGATGTTTAAGTGAACAACTGCACTATATATACTTAATGACATTTGTTTTTCACATTTTTAATAATAGAAATAATAGGCCAGGTTGGGCAGTCTCCGTTTCCTCCTCTATGGGGTGGCCCGTATATAATCAGTAAAGCTGTTATATGAACATGATCATGTCTTCATTTCTGTGGCACATGTGAGTTTTGTGTTGCAGAAATGTTTATAGGAAGCTTGAGATAAAAGCGCTATATAGTAACATGGTACTTTATAGATTTAATGCCCTCTTTTTTACGATGTAAACCAAGCTGAAGAATAGGGTGATATCTTCACTGTACAAAGATACAGAATAAGATCATTTTTAGCTTAGCTCACATGTTCTGATTTTGAAAACATACCATACAGTCAATGAAGCCTTTCTTCAATGGATGAGTTCAGTCTAAAAGACAAATGAGAAATTGCCATTCAAGGATGGCATGTTTTCTTTATTCAAAAAAAGTGTCCTCTGATTTAAAAAGAATCTCAAGGAACATATCTCTAATGTGGTCTAAGAGCAGAGAAATCAGGGAGCATTAAGAGGAAAAGTGTCCTTACAATTTCAGAATCAGTGAGGCTGTTATTGTACCTGACAGACTATTCAAAAGTAACACATAAAATTGAAAAAGGTCAATGAAAATAGTCTGAAGTCTGAATAGTGGGTCATATAGGGTAAAATGTAAGGCCCTTCTTTCATGAAAAATTTGAGGTATCGATTCACCAAATCATCCAACAGGATATTAACCTGTGACTTGATCTCATTTTCAAGGTATCTTTGTGGGCAAGATTTATGTATTTTAGCAAAAAAGGGAAACAAAAACACAAGCAAACAAAAAACAGCCTTCAAGAGATCAAGACAAGGAGGATGGTGGAGGTGAATGCAAACTGAAAATAAAGAAATATATCAACAGTGGAGTGGTATGTGCCACCTGAACCTATTATATCATTGCAGGCTGTCTTTTCAAATGATACACAATAATTCAAACAAATGATAGTTTTAGTGCCAAACGACCAGTGTTATGTCATTGCTCAGAAACTAATTTCTTCTGTGTAAATTGGGAAAGCTTCAGATTCTACTTCAGAGCTCCATCTTCTCCGCTGTCTGTGACTGAGATTTTTTTTTACTTTTGGTGTAAATAGTTGAGGAAACAGAATACCACAGGGCAGAAGTAGCACATAGACAGTGCTGTTTCCGATTTCCACAAGTTAATACTGAAGGTATAACATAGATACCAGTCTCTCTGCTAGTTGCATGTTACCTAGTAGACATATTCCCAATTTAGATGAAGGAACTAGTCAAGCTGCATGAAATTATTACAGATACTAAGACAACCTTGGGCTTTGTTCTCTTGAACTGGAAAAAACTTCAGAATTAGCTTATGTTTTCTGAACAGGAGATAATGGAGGTGAGATTGTGAAAAAGCTGTTTTGAACTTGAAAATTATTATTTACATAGGGACAACTTTGGACCCTGGAACTGTCTCTTCTCAAGCTGTGATTCTGTTGGAGTAACGGAGGGCTTCTTACTATGCCTCAGAGCCCTGAGGGACCTTCAGGAGGATTTATCATCAATCATTCTTTCAGAGTAAAAACATTTCTGATGTTAAACAGCATTCCATTGTTATTACAAGAATAGCTGTTCTTGAGTAGAGAGTCTAGAGAGCATAGGGTATATGTCTTGAGCGTGCTTAGGAAGACTAGGATGCTGCTCTGTAATAGTTTTCTTCAATTACTTCTTTTATAGGCATTTTATACAAACATGGTTATTTAATTTATATAATTAATCTTGATAAATAAAGTTAAACAGATTTTGAATCTGTTTCTGGATGCCTTACTCAATAATTCTATTAATTATTCAATTAAAAGAGAAATGAAATGTTCTGTAAGTCTTCCACGCACATATAAAGGCACATTAAAAAGTCAGTATATGTCTTCCATTATAAAGAATTTATTATCTAGAAGTTAGTGTTCTTAATCCTTTTTCATATTGGCTGAGCAAGGACCTGCAGCTTAAACTGAGGGAAAAGAGAGAAATGTATGTGAAGTGGAAGCAGGGTTGTGTATCCTGTGAGGAATATAGGGCTGTTGTCTGCATGTGTAGAGATAGGATCAGAAAAGCCAAGGCGCAGGTAGAGCTGAACTTGGCTAGGGATGTGAAAAATAACAAGAAGG
>NC_034438.1:31330256-31501282 GCF_002078875.1 Numida meleagris
CCTCTCCCTCTCCCTCTCCCTCTCCCTCTCCCTCTCTCTCTCTTTTAGAAGGTAAACTCTTCATTTCCTAAGGAAATTGAGTCCTTCTTTAATGGGATTTGAAGAAAAGTGTAAATAAATTTGTTCTGAATTCCTCTTTGAAATAAGATTTGAGCTTTTCAAAATGTACATAGCATGACCCTGTGGCCTGAAAGTTACACACTCCTTTCCCAAATAATTTCATTTAACTTCAGTTAAAGAGTTACTAGACATCTACAATACAGGCTATTAAGTACAGTCTATAAGGTTATTGCTATTTTCTTTAATAGGCAGTAGTTACATAAATTCTACTCATTTGTATAGGATTAGGGGATATTAGTATATATAGTAAATGCTATCCAATCTTATCATCTGTTCTTTGCTTTACAGTTTCCCTTGCATCTTTATTCTGGCATCCTCACTGTGACTTTGTGAGTCATTAAAGCTTTTTAACATAGATAGATAGATATAGATAGATAGCATTATGTTATATACTGGAATAACTCTGCTTAAAAGGATGACAATTGATCCATGTCAGAAGATATCTGAACAGATTTCATTTTACAGTGTCATTGAGCAAAAGCAATTTAGACTCGATGGACATTCGACTTGACATTTTTTAATTTTCATTGCTAGAAGCAGAACACATCCAAAATCATTATTATTCAAAAACCCTTGAAACATACCACCCATAAGCTCACTGTGTATTTACTTGCCTCACTGCAGCTACAGCAGGCCTGAACGTAACCAGGACTATTTATACACCAAGGAAGAGTGTTTAGAAATGTTAGAGAGAATAACAAATGCAGAACATCCTTGCTCACTCCCTTGAATTTGTTTGCTGTAGCTTTTGAAATCAAGCCAGCAGGAAAATTACAGACCTCCAGTGCTCCAGTGTTAATTTATTAGAGATTGAAACAAACTCTTCGGTGCCCATGTGCATTAATTCTCACTTCTGAATCACACATGATAACATGAGAAAAAAAAAAAAAAAAAAGAGGATTCATACTGTATGAGCAGCTCTCAGATTTTATTTACTCTCTTCTGGTTTATATGTCTGTTTGTGTCTGTAATTCTTTGGGATTAGCCTAAGCCTAGGTTAACAAATAGTTTTAATTAAAAATAGATTGAATAGATCAATCAACTATAACACAGAGTCCTTGTGAACTAAGGGGATACAGAACCAGAATAATGTTGCTATGCAACATTTAAACAGAAATGGGTATGCACTTTCCACTCGTACTTGCTTTTAGAGCACCTGGAATGAATCTGTATTATATTATACATTTCATAATATATTTATAAAGCTCTGAATGTTTTAATCATCCTCTGGAACACTGAATACTCGAATTCCCATATGAAATCTATCTTTGATCTGTAAAAATGTGTTTATTTGTGTAAACCTGTGAAATGGCAATTGAAATATAAGTTTCTAATAGTGCACTAGGGCAAGCGTAACAACTAAACATAATATATTGCTACTTCTTCAAAGAATTTTACCTTGTTAGAAATTCCCTTCATGGGTCAAAATCTTGAAATATAACAAATTACAAGACTAACAAGATTTTCTAGATGATAACATCCAAAATTCTCTTCTGCTTCCTACCCAAGCTCATTTGTAAGCATTACATTTCATGAGGCAATCATGTAATAACATGATGAAAGACATGTTATTCAGCCTTCTCAAGGTAAGAGGTATTTTCCTGTTCACCTAGTTTTTTGTACAACCTTCCTTCTGATCATTTTCTGCTATCTGCAGTTTTTTAGATCATGAGTCTGGGTTCGCTAGGCTCAGAACTTAGTAAGACTGGTGGTAAGAAAATGTGGCCTCACAATTTTCCCCTTCACAATACAAATACCGTGCATTTTACCAGTGCATCTGAGTGAAATTGTTTGTGCTTAAAAAGAAATCATGGTCTCTGGGTTGTGATTAAAATAAAAAATTAAAGATCCTCATTCAGAATAATGATCTGTCCTGTAAGTGTAATTTCTCTCACCAGGAAACATTGCCAGGTTGTTTTTGTCTGCAAGTCATGTCTCTTTTCTTTTTGTGGGAATACAGGTTTGAGAATTCAGACTGGTAAGCAGCTAGTCATATTACTACCAGATTTACAGTTTCCTAACTAGTGAAGTTTGATGTTTCTTAAATGTCACTTGCATTTTTTCTCCCTCTAAATTGGATAGAGGCCTTCAAAGGGACAACTCTGCTGCTTTCCAGAATGAGAATATCTCTGTACTGGAGATGCTATTCTCAGCTAGCTGCATTTTCTGCAGGATGTCAAGTAATGTAAGTCACAGGAGTTCTGAGACAGTGGAAACTTGCACAGTGCTTTGCTGGTTTTCTTTCACATGGACAATCACTAGTGATTAGTGAGCAAGAGATTCGGTAGATGTTGAAACTCTTAATCAGTGGTGAACTCATCTAAAACCATGGCACAATTTAAACTCACTTGCAAAGTAATCCTGATCCGCTGGCTTAGATGTTTCAAAATTTGCTTTGATGAAGTAGAGGTGAGAATGAAGAAAGTAATCATGATTCTGACAGTAATGAATAGTAGGCAAACAAGAAGAAAAGAACTGTCCAAAGCAACTGAAAACTGATGACTGACCTAACTACTAATGGTATAAAGCACTAGCAGTGTTTCAGACACAGTTTAGTGCTTTGTAGTCCTGCCAAGAATCATTACCTGAGGCACATACTGTTCTTTGTCTCTTTCAGTAAATACTACACTTCTGAAATGCAAACTACTCCTTATCTGTAAACTCCAGAACAGATAGCTTTAAAATACTCTGAAATTCCACTTGTTTCCTTAGTAATCTGAAAATGTCCAGGTGGCTTTTGTTGTTGCAACGGCTGAAGTTCCACATCAGTCCACCCAGAGGGCTTCTAGACAGAATGGACTAAATATTCCCTTCTGAATCATATATATCTTCAGGAAAAGATCATATAACCTATTATTTAGAAAAATGATTTCAATCTTTTAAAAGTCATTAGCATACATACAGAGGTAGATTTGTACATAAAAACAGTGAGGTGTTAGTTTCCATGTTGCAGTTCAAACTGAGTCTACAGCATTCATCAAAACTGCGACTTGGTCATGAATATCTTTATTGATGACCTGGATGAGGGCATTGAGAGTACCCTCAGTAAGTTTGCAGATGACACCAAGATGGCAGGAAGTGTCGATCTGCCTGGGGATAGAGAGGCCCTACAGAGAGATCTGGACAGGCTGGATCACTGGACTGAAGCCAGTGGGATGAAGTCTCAAGACCAAGTGGCGGGTCCTGCACTTTGGCTACAACAACCCCAGGCAACGCTACAGGCTTGGGGCAGAGTGGCTGGAAGACTGTGTAGAGGAAACGGACCTAGGGGTGTTGGTTGATGCTCGGCTGAGCATGAGCCAGCAGTGTGCCCAGCTGGCCAAGAAGGCCAATGGCATCCTGGCTTGTATCAGAAATAGTGTTGCCAGTAGGAGTAGGGAAGTAATTGTCCCTCTGTAGTCAGCACTGGTGTGGCCCCACCTTGAGTACTGGTGTCCAGTTTTGGGCCCCTCACTGCACGAAAGACACTGAGGCCCTGGAGCATGTTCAGAGAAGGGAAACGAAGCTGCTGAGGGGTCTGGAGCACAGGCCTTATGCGGAGTGGCTGAGGGAGCTGGGATTGTTCAGGCTGGAGAAGAGGAGGCTCAGGGGTAACCTTATACTCTCTACAGCTACCTGAAGGGAGGTTGTAGTGAGCTGGCGGTTGGCCTCTTCTCCCATGTAACAAGTGATAGGACTAGACGGAGTAGCCTCAAGTTGCGCCAGGGGAGATTCAGGTTGGACAGTAGGAAATACTACTTTTCCGAAAGAGTTGTCAGGTGCTGGAATGGGCTGCCCAGGAAGGTGGTGGAGTCACTGACCCTGGAGGTGTTCAAGGAACATTTATACATTGTGTTGAGGGATGTGGTTTAGTGAGAACTACTGGTGACAGGTGGACAGTTGAACTGGATGATCTTGTAGGTCTTTTCCAAACTCGGTGATTCTATGATTCTATAATTCTATGAAAACTGTTTAGTATTAAAAGCAGTGCTTTTCAAACATTCGTGGTACTCTGGATTTCTCCAGGGTTAGTCACAATGCTCTCAAAACATAAAGGTAAAGGTTATGGGGTTCTCATATTTGAAAGCTCCCTTACAAGATGCTGGCATCATTATAGAATAGATCTGAATAGATTACTGCTGATACATAAGTACACTGGCAATTGACCGTTACCTTTAGTATGAGATAAGGGTGATACTTTTTAGATAAGAAGATTTATTTACATGCTTAAATTGAATTTTGGTGTTTGAAGATTCCTACAGTCATCCGCTCCAAGTTTGAGAAGTATCTGGCATATCTGGAAATAAGGACCAGATTAAGATCAAGTTAATCTTGATCATCCTCATGAAGCTAGACCAAAGGAGCTACAAATTTTAAAAAATATCATTATCCACTTATATGCATCTTTAAGTATGCACTTGATAAGTTTAGCCTTTCGTTACTAAGTCAAAATTGGAATGAAAGAATGAAAGAAACTTTGGATACTTGTTCCTAAAATTATGTTTAATCTGTGCATTAAAAAGCCCCCCTCCAAGGCACAACTTTACACATGCGATTGGACTTGTGGTTGGACTGTGGTTGGACTTGATGATCTGTGGTTGGACTTGATGATCTTGAAGGTCCTTTCCAACCTGAGCAATTCTATGATTCTATGCAAATTGTTTCCCTGTGCAGTCCCATGAAGATCATCTGTCTGCAAATACATAGTGAAGTTGTCCAAAACAAGTGATTTTGAGCAGCTCTCACATGCAGCTCTTGTTAGTTTACTTCTCTCTTCTTCTGCCTTGTCAGCAGCCTCACAGCTACCATTTGGCAAAACTTGTGGCAATGAGAATTAAATTCAAAGAGACTGAGTTAATTTAAATGCTGAAGCATCATATAGTGTTCACTGCAACTTGATATATATTCATTACAAATAGACTTTTAATATCAGCAGCCACTTTGAGAACACTCAGGTCCCCATGTGGAGATCATGCATTAGTGGATGTCTTTTTCCATGGATAAACATTTGGTTACTTATGGTGTAATAGGTCCTAACAATTAACCCCAGAATCAAAGTCTTGCTCCATGATGAAGTTAATATCGTGTAATGAAAAAACAGGTTTTGTTCAGAAGAAGTTACTTCAATTTTATTTCCTTGTTATTTAATAGCTGGGTTTTTACTTGCTTTGGTTTGTTGTGGTTTTTGGCCAGAATTTTGTTTAAATATACTCCTACCACCTGTACTCTGCAAGGGCTAGGAAAGCAGATCTTCACTCAAGTACTTATTCAAAGTATTATTGCGTTAAGCTGTTTGGAAGTTGCATCCATGCTGATGCATGGCTTGACAATACAACAAGAAAAAAAATCCTATAGTTAGGATAAACATGCTGTTTTTACATACTCTGCTTTTACCTGCTGAACACTCACAACTCACTGTGGGAAACAGATGTTTGAAAAGTATACAGCCTCAGTCCTCCTTTCCAGTAGATCACATGAACTGAACCCTCTCTATATAAACACTGAAATACCAGAAATGCCATTGCTGAAGAAGCTCATCTATCCTGAGTGTTATAGTGTCTGTCTGACTGATTTGTCAAAGAGATTTGCAGATAGAGGCAAAACAGAACTATTTTGATGCCAGGTTTCTTGAAGCAGCATTCAAAGCAGTAGATACATGTGAAATTAATCAGAGCATGAAAAGTTCCTAACTTTTCCATTTTCACTTTTTCCCCTTTTTCTTTCTCAGTTCTTTGGCAAATTTATGTCTCCTGAGCAGATCAAGTTTCAGATTCCTCTGTTTACATGAGAGGAAAATCAGAAAATTCCCACATATATAAGAGTTTTTGCAGTCTGTAAATGATGTGAATGTGACATAGCTAATTTCTCCATCACTGTGACTTTCAGAGAAACCTGGATCTAATGAGTATTTTTTTTATAATGCAGCACTTACCAGAGGTCTCTTTTTTCCCTAGTTGTTGAAAATCTGCAGCAGAGAGGCAAATATTCAGGATAGCACAGAAGCTGGTCTAAATCTGTGATGAGATTATCAGCTGTGTCTGAGAAAGGGGAAAGCATTAGGAGGAAAGAATGCAGTTAGCTAAGGAAATAATTGGTTTTTATCATTCAAGACTTTCTGCCTAAAAATATTAGCTTACTATGTGGTTGCACACAGCAGGGCGATTTGTAATTGCATTGAGCTAAAACCAAAGCTGAAAGATTTGTCTGGAACTCATGAAACTCATGAAATGGTCCTTGACTTAAGAAACAAGGAAGAAGGACATGAAATGCCATGTCTTAGGAGAGATAATAAGCAATAAGACTATTGTGGGAACATGTAAGATGGTTTAATTAAACTTGGAAACTGTGAACCAAGAGAGGCTATAGCCACGTAGGAGTTGGGAAGCTGCCTGGCTGATAGCATGGTGCTCTGTGCTGAAGTAAAAGGCAAAGTAATCTTGTTTCTCTGCCTGACAGATGGTGAGGGAAGGACTTCAGAGTGAACTCAGGTGAAGGCACAATGAAAACAACCAACCTCCAAAGAAATATATTCAGACTCATAAATTAAGACCCAATATTATGTACAGTAGTTTGAAAATGCAGCCTTCGACTACAATACTTTCCAATTTTCACAAGTAACAATCTATTTATAAATCTTTTCTGAATAATGTTCATATGCAAAAATATTTTCTTTAAATCTTTTTCCATGCATTTTTTCTATTCAGGGCACAAGGAACACACTCACCAATAAACAAACTTTTAATTATTGTAGTTAAAATTGTAGCTACATATTCAGTTCATCCAAATAGTGTTCTCTAGTGGCACAGAACTAATCATCAAGGTCAGGATAAAAGGGACTTTTAAAAGGGATAAAAATGACAGTGGCTGAGTCCTGTTTCCAATTTATGGTGATTTTCAAGTGTCACAGCTAGAAAACCAAAGGCAAAAGAAAAAATATCTCACCTGTTATCAAAACACTTTTTTCAAAGAAGAAAACTTATAAAAAAATTGGGGCATTCACTGAAAATAACAAGGCTAGAATGTAGGACACAGCAATTACTGTGCTGAAAATGCACTGATGTGGATGAAATCCTTTGCCTCCATGTGAGCAAGTAGTGAAAGGACAAACAGAAACAAATGTCTGAGTAGAGGCAAGGTCTGAATAAGCTCTAAAGTTTCTCAGTTATAAATACCTTTGAAGAAATCTTGACTCTTACCCTACAAAAACAATGTTAATGCTACTTGGTACAGATGTATCTACAGATAGATTCATTTTTTAATGTATTTTCCTTGTAGAAAGGAACATAAATGTTTTATATGTATCCTGATGAACCTGGTGATGTTAAAAAAAATTATCCATGAAAAGGATTCCAGTCATCCGGAGTCCTTTCTCAGCCACAGAACAACTTGATCAAACAAAGTACATTTGTTCTGTGTTAGGGGTCTTGACTGTCTTGGTCTAACAGAAGATCTTTAGCATGAAAATAATCAGTTTTAATATATGGTCGGTGTTCACCTCTCCTATTAAAATTCATCTGACTTTTCTGTTTAGAATGCACACAAAGAGATTATTTTGTAGAGGGGATTTTTTTTCTTAATATTTACCGACGCTTATGACCGTCTGTTCTCATGGAATACTTTGGAGTTCTATTTGCCACCAAGTTCATTAGCTCTTCTTAACATTTAGTCTCATTGCAGAGTTTTCCTTGACAATGAATCTCAAAGTACTGATGGCCTGCTGCAGTATATTGACCTTTTAAGTATTCTGTTTTCTTACTGCTGTTGGTTTACAGTTCAATGTACGTCACCGAAACTATATACAGAGCAGTAAGGATGTACGACAAATAGCTGAGTGGAATAAATAATCAAAACAAGAAATTATCTTTGAAAATGGGATATATTAAGCACTGGAGAAGCACTAGTGTCATGGTTTTATGATTTTCAGTTATTGGTACTCCACATCATAACATCATGTAGTGTATGTACCTGGTTCTCAGAAGAGAAGGACTACTACAGTCCCCACGGTACTTTGCTCCTCTGTTACCATTTTCCAGCCAGAGGGAAAAGATAAAAACTTGAAGATCACAAGACCTTGCTCTCTCCGCCCAACTCTTGTCCTGGCAGCATCACGCTCCCCAGCCATCTTATCATTGTATTAGAGTAAGGCCTACCTTGATTTTTGGACATTCTCTCTCATTGTATTGGATTTATTAGCTTAAATTGTAATTATATTGTATTATTGTTTCTTGTTTTGCATTCCGATATCATATTTAGTAAGTTAGTTTGTTTCTCCTCAGATTGTGGCCACTGTTTTTGCTCTCAGGCCCATCTCCTTACCCTTTTTTTCCCTTTTCCCTTTCCTGGGGCATGGGTCCATGGGTCCCCCGTCCCATTCGTCACGGAACCAGGCCGAACACCCATAAACCATTGACAACTAGAATTAGACAGCCTTAATGTTTTGCCTCAGATTCATAAAAAAGAGATGAAATTACTTTGTGCACACACATGCATATCTGTGCTACACAAGGGGACCACACACTTACACCCCTACACCATGAAGACTTCAGAAATGAGTTTTATTAAACAGCCATCCTTTCAGCCAGTGAAATACAATAGTGCAAGGGAAACTTTCAGTCCAAGAAAATACATCTCTTTTTTTCCTCAGAAATTCTCTTCTTTAGTCAATGACTACACCACAACACAAAGAAGCAACATACTTACTGCAGTACATCTGTGAAGTGCCAACAGCTTTCCTCTGCTGGCTACAGTCCCCAAGGTTTCTGTGTGACACCAAGAGAAACAGAGACAGCATTAAATCTGGAGAAAATATTTGTTTTGCTTAAAGGAATTTCAGCAGCTGTTGAGAGCTGACATTGCCTTATTAGTTTGTCCAGAAGCTGCTGATAAATAAATCATTTTAGTCCTTGCACTCTGGGTAGATCATAACAAGGTAAGATCAAGCTATTTGTGGATAGATACCCTATATTTTGAATTAAGGCTAGGAGGCAGAGGATCTGATGGGACTGAAAATGTTCAGACATTTGAACAATTACCTATCCCTTGAAAAAAATAATGGAAGATGAAGTTAGCTGGGCATCTTGGAGGACATATTTGCTATACAAACATCAGCTGTTCTATACTAGAATTAGAAGATGTAGAACTTTAAATAGACTTCAATACATACTCTAATAAACTTCTTGTAATGATATTTACTTCTGTCATTATTATAAATACCAAAGGTGGTGGTGGTGGTGGTGGTGGTTGTTTTCCCAGGGATCTCATTAAAAAATTGTTTTGTTTTGCTTTCTCTGTCATTTATATTTAACAAAGATGGTTAAGAAAAAAAAATCTCCCTTTCTCATCTCAGGGAACAAATGGACTTTCTGTGATCAGACATCCATCAGAGTCGCCAGCTTCATTGTTTCAGCTTTGGTTTCTTTTTTGACACATATTTTTTTACTAAGGTTCTGAATTAACTGGGGAAAAAAAAAAACTTTAATTACATTTTAGAAGTTATATTAATACAGTTTCCACTCAAATTAATAATGACCTAGAAAATGCTTCTGACACCTAAGAAGAAAAAAAAAAGCAAACAAAAACATGAAAGCAAGGATAAACTTACAACTTTCAACATGAGGTCATTTGATTTTCAAAACAAAAAATATCCCTTTCTAATACTATTTCTTCTGACTTTCATCTTGAAACAAGACAGAATGCACCTGGCTATGTTCTTATTTAGGAAGTTTTAATGTCTGGGTAACACACATTGTAGCTTTGTACTTTCTGTCTTCTTGAATGCAAGGAGTGAAAGATGCAGACACAATTCTGTTTCAAATAATATTAGAATCCCAGATTTTCACATTTGTGTAGAAACTTGAAATCAAAAAATACTTCAGATAAACAGAAAAAGGTCATATTTCAGCTCTTATTAACATCACTGGTATGTAATCTTTATATCATTATTTATGAAAGGCTGATACTTTCTATTAAGATTATTGGATTATTGAAGTATAAGAAACTAACACTGAAAACTAAATGCATATACTTTTTTTTAACTGCCAGACAAATGTAAGGTCAGAACTATCATGATTAGGAGACTTGCTTTATTCTGCTGTCTGTATATCACTGCCAGAAACGCTCATACATAGCCAGAATACAGTATTAGCAATGTGTCTGTAAAAATATCATCCATAACTTTTTGTGATAACCAAAACCAAGCAGAATATGAAGGAAGAATATCAAATCTATCTAAAGTGTAATATGGCCTCAGAAAATGTTCTGAAGATAAATGATTTTCTGCTGAGCTAGGGACAGAAGATAGTATATATTAAAACCATTTTTCCTTTCCCTCATAACTCCAAGTTATAACTGCATTAAATGTAACTCTCTATGGAAAACCATATTTTGGCAGCAATGTGTGAAGAGAAAGGAGAAAAAATATTTGGAAGAAAAAAAAGAAAAAAGAAAAAAAAACAATATACATTTTTTTTGCAATTAAGGAGTCATCTATGATCTAAACTGTAGATTTTGAACTGTAACTATTCTTACATTCTTCTTATCTTCCACAGAATCACAGAGGCATAGGGGGTTGGAAGAGACCTCTAGAGATTGTTGAGTCCAACCCCCGTGCTAAATCAGGTTCCTTAGTGTAGGTTGCAGAGGTAGGCATCCAGATGGATCTTAAATATCTCCAGAGAAAGAGACTACACAACCTCTCTGGGCAACCTGTTCCAGTGCTCTGTCACTCTCACAATAAAGAAGTTCTTTTCTTGTGTTTTTATGGAACTCCCTGTGTTCCAATTTCTGCTCCTTGCCGCTTGTTCTAGTGATGCATACCACTGAGAAGAGCCTAGCCCCATCCATTTGACTTCCACACTTCTAATATTTAAGAACAGTGAAGAGATCCCATCTCAGTCTTCTCTTCTCCAGGCTGAACATTCCCAAGTCTCTCCACCTTTCCTCATGTAGGAGATGCTCCAGGTCCCTAGGCATCTTTGTTGCCCTCTGCTGGATTCCCTTTATGAGATCCCCTTCTTTTTTGAACTGGGGAATCCAGAACTGGACACAGTATTTCATATGTGGCCTCACCAGGGCAGAGCCCAGGGGGAGGATCACCTCCATCAGGATACCTTTGGCCTTCTTGGCCACAAGGGCACACTGCTGGCTCATGGCCGACTTGTTTTCCACCAGAAGCTCCAGGTCCTTCTCTACAAAGCTCCTTTCCAGTAGGTCAACACCTAACCTGTACTGACACATGCAGTTAATCCTCCCCAGGTTTAAGACTCTATACTTGCTTTTGCTGAACTTTGTCAGGTTCTTCTCTTCCCAACTCTCTAGCCTGTACAGTCTGTTTCACTTCAGTGTGATACCTCCAAAGAAAATTTTGTCCACCTTCTTTTTCTACAGAGCTTTACCAGACTTCCTATCCATGACACCTCTCTGTTGCATTCAGACGGGTATCTGTATCTCTTTGTGCTGAAGTATCCAGAACCAAATTATAAGACTGCTGTCTATTTAGGTATTTTTAACCACAATTAACTGTGCATGACTGGCCATGCTGATCATGTTGGGAAAAGGAAAAACAAAATCCATTTCTTAGATTTAATCTATTTTGAATATGTGTAACATAAATCTATTCTAGTTGTATTTGTTTGCCAAGTATAGTAAGAATATAGTGTACACCTAAAGTGCACTGCAGTTTTGCAGCTTTATCAATTAAACTTTTGAAAATAATCCTCTTTTCAGGATTCTCAGAGTCACAAATGTTCTCTAACTAAGATCTCACATTGAATACCAAAGTTACTTTTGTGGAAGAGTATACTAGAGTAAGTGTTCTGTTCGGACAAACAATTATGTTGTTCCCCGTGCTTCTAAATTTCTGTCTTGTGCAGTGTTATTTATGTTAAAACTGTGAACAGCAATGAAACAACCTTGCTTTCTGGTTTTAGTCTCATTTATATACATTTCAGTTTGGTGAAATAAGAGAGCTAATGCTAGCATTTATCAGCATTTTTCAGCTGTCTTGGAGCTCTGTTTATTAGACCTCTTCTTGGGAAAGTGGAAAATTTGTGCATGATCAATAAATAACGGTAGTTTATGCTCTTTCCTTTTATTTTCCAAAACAGTTCATTTAACAACTGAATGTGGTCTGTTGGGGAAAATCCTGATTAATGATATCTGCACTCTGTTAGAACCATGGAGTTCAGCATAGAATAAACTACTTGGGGGGCGGGGAGGAAAAAAAAAAGAGAGAGAGAAAAAAAAGTAAATATAATGTGTTTTAACACACTTTAGAGTTGATTTTATTTGGAGGACCCAAACTGATGTGATGCATATTCTTAAAGGATGTCACAGTTGGAGAGATAGGCAGGCAGAAAAACAAACAGATGCAGATAATATATTGCACATATATTCCATACATTTTTATATGCATCCCTCCCACTGTAAATGAAAGAGCAAGTTTGAGACCACCTGATGAGACTGAATGTGTGCATGTCTATGGGAACCAGATGGCATGCATCCCAGGGTCCTGAAGGAACTGTCTGATGTGGTTGCCTAGCCACTCTCCAACATACTTGAAAAGTTGTGTGTGTCAGGTGAAGTCCCCAGTGAGTGGAAAAGGAGAATTATCGCTTCCATTTTCAAGAAAGGCAGAAAAGAAGATCCAGGAAACTGCAGGTCAGTTGTCCTCAAATCTGTGCCTGGGAAGATCATGGAACACATTTTCCTGGAAGCTAGGTTAAGGCTCATGCAAGATGAGGAGGGTATCCAAGACAGCCTGCATGGTTTCACAAAGGGTATACCATGCCTCACCAATTTGGTGGCCTTCTGTGCTGGAGTGACAGCATCAGAGTATAAACAAAGAGCAAGTGGTGTCTCTCTTATGAAGACAGGCTGAGGGATCTGGATTTATTCAGTCTGAAGAAGAGAAGGCTCCAGGGCAACCTCATTGTGTCCTTCCAGTACTTGTAGCTTCAAAATGGAAGGGAGACCAAATTTTTACACAGTCTGATAGTGACAGGACAAGGGAGAACGACTTAAGTTAAAAGAGGGGAGATTTATATTAGATGTTAGGAAGAAATTATTTACTCAGAAGGTGAAGAGGAATTGAAACAGGTCACTCAGAGAAGCTGAGAATACCCCATCCTTGGAGATGTTCAAGGCGAGGTTGGATGAGGCCCTGGGCAGCCTGATCCTCAAGGGGGTGGTTATGCTTTCCACAGCAGGGGAACTGGGATTAAATGATCCTCGAGGTCCCTTCCAACCCAAGACATTCTGTGACTGTACAGTTCTATGATTCTTATACATACATAGAAGGACTATATGCTGATGCCCCTTTCCTTTCAAACTACTGACTCCTGTCCTCAAGAAGGCTAGCAGTAGGAAAGAGTAAGGAAGTGAAGATTCATGTTAAATTTCCTCCAAAGCCAGTGCTGAAGAAATTTGAAAGGATTTAACACAGAAATTGATTATTTCAATTTGTCAAATTATTGGTTCAAATTGTATCTTTTCTGTGATTGATATTTGAATAGTCTATGTGTGAACTTCTGCGGTTTTTATTACATTCCTTTTGTTCTTCCTTCCATTTACGTTATCTGTCAGTCTTTCAACTTAATGGATGAAGTAACAGCTGATATTCAGACTAATTTGCTCGCAGAAGTAGAGAAGTCTTTGTTTACTCTGTTCATGCTCACTGCAAAGCCTACCTTTGCCTAACTTCAGCATAGGTCAGGTTTTCTAATCAGACTGGAAGCTGGGAGGTGGGACACCACAGGGTGATGTCCAACTTTCAGCCTTTATTAATGAAGGAACCCTTTTTCTGTTACCTACTTGAAAATCTGAGTCTTTGTAAAAAGTGACCAACGTTAAATATTTCCTGAATAGTTTCTTCCTGATTCACTCTTTCTAGATAAGATTAGTAAGGTGGTAAGAATAATGATTAAAGTGTTTTTCTTTCAATTCCAACTGAATTTTTCTGGCCACATGAAATAACTTGTGATGGTCTCTGCCTGTTAATTGATGTATACATGTTGGCTTTATAGGAAAACTGTCCCAGATATTGCTGGCTGATCATACAGTGCTCAGAGGCAGTGATTCCTTACTGAGGAATTACCATATTTCAACTCGGCATTGAAAATTCTTCAGTTCTTTATGTGTGGAACTATGAAGACTACTAGTGGGACCATTTCAAATATTGCTGAATACGGTATTTCAGAATTTCCTGTTAATTTGTGACTTTGCAAAAATCACATGCTTTAACCAGGTTTATTTTGAAGGGAAGTCTTACTGACCATTATATTTGATCACTGTGAAGAGAAAAGCATCTGTGAGTGTAAATCAGAAAATGTTACAGGTTTGGCAGGAAGGATAAGCTATGTGATACAGTAATTTACCAGCATCTACAATAACTGTAGTCAGCGATAAATTTGCTTAGCATAGCATCAATTTCTATGTTTAGATGACTCACTAATGATTACATGTCTTTTGCTCTTCCTTTAAAGTGTTTGCTGAATTTCTCAGTTTTGGGATAAAGAACTACAGTTTGGCTGTTCTGAGCGCTCATCCCTGGAGGTAAAAAGTTTGAGGTATATTATTTGCAATTGGCTTTGTGCCAATGTCTTATATTGGATTTCCTTAGAGTATAATGTATATAATATGTCAAGATCCTACTTTTTCAAATGAATTTATATGCTTGCTAAATTAACATGTCTAAGGTGTCCAAGAGAATCCGCACAGAAGTTCTTCATATGATTGCAAGTATATCTTCTCCAGAACAGTGATAGGAGCAAGCTCATCTGAAGCCACTTTCTTGTTCTTGTAGGAAAAGCCCTGATCCACAGTGAAGTCTGAATACAAATGTTACTTACTTTCCCTTGCTCTTCTTCTTACTGCTGTGCTGAGATGATCTTTCTGCAAAAGCAATCACATCAGCATTTCTAGGTAAATCATATAACATGCAGAGTAAAAGTGAGCAACATGTTCAATATTCCTGATACACTCCTGAGAATTGTGCTGTTTAATGCAGGATCTCCTATGTTAACTTCATTAGATATCAGCCTTACTGAGGCAGATATCACATTGCCATCAACAGCATAAATGCACACTAAGGTACCCTCTCTTGGATGTAGCTACACACTTCCTAGAAAATTTTTACTTCATTTTTTTATTACTTTACTTCTCTGAGAGAAGCTTATATCTCACAACTTGCAAGGAACTAACTCACTTGCTAGCTGTAGTTTATGTTAGTAAGTCTGCTAGGTATTCATAACCCTCCATTTAACTAGTGGTAAAGGTTATTTTTTTTATGACTTCATTAACACTAGTCAGTGGAAGAAAGCAACTCTACTCTACTGTAAGTCTTACAACCATTTATGGTGTGAGAGCAGTTTTCAGACCAGTGCAGAGAGGACGGCTGCTACCAAAAACTTTTCAATGCAGCCCCTGCTAGTGGGATTGACACCACACCTGTGCCTGCAAGAAAGCACCACAACAGCAGAGACGCTTCTTGCTGTAGTCTATTTAAGGCTGACCTTTCTAGGCAAATCAAAGGCAGTATGATTTCGACAGCTGTAAACCCAAGAGTCAGATTTTTCTTTTCAAAGAAAAAATGTGAGGTCAAACAGATTCCCTGAAGTCAATGCTTCATCTTCTCTTTGTCTTTATGAGAAAAAATTATTCTTCTAGCAGCAGTAAAAAGAGGCTCTTGTGCAAACTAAGGCACAACAACTGTTCAAATCATCTTATTTCCTAACATCCAACTTAGTAGAATAAACAAAGGCAGGATTTTCCCTACAAAAAACTCACAAATGGTCCATCATTTATTATTAAAAATTACAGACATCTACAGTCCATCCAACACCTATATTGACCCAAATACCAGGACCTGCACCTTTTTTTGCACAAAATGCTGACATTCTTTAACTGCCAAAAGGTAGAGCCTCAACAGGACATAAGAACCATGATGCTGATCAGTCTTTGTGGACTGTTATGCCCAATTTTCTGCTAAATTATGCCAGGGTTTATTTTTCACAAAGCTGAATGCAAGGTGCAGACTGAGCTAGAATCCCTTTGCTGCTGCCACTCCTCTTCCAGATCCATTTTGTACGTAGCAGAAGAAATAGATGAAAGAGCAGTCACTGAAATATTCTGGAAAAGTGCAGGCTGTTTTTGTGTTTTAACGTTTACTTTGTTACTGTCTGGTCTGTTTTTCCCTCTGTATTAACACAATATCATTTCACCCTTAGCTCAGCACTGACTATATAGCAACACCATATATTGTCCCAGTGCTTAAGTGTACAAATAATTTGCAACGATTCCCCAGAGGTTAGTGATGAGTTGTCCTCAGTGGCATCTTAATTACTCCTGGCTTAGTTTTATAGGTCCTAACATTAGCAGGTTGGATTTCTTATATGCAGCAGTTTTCCCTATGGCTGGAGCTGACTTCTTCAAGATTCAGCTGTGTAAAAGAAAGTTAACTAGCTGGATAGATGCCCAGTTGAATCTCTGGCAAAGGAAATATTAAGGATCCTAGTCATTCCAGCCTGAGATAAATCACTTACTGCAGGTGCTAATCTCAGTGACTTTCCCCAAGAAAGTCCACAAGATTTAAAGGCTGAGAGTATCTTGTCATCCAGGACATGGTTCAACACAGGTGTGCAGGGCCTTTGCAGATCAGCAATGAAATGTACATCCATCAACCTCTTTCCAGAAACTACTCCTTCAGAAAGTTTGTGTCTGACAGGTTCTCCTCCTGATGCACTTACTATATATTTTCCATAAAAATCAAAAGAGAGAACTAAATGAGTACTCCAAGGACATTTTAGCTGCAGACAAGAAAAAAAAAATCAGCCATTAAAGTCTTACATATGGACTATGGAATAAACAAAAAGAGTAATTAACACAAGTTGTGAGTAGCTTCTAGTCATAATACATGCAGAAGGAGGCCATTCAGTTGGATCAGTAGAAAGAACAATGATTTATTTGGATTTATTCTCTCAAAGTGTTGGTTATGGACATAGATATTTTTAACAGAAATTTCTGCTAAAACTCTGTGTTCTAGGTAGATATCTGAAGTCAATAACTTCTATCATGGACTAGCAAATCTTAATAAAAATTTAGGAAAGCAGTCACTTATAGATCTAGATTTGAATATATTAGATTACAAACAAACTACTGACAAATAATATTGCAAACTACTAAATGCAGGATTAGATTCTTCCAACAAAATTTTGGTCCTTTTCTCAGTTTAAAATGATGTAACTGAAAGGAAAATAAGATGCAAGACTAAGATACTTCCCATTATATTTTGTGACTGCTGAAAGGAAAGTAAAATTGGTTTGCTGAAGTGTGGCTCTTCCGTGTCTGGAAAAGGAGATGCTGGAAACAGAGTGAAGGAAGTGGTGTGCTATGTCTGGCACATCTGAAGTACTGTGAAGCTGAGAAGGGATTTACACTGCAGAGTGGGAATACCAGTGGAGCATGTGTTTAGCTACGTGTGATGTGCACAAGGAGTGTGGAAAGTGGGTCTGCACTAGCACAGTGGATCTTCACGCGCTCTGTGACTTTTATATTCATTCAAAAAATCAAGAAAGCTTAAGTCACTGCAGAGTACCTATCTTTCATAGAATCACAGAATCATAGAATTAGCTAGATTGGAAAAGACCTACAAGATCACCTAGTCCAACCATCCACCTACCACCAATAACCCCACTAAACCATGTCTCTCAACACTATATCTAAATGTTTCTTGAACACCTCCAGGGACAGTGACTCAACCACCTCCCTGGGCAGCCCATTCCAGCACCTGACCACTCTTTCAGAAAAGTAGAATTTCCTAATGTCCAGCCTAAATCTCCCCTGGTGCAACTTGAGGCCATTCCCCCTCATCCTGTCGTTAGTTACAAGAGAGAAGAGGCTGACCGCCAGCTCACTACAACCTCCCTTCAGGTAGTTATAGAGAGCGATAAGGTCTCCCCTGAGCCTCCTCTTCTCCAGACTGAACAATCCCAGCTCCCTCAGCCACTCCGCATAAGGCCTGTGCTCCAGACCCCTCACCAGCTTCGTTGCCCTCCTCTGAACACGCTCCAGGGCCTAATGTCTTTCGTGCAGTGAGGGGCCCAAAACTGGACACAGTACTCAAGGTGGGGCCACACCAGTGCTGACTACAGAGGGACAATTACTTCCCTACTCCTACTGGCAACACTATTTCTGATACAAGCCAGGATGCCATTCTTCTTGGCCAGCTGGGCACACTGCTGGCTCATGCTCAGCCGAGCATCAACCAACACCCCTAGGTCCGTTTCCTCTACACAGTCTTCCAGCCACTCTGCCCCAAGTCTGTAGCATTGCCTGGGGTTGTTGTAGCCAAAGTGCAGGACCCGCCACTTGGTCTTGTTGACCTCATCCCATTGGCTTCAGTCCAGTGATCCAGCCTGTCCAGATCTCTCTGTAGGGCCTCTCTATCCCCAGGCAGATCGACACTTCCTGCCATCTCGGTGTCATCTGCAAACTTACTGAGGGTACTCTCAATGCCCTCATCCAGGTCATCAGTAAAGACACTGAAGAGGACAGGCCCCAGCACTGACCCCTGGGGAACACCACTCATGACTGGTTGCCAGCTGGGTTTAATTCCATTCACCACCACTCTCTGGGCCTGGCCCTCTAGCCTGCTCCTTACCCAGCAAAGAGTGTACCTGTCCAAGCCACGAGCTGCCAGTTTCTCCAGGAGAATACTGTGGGAGACAGTGTCAAAGGCTTTGCTGAAGTCTAGGTAGACCACATCAACAGCCTTTCCCTCATCCACCAGACGGGTCACTCGATCGTAGAAGGAGATCAGGTTGGTCAAGCAGGACCTGCCCTTCACAAACCCATGCTGGCTGGGCCTGATCCCCCGGTTGTCCTGCAAATGCCGCATGATCTCCCTCAGGACAATCTGGTCCATAACCTTCCCCGGCACCGAGGTCAGGCTGATAGGCCTGTAGTTCCCTGGATCCTCCTTACAACCCTTCTTGTAGATGGGAGTCACATTGGCAAGTCTCCAGTCTTCTGGGACCTCTCCAGTTGACCAGGAACGCCGATAGATGATGGAAAGCAGCTTGGCTATCTCCTCCGCCAGCTCCCTCAGTACTCTCAGGTGGATCTCGTCCGGCCCCATGGACTTGTGGCAGTCCAGGTGGAGTAGTAGGTCTCTGACCGTTTCCTCCTGAATCTTGGGGGGTTCCTTCCACTCCCCACCTGAGTCTTCCAGGTCAGAGAGTAGAGTGCTCTGAGGACAACTGGTCTGGCTTTTAAAGACAGATGTAAAAAAGACATTGAGAACCTCAGCCTTTTCATTGTCCTCGGTGGCCACATTCCCAGCCACGTCCAGTAAAGAATGGAGATTCTCCTTGGTCCTCCTCTTACTGTTAATATATTTGTAAAAGAGCTTCTTGTTCCCTTTAGCCCCAGCAGCCAAGCTTAATTCGAGCTGGGCCTTTGCCTTTCTAATTTTCTCCCTGCACATCCTAACAACCTCTTTGTACTCTTTCCGAGTTGCCTGTCCTGTCTTCCACAGGAAGTAGATTCTCTTTTTCTCCTGGAGCCCCAGGAAAAGGTCCCTGTTCATCCACGCCAGTCTCCTTCCCCACTGGCTCATCTTGCGGCGCAGGGGGACAGCCTGTTCCTGAGCCTTCAGGACTTCCTTCTTGGGAGCAACCAGCCTTCCTGGACCCCTTTACCCTCCAGGACCGAATCCCAAGGGACCCTCCCTGCCAGTCTCCTGAACAATTCAAAGTCTGCCCTCCAAAAGTCCAAGGTAGCAGTTTTGCTGTCCCCTCTCCTGGTTCCACCAAGAATTGAGAACTCTACCATTTCATGGTCACTCTGTCCAAGGCAGCCCCCAACTTCCACATCTCCCACCAGACCTTCCCTGTTTGTGAACAGCAGGCCTAGCAGAGCACCTCCCCTGGTAGGTTCTCTCACCAGCTGCGGAAGGAAGTTATCTTACATACACTCTAGAAACCTCCTAGACTGCTTCTTCTGCGCTGTGTTGTATTCCCAGCATATATCAGGGGAAGTTGAAGTCACCCATGAGGACAAGGGCTGGTGATTGCACAACTTCAGCCAGCTGTTTATAGAACACCTCATCTGTCTCTTCATCCTGGTTAGGCGATCTATAACAGACCCCCACCAGGATGTCTGCCTTGTCAGCCTTTCCTTTGATCCTAACCATGGAGTGAATCTAATTAGATCGACTGAAGCAGTCTAACTAAATGAGCTTACTGCCTCATGTTTGTGAACTGCTGGGAAGCACAGTGTTTAATGGACACAGCTCCCAGATCCAATATGGCTGGGGTGCACCCAACAGACAGACTGCCGTAAGTATATTTTCACGACTGCTTCAAAAACCCATACCCCTGAAATATTGGAAAAATATATTTGTGATGGTGGTGCTGTACATTCAGATAAGTTTCCTGTACAATGAGACATCTAGCTAGGGGCATAAGCCTTGAACACACAGCAAACATGCTAACAAGAGTAAGGCACCACACATCAGTGTTTCCCAATATTATGACACATTTAGGAACACGTACGTTGAAAATCTGCTTCTTGGCATTCACTGCTGAGTTCTATTTACTCTGGAACTGGTTTAGAATTCAGATGCTGACTATGAGATCAGCAGAGAGGAGGGTGCTGATTCTTGCAAGAACATTTGTAAAATAAGCAAACCACTTAACTGACTTTTCCCTTGATACCAACAGCTAAAGTAGTACAGACCAAACCACTGAAAAACAAAATCCACAGGAAAAAAAGCACTAGCAACATTAACAACTGATATTTCAGACCAAAATGATTTTTCTGGTGATCTTGATGGATTGTCCCTGCTTCATTACTATCAGCTCTTTTGCAAACAAACATCTGTCACAACTGGTGCATCATCTGCTGTCATTCATCTAAGTTTTTATTTAGATTTTACCTGGATTTAATTTAAAAGGTAAGCTTGCATAATGAGGCTGAAAGAGAAGTACTAAATTATTTACCCAAGAAGTATTCTCCCTGTTAGCCAGTTTCCTATGTTAAATTTAGTTGTTATTTACTGATGAATATAATTTCAAAGATTCGTGAATGGTTATGCATAATGCTATCCAGCATAATTTCAGTTACCTTGCAGGTCAATCTGATAATGTATCGTGTTGAACTGAAGGGGAGCACTGGGTTCCTAAGAATCTAAGACTTATCTTGACATTCCTGGGAAGACAATCAGTTATCTCAGTCATCTTCATTATTATAACACCACTACTCCTCTCCTCTTCCAAAAGTTTTTTAAGAATCACGATCCGAAAATTCCTGATATGTAACTTTTGAAATGTTGTGAGAAATCAACTGACGAGCTTCTTCAAGAACCACCTTTCTCATAACGCTTAATGTAACCTATTGACTAAGCTGGAAGGAAAACATAGCAAAAGAATTATCAAAACCCCCAGAAGTAGTTGAGCTGTATTTGATTTCCTTCCCTGTAGTTTATTGAGGTACTTCATTTGAGAGCTAAGACAATTCCTTGATCACTTTACTGAAAGAGCTCACCAACAGCTGCTTGACTGAAATTCATTTTTCTTTGTTCCCAAAACAAACTGCCTTGTAGTGTTCTTAGGAGATGGAAGAAACTTCAGCCTGAAGTCACTGAAAGATGGTTCTTGATAGTTCTCCTGACCTTCAAAATAAACAGCCTTTTCTTAAACCTGCAAAGTCACTGACTATCTCTGCAGTAAGATTTATACTAAATCTTAACTACAGTTCTTCTTTTCTTACAGGGTTATTGATCTGGAGACCTTGAAAGTCAGAAAGCATACCTACATAGCTCACACAAGATTAGTTTTTCAGAAGATAGGATGCTTTGTCATGTTTATCAGTGCTCTGCTCTGATGCTATATGAAGCATTTATTCATTTCAGAGTACATAATTTTCATTCAACATAGAATAACTGTCCATAATTGTAAGACCATATGGCTATCCCCTTGGCTAATTGTCTTCAAGATCAATATATCACTAGAATGATAACATCGTTGGTGTCTGATTTTCAGGATGTAACTTACAAGTTGAATGACCATCTCAGGTGAAGAAGTATCACACTTGCCATCACAGATTGATTTTGGCAAGGGAAAAGTTAAAAATTTCCACTTTCTCTTTGACTGTTCACATGAACGTGTTAGTAAAAATATCTATTTCTGAGCGTTCATGAGAAAAAATGACCTTTGTTTTCTGTCACTCTATATTTATATCATTGTCTGTCTATTTATGTATCTGTTTGTTCCTTATATTTTTATCTATAGATACCTAGATAGCTAGCTATAGACAAGTAGGCAGACAGATAGATAGATACATGCATACACACACATAAACACATAGATGTGTATGGCTTTCATGGCATCAGATAGATCTATCAGTCTGCCTATGTACCTATTTATCACTACAGAAGCCATTATATAAAACGTACTCAGGGCCTTTATTCTGAAGCATGGACATGCAATTTGGTAGGGATCAGAAGTTTTCTCTGAAAATCCTCCTCAGCAGTAAGGATATATAGAATAAATTGGTAGTCCAAAGAAGAGATTAAAACTCATTCTTTTCCTCTTGAGTCTAGTATAACCAGATACTGATTGTATCCACATGAATTTCTTATTTCAATGCTTCTTAAGCAGTGGAGTGTCCTTCCCTTACCATACTCCTAAAAAAGCTAAATTTGAACCAGTGAAGAGGAAGAGAAAAACTTAACATACTAGATTCACAGTGGTTTACAGGGAGAGACAAAAGAAAATATTAAACATTACACTTAATTGAACATTTTATAAATTTACATGTTTTCTAGAACCCAGGAATCTGCTGTCAAGGGGTCACTGTAAGCAGTCAGACGCAAAGCCTCCAAATGCACTTTCCCTGGAATATGGAAGCCAGATTTTCACAGCGTGCATAACAGCAGTCTTTCACGCAGTAAAGGCAGATCTGAGTGTGTCACTTCTGGTGCCATAAGTCACAAATGTGCTGCTGATGGCTGGCAGAGGATCACCCACTCAGGAATATAAGCACCTATACAACTCACCAGCATAATGATACAGACTGAAAACATGATTTTGTTTAAATTCCGTTAGAAAGCAGACTCAGAATGTTCAAGAGTAAATGTAGGAAGACTATTACATTTTTCTTCTTGGAATGGTTAAACGTTTTACAGCAATATTTTTTTTAGACAAATTTTTCCTTTGCTGCATTTATGCTGACTTCAAAAGTGATTCACTGACAGCTAATATGATAAACAAATCCTGTTTTTAAAAAATATAACATTGCGCCTTGCTTTGCCT
Organism: Numida meleagris; assembly: GCF_002078875.1. Classification (NCBI taxonomy): domain Eukaryota; kingdom Metazoa; phylum Chordata; class Aves; order Galliformes; family Numididae; genus Numida; species Numida meleagris. The sequence continues at coordinate 31,353,665 of NC_034438.1, forward strand.
TACAGGTCTATACAGGTCATAGAATCACAGAATCCTTAGAGTTGGAGGGGACCTTTAAGGGCCACCTAGTCCAACTCCCCTGCAATGAACAGAGACATATATAGCTAGATCAGGTTGCCCAGAGCCCCATCAAGCCTGACCCTGAAAGTCTCCAGGAACAGGGCATCCACCATATCTCAGGGCAACATGTTCCAGTGCCTGACTACCCTCACTGTAAAAGACTTTTTCCTTTCATCTAACCTAAATCTATCCTCTTTGAGCTTGAAACCATTTCCCCTTGTTCTATCACCACAGACCTTGCTAAAGAGTCTGAACCTTTCTTTCCTGTATCTCCCCTTCAAAAACTGACAGGCTGCTATCAGGTCACCTCGCAGCCTTCTCTTCCCCAGGCTGAACAGCCCCAGCTCTCTCAGCCTGTCCTCTCAGGAGAGGTTTTCCATCCCTTGGATCATTTTTGTGGCCTTCCTCTGGGCACACTATAGTTTGCTGTTGCTTTGTTCTCCTGCAAAACTGACTTTGTAAATCTGAGCCTATGTGTCAACAGCAGATTGGACACACATTACTTAAGCCAGCAAACCTCCGTTTGGGAAAGTATAATTGTAATATGTGTAATATGTAAAATTAATTATGAATTTAATGCAGTGCAAGGTACAGACAGAACAAGAGAAAAGATGGAAGAATAAACTTACTCTTACCGAGTATTCGCTTTATCATCTAGATTCAGGAGACTTCCAAGACTGCTGTTCCCTTTAAAGAAGACAAAAATTTTACAATCTGAGCACAAAGGAATATTTAGTCTTTAAGAGTTAGAGCTCAGTTATGTTTAGAGAAAGTGAGTTTAGGGTCACGCAGTTGTGAGTAATTGAAGACTGCAGCCTCAAAAGCCACTACCCACCAGGAAGTCCACTAGCAAGTAGCATATTATAACCATTTAGGCTGTGCACATATTTGGGTTTTCCTTGTAAAAAATAAGTGTCATGCTTGTTCTATACACAGGTAAACTACAGTAAGTTATCTGCTCACAAACCAAAGTCAGAAGTATCCACATTATTGATACATCTGGTTCTGCCTGTATCCCCACAGATGTAAACAGGAATGGTCTACACAGTTACTGATGTCCTCATTAAGTGAATTAAGCCTCTGAAGTAGAATAAAACTAGAATTTTAAAGTTTTTCTCATTTTAGACCTCAGATAAATCCCATGAATATTCATAATACTCTCAAACATTAAGATTTTCCTGGCCCTCATAGTAAGAAAATAGATTTCAAATTCCCCTCAGCAACAAGATGTGCAGTTCCATGGAAGTTTAAGGTATCTAAATAATTATAGTAACTCCTGTAAAGACAATAATGACTTTAAAAAATAAAAATAAAAAAGGAAAAGCAATGGATGTAGGGCAATATAATTTTCACTGATTGCTACTATAAACAAAAGACCTTCTGCATTAAAATTCAATTCCTTTGTTTATTCACTTGGATCATTTTGGTCCCAAGTTCTCCAGTGAGTTACAAAGATGTACATTTAAACTAAATCCCATATGAATGCAGTTAATATAAAAGTAATTGAAGGTGAAGTTTACCTGGCCAAACAGATTTGTTTAACCTCTGAAATCTGGCCACCTCCCCAGATCCTTCACTAGGTGTGATCTGACTGACAAAATCCCACTTACAGATTGTCAAGAATATAAATAAACCTTGTGAAAGAGATAACTGGTTTTACATGCCAGTACCTTGAGTTTGCTTCCAATTTGGAGTAAAGCCTAATATCTTGCAGTTTGGATTCCAATGACAAAATATGTTCCCCCCCAATTCATCATAGCGACTTCCATGCCAAAGAATATATTACATTTTTTTCTGTGCTATTATTAGTTCTACTCAACTCCAGAAGTAATAACCTTTTAAAACTAGAAATTTTATTTCATCTCAGAGAAAGGGCTAAGGAAAGCAATTCAACATACTGGTGAATATTTAATAATAATAAAAAAAAGACAGAAAGTTCATGGCTTAGTGTATTTGCTGTTCTTTCCTCGCTCTTGCAAGCAGGGAATGCATAAGGGATTTATGCATAATGTGAGTCTATATGATGCTATTTTTTCTTAAATTACGAAGACTCTGGCCTTAGCAGCAACAAACTCCTCTGGAAAACAGCGTAATGCAGTTCCATCTCTCTTTTCAAGCTTTAAACCAAGATTTTCCTCACTGAATCACCAAACCTCCCAATTCACTTCACCAGATACTACTGATGATATTAATAGCTATCTGTACAGTGAGAGTATGTATTTTGAACAAAGGATGCATACATAAAAGCTGGCTTCCTCATGGTTGTACCATCTGCCTTTGCACCTGTAATTATTCCTTCACCAAACATATCACCACGCTGAGCTCAACCTTCCCTTAGTCTTTTGCTGCCAGTCCTGCCAGAAGACAAACATTATGTTAAAAATCCTGCAAGGCACAGTGACTTCTTATTTTCTTTTGGTTTGTTTTTGCTTTAGAGCAGTATCCAAGAGCAGCAAGATACTTCTTTGAGAAAAATATGATCATTTCAACATGAGAAATAATAGCAAGTTATTAAGTAGCAATATCATTGCATTAGTAGGCTAAAAAAAAAAAAAAAGCTTTAGTAATGAGCGTAGTTTACAGTCTCTCCTATAGATGGTTCTTTAGCCTATTTTGCAGAATCCAGAATCAGAGATTAATTTCAAGCTTTGGTATTTCACTCTTAAGCATACAAAGAAGAAAAGATACTCAACTTAATTAGTCCCTGGTTAGTAAGTTGGAGTTACAGAATTCAATCTTTTTCAGTTTTCATGACTGAGGACTTCTGTGCTTCATAGGAAAAAAATGATGCCTAAGGCAACCAGTGACTTTCATTCATGCTCTGGCAATTTTCCCAGCAAAATTCACAGCAAAAACTCAATTATTATTTTCAGGGATGGAAGTTTAAATTTGCAAAATCTTCAAAACAAAGTAAGCTGAAATAATATTTTGCCTTATATTTAAATAAATTCTTTATTTCTGAAGGTTTCTGAAATCAGAACATTGTTATGCTAATGCTGAATGGGACCTTTGTGGTAGAAGTCTAAATTTAGCGTTAGTCTGATCATTAATGAAGGAACGGCAGGGATTCTTAAGTAAAAGCGCACCAAAATTTGGAATGCCAAAATATTACTTTCTCTGTTTTTCCTCATTTGTTCCTTTTCCTGTGGCGGTTCACGCAATACTCCATTTTTATCTGTCTGTAAACTTTAAAAATACTGCTTTCTTCATTGAACTATATGCTGACAAGTACAATCTTATTTACTTCCTGTGCCTAAGAGGAAGAAATAAGGAGTCTCTACTGCATCAAGTAGGGCGATGAGTGAATTTGGAAGAAATCTCAGCAAATCATACACTTTCAATTTGTTGCATTAGTCACTGTGTTTCAGTGAAAACTTTGTAAATTTCATCAGAGTAAGTTAACCATACGACATTCACATTTCATAGAATCATAGAATCATAGAATGGCTTGGGTTGAAAAGGACCTCAAAGATCATCGAGTCTCAACCCCCCTGCCAAGTGCAGGGTCGCCAACCACTAGACCAGGCTGCCCAGAGCCACGTCCAGTCTTGGCCCCCATGTGCAGACTCGGGGAGCCTGACCACTAGTGAAGACTGAGGCAAAGCACTTATTGAGCACCTCAGCTTTTTCCATGTCTGAGGAAACCAATTCTCCATCCTCATTTACCAGAGGGGAAACACTCTCCTTGACTTGCCTTCTCTTGCCTGTGTACCTGTAGAACCCCTTCTTGTTATTTTTCACATCCCTAGCCAAGTTCAGCTCCACCTGCACCTTGGCTTTCCTGATCCTATCTCTACACATGCGGACAACAGCCCTGTATTCCTCCCAGGCTACACAACCCTGCTTCCACTTCCTGTACATTTCCCTCTTTTCCCTCAGTTTAAGCTGCAGGTCCTTGCTCAGCCATGCCGGTCGCCCGCCTCCTCTGCTCGATTTCCTTTGCAGGGGAATGGAGAGCTCTTGGGCTCTCAGGAGGGTGTCCTTAAAGAGTTGCCAGCTCTGCTCTGTTCCTACGCCCTTAAGGACAGTTTCCCAGGGGATCCCACCCAGCAGTTCCTTGAGCAGCCGAAATTTTGCTCTCCTGAAGTTCAGGGTCCTGACTTTACTCTTTGCCAGGCCTGCATTCCTCCAGACACAAACTCCACCAGGGCATGATCACTACAGCCCAGGCTGCCTCCAATCTTAATCCCTCTAATGCTCTCCTCCACGGTGGTGAGCACCAGGTCCAGTAAGGCTTCACCTCAGGTCGGTCCGTCTAATACCTGGACAAGGAAGTTATCCTCAACAGACTCCAGTAATCTGCTGGACTGTCTGCCGCCCGCCTTGCCACTATCCCAGCAGATATCTGGGTGGTTGAAATCCCCCATCAGGACAAGAGCCCGCAAACGCAACACATCCTGCAGCTGGAGCAAGAAGGCCTCGTCCACAGGCTCCCCCTGATCAGGTGGCCTGTAACAGACCCCAACCACTAGATCTCCTTTACTGGACCGATCGCTGATTTTAACCCATAAGCTCTCAACCTGGTCATGGCTGTTACTCAGACACAGCTCTTCGCAATCTATCCACTTCCTAACGTAGAGGGCAACTCCCCCTCCCTTCCTGCCTTGTCTGTCCCTTCTGAAGAGCCTGTACCCTCAATCAGAGTATTCCAATCGTGGGATTCGTCCCACCACATTTCCGTGATAGCAACCAGATCATAATTTTCCGAGCACATCACGGTTTCCAGTTCCTCCTGCTTATTTCCCATGCTGTGTGCATTAGTGTAAAGGCACTTCAGCTGGGCTTTCCAGCACACTACCTTTCTAGAGGGGCCCTCCCTCAAACTTCCAGAAGAAATCTGAAGTTCTCCCCCACTGCTTCCAAAAGCCCCAATACCATCTTGTCCATGCTCACGTGTTATCAAAGCCACCAACCTCACAACATCCCTTGTGTTCTTCCTACAAAAGGGTGCGTTGTCCTCCTCATTCCTCCCACAAGACTGTGGGATCTTACTAGCACAAGCCCCTCCCAGAAGCACTGGCTCATTACATACAGGGTCCTTACTAGTGACCCTGGTTTCACCCCCACCCCCCTTCATACCTAGTTTAAAGCCCTTTCAATGAACCTTCCCAATTCCCACCGTAAAACCCCTTTCCACCAGTGGGAATGAATTTGGTAATGAATAGAGAAAAGGAAGATATATCAATCTCTGGTAAACTCAGCCCCCTCTTTGCTCATACCCTACATCTCATCATGGTTGTATTAAACATGTTCCACTTCACTGTAAACACTGGAAGATGAAAAATATAAATATGGAAATACTTTTTCTGCATTTCCTGCAGTTCCAGATATGTGATAACAGTAATACTAGGCCAGTTACATATTCACATCAGTTTCTTTCTCCAGGCACATGACCGACACCACTGAAACAAGCAGAACTGCTTGCATATTTAATGTCTTTTGGAATTACCTTCATTGTACTATAGTTACCTTTCACTGTACATTAGCTAAAGGAATGGGCATACCACCTTAAGCCTGCCTGAATTATAATGTTAGCTTGATTAACCTAAATAAAATTAATTCTTCTGTACAAAAATGAAAAAGACATAGGATCATTAGTGGAGACACATAATGATACATTGCAATATATGAAATGTTTTTATTTAAATATCAGTCTCTATGTTTGATCTCCAAGTTTAATTATTCCACCCACCACAAACCCAGAAGAAACATCTGGCTCTATAATTTACTAAGTCTCCTGACATTTTAACAATCTAAACATAGAAAAAGAACATAAAAAAACATGTACAAGTTATTTCAAGTCAGTTCAAGCTAAATATTAGTGCCAAAGATCTGTATTTTTTCATCGGTATTCAAATTAAATAGCTCCAGGATACACTCACAGAACTCCCCTTATCTAATTCAGAGCCACTGAGCTTCTAAAGTGGATTTTCAGAGGAAAACTCTCATAATGATGTCCTTTGGACAACCCATGGGGTTGTCTCAACTATGCCCTATCCTAGAAGAATACCTAGGTTTTGTCTGCCACACAGGAAATGCAAAACTTTTCACAGATTCCTTGAATGGGCAACAGAAGGTTATGTTCCAGTTAGCCGGGTCAATTGGCAGAAGGATGTTGTCAAACCTATAAGAAGCCATGCAAACACAAGTAAGCTGGAACAGTTTAGGGAGTTTATGGTTGTTTTACGAATTGGTCTTCGTTACTAGTTCTGTTTAACATTCCAAAAGCTGCTGTCTTGAAGAACTGAGACAGGACAACAAGGAAGTTGCAGTGTGTTTTAAGTTGTACAAACATGTTCATGAAGGGTAAGAGAGCAACTTTACAGTATACTGAGCAACTGAACCAGTTTAAACATGAATGCATAATGTGCCTTTACAATGTATTTGCATACTATAGCACACTATGATGCTATTACACAATACATCGGAAACAAAGTCTGTCAATGAGGCAGGCTCTTATCGATATATCCCAAAACCTGTGTAAAAAATAAACAAATAAATCACTCTGATGAAACAGCTCTGAAAAAGAAGTTTACTTTAGCAATCGTAGCAGTAGCCTAGAAGAGTAATTCTGGAGATGGTATTTTTACATTATCTCCATGTGACTTCAGAATTGAAAAAAGAGACAACAGTGTATGAGTAGTTTCTTGGAGTCCATAACCATAAATTAAGACTCCAGAGAACATGGATCTCCAACAACCCTACAGCTGTGCAATCTGACAGGCTAACTAACCAGCTTACCTTCTGTATCACTTATTCAGGGCCCTTCTATCTCAGATTTGTCTGACTATATGTTCTATTTAAACCGTATACTAAAGAGTAGTGGCATGAATCATAGTCTAGGAACCACCCATGGAAATATAATGCTTTGTAGGCAAAGGGAACTGCACATCATCATCTGCACTAAGATAACAAGCTAGGAAGTAAGTCAAGAACTATGTGCTATTCAGAAAATATCATGTATAAGATCTACATGTGCTGTTCTCTTGTAACTCTCTTTTTTGGGTAGAAAAATGAGGTACTGAACTTCTACTTTACCTAAAGATAGTAATGTTGTTAGTTTTTTCCTTTGCACCTTGTCTATTTATATTCACTAGATAATCACTAGTAACTGGGATTGAGAACAGCATATTTTTCTTTGGATGAGTAAGATGTAAAGAAGACACATGCAGAAAATCTTTGCACCTTCAAATAATTTATGAAGAATATAAATGTGTACAATCTTGTTCTAAGCTGATCCTAAGTAATTTGAAATAAGTGCTCACACAGCAGCTCAGAGAAGAAGGCTGAAGACTCGTAAATCAGAATAAAGACATTGCAATAGCTGTACTAAAAGTTGTATGTGCCACCAAAGCAGGGCTCCAACACAGCTTACCAGGAACATCATCATTCTGAATGTCCCACCCCACCTCTCCTTTTGACTTCAAGCTTTTACTGCAGAGCACACTGTATGGGACAGGATATCCCTTTGGTCAGTTGAGGCCAGATGTCCTGGCTGTGCCCTCTCCCAGCTTCATGTACATCCCCAGCCTTCTTACTGGTGGTATAGTGCGAGGAGGTGAGAAAACCTTGATGCTGCGCAAGCACTGATCATAACAAATAAAACAACATGTTGTCAACACTACTTTGGTCAGATAAAAAATAAAACATTGTATCCTCTGTTGTGAAGAAATTCAATTCCATGCTGGTCAGAACCAGCAGAGATTTCAGCAGTTACATCAAAGAAGGGCAGTACTGGCTTCAGCAAAAGTAAAATAAATAAAAGTATAATAAAAGCCACATATGCCTCCTAAAGGTGACGTGACAGAGATAAACCCGATAATTATACAGACCATTTATCAACTGTTCCTGGGAGCACCAAAACAAGCCTTTAGGCATGGCTGTGTCCAAGAGCTAGCAGATGACAAAGGCACTGATAAACAAGGGCAAGGCAAGTTACTACTGAGGCTTCCAAATTCCATATGCCAGCTGTTTCAGAGGATGCTTTCATCATTGTTTCACACAGTGGTTCTGCTCTTGAGTGGCAATTATAGTGCATGTCCTGGATATGAGCACCTAGCTCTTCTCTGTGGTTGTTTACATACAGTCAAAGAGAACTGTGTCAAAACTAAATACCTAACAACTAATGTATAAAGTGTGCACATATAAACCCATGCGATCATATTCTTCACATTGCAAGCTGTCATCCTCATTACCAAGAGATGCCTGGATCTATTATGTGTTTATGGAACATAATAACTGATCACTGATGGCAGCATAAATAAATTTGAAGAGCCTGCAATAATTCTTTTTGTAATGTTCAAGAACTACAGAATGCTTGCTTGATTTAATAAATTACAGTCATTATACATGGCACTAAAATATATCACATCTATGCTGAAAAATGGAGATCAAATGGATTCTCTAACTGTGAGAAACTGCCAAGAATTTTATATGGCCTGTTATATTTGCTTCAAAAGCCAGCATAAATATCAATTTATCATTTATAAAACACATGTCATTAATTTGGTGTTGGACAAAATGAATAACACACATGAATCTTACCTTTTTCTTTTGTTTTTCTTAATTCTTTAAGTAACGTTAGCAGGACATTCTGGTAAAAAAATATTTTAAAACTTTACTGGTCTGAGATTCTCATTTTTCTATATGAGATTTGCAGTGTAACTGTAAAAAAAAAAAAAAAAAAAAAAAAAAAAAACTTGACACCAATTTTCCATAAGATATGAAAATGAGTTTTACTTGGAGTGGTTCTGTAGCATTAACTTTATTTGCTGGGACCATCAATCTTCAGTTACAGTGGCTCTGGTCCTGTTCACTTCTGTGGGATAAGGACATAAAAACAGAATTTCTGATTTTTGAATTATAGAGACATAATCCTGTATAACTTGTACCCAAAAAAGCAAAATGAAGGTTATAAAAAAAACAAAGAGCATAAGACAAGCTACAAGTTCTCCAAAAAGTAAGCAAAAGAGAATATTAGAACAAGCTGTTAATTTTAGGTCTGAATCCTTTACCAAATAATTCTAGGTTTAATGCTTGTTAAGTCCATGTTTAAAGTTGTAGTGTCTGCATTTTTACCTTGCACTAGCTGCTTCCTCCGCTATTGGAGGACTGAAAACTTGGGCAAAACAAAACCAGAGTGCTATTTGGCAGTGGCACATGAAGTGTCTGAAGCCTGCAGAGGCATGTCTGTATGAGACCGTGATCCTCTAGGATCACCAGAAGGAAACATTTTATAGAACTTTCTGCTGAAAGCAAGTATCTCTTGCTGAAGTGTGTATTAGCTTCACGGGATAGGCTTCCATGCTCCTGGAGGCAGCTCTCCACACTGCCCTCACTTCCCTCCCTCCTTCTGCAGGGCTGGTTTGGGGCTGCACAAATGCCTAGTTGCATCCCCTACAGGGGAAACAGACCCCATGCACTGATCGAGACTCAAGGCTACTCAGAAATGTGCACTCATTTGAAGAATCAGAGGGGGAACTGGCTGGAAGAGGATCAGCTTGCATCCCTTCAAGTTTTAACCTGGTTCTAACTTGGTTCCTGGTTTCAAACAGGAACTCTCAGGGGAGAACTGCAGGCCAAGCTTTAATCTGCTGTGCAGAAGGGCAAGCAGAGAGCTGATCATAATTAGATAACGCGAATCCTTTTCAGTGACCGCCCCACATGTTGCAGCACAGGTCATCTGTTAAGTAAATGTGCTCCTTGGGATTTGATCTCAAAAACACCAACACATAGCTATTTACTAATAGAGAGCAGCTATATAATGGAAATTTGCTGAAGTCATACAAGATAAAAGTGATTGTGCTGTTCAGGCACTGTTAAGTGAAATTCGGTGTTATTTTTCCTGTACTTGGAGGGAACTGCTCAGAGAGCTCCCTTGGAATCACGTATAGCAGGCTATAGATGTTACAGGGTCAGAGTTCCTTTCCTTTTTATACTTCTGCTAGAGTCCAGCCTGTATCTACCACAAAAGGAGCTATCACTCCCGAACAACGATACAGTAACACAATGATGGTGACAGTGCAAGTAATATTTCTATCATTAACAAAATATCTTCTTTACTGAAGTTAGTAATGTTCCTAAGTCTGGAACAACTGAAAATGAAAAATCCTTGCCCATGCTGAATACTTCCTCATATATTAGCAAAATATGGGCAACTTTGGTGACCCATGGAATATGAAAAACATCTTTACTGCTTAGATTACAGAACATTTAAAACTTCAGTAAATACCTGGTCTGACTTCGACAGCTGCAAGTGGAGCCTCTAATCTGCTTCTCTGCATCAAATCAATAACTGAAATTGTTCTTTCTGTATTTCCCTAAATATGTGAGAACCAGAGAGGAAGAAATAACAGTATTTAGAATTTCAGAGAAGCAGGAAAGTTGGGTGAGGGAAAGGATATGGAAAAATTTATATCTGTTGAAAGCATTAGCAGGCAAACAGGATGAGTACAAGCAGAAAACGCTATAGGCGTAGAAGCATCTCATGCGGACCAAATCCTGTGTTTCAGACCCCGGGCTGCATTCAAGGTTCTCTGGTCCGCCTCAGCCCCCTGCTGCCAGCAATGGTCACCTGCAGGTCCACAGATCGATCACACAGATGTTCAACACAGCATAGAGCAGTTTAAAATAATATGCTTGTCTTTACTGACAACTGCCATCATCTAATAGGTTCCCACACCACTGTCTTAGTAAAATATTATTGTTTCTCTAATAGAGCCTGATGCAAAGAAGAGCTTTGTGTTTGCCATATTTTGCCTTCACCTAGATACAGAAGGACAGTCAGTTAGGGAAAAGCTTGTTGAAGTGTATTTCACCACAGAGTGTTGCTGGCCACTGTCCTCCTGGCAACAGTCCTGCTTGATGCACAATGCAAGGGGGTTTCTGTTAAACTCTTCTGGGTGTATGTGTTGTAAGGCTCTTTACTTTGTCCTCGCTGGAGAAAGAGTTGTACACCTTGACTTGGTGTTTTGCTAGCCATTCAAGGGAGGTGCTGTGTACTTCTCTTCTGTGCTGCTGGACATTGTTTAAGAGATGTTATGGAACAGTTAATGCTTCGCTTGGATATTGTAACACATTAAAAAAAGAGAGGTGGTGCAAATTAGCACTTCACAGAATAGGATATACAATGCCTAAATGTGTCATTACATTGGCTGTCAGTCCAGGAAATCTGAAACATTACGAAAGAAGTCTTCAAGCTCTGATTTCCCCATGCCAAAAAAGCTAAATGTGCTTCAGAAACCTCAATTCTATACTTCATCATATGCAATATAGGACAGAGCCTGCTCGCAGCTATAGCAGAACAATCCATCCAACTGCCTTGAGTCTAGCTGCAGTTCTGCTGACAGTGGCAGCAAATAGATATGATGTCATATTAAAATAAGTTTTTACTATTCTAGCGAGCTTTAAGCCATACCTCTGGGCCCACTGAAATTTCCTCTTCCTTCTGCAGCATATACTGAACACCAAATCCAACCATGCCTTTTCATTCAAAGGTTGCACCAGAAGGCTGTGGAAAGTCATTATTTTTAAATTTCATTACTTTTTTAAAAAGGTCCCTGATGTCCTCACAAAGGGAGATAAATGTTATAAAGAAATAATATTTGAAAAAAATTGAAAAGCTCTTACTTTACTGCACAGTCTAATCAGTTTGGAAGATACATTGCACCTTTATTAAATATCAGGCTTTACTCAAGGGAAATCTATGGGAAAAACAAAGGAAAAGATGTTTGTCTGCTATTCCATTTTTTCCCAGTAAAGCAGAATTAGCATTTATAAAAGGAGAGGAACTGCTAATGACATTGTGATAGTTCTGCCTCCATTTGGACGATTTTCAGCTCTTTCATGTTCATATATGCTAGTGGAAACTAAAAGCTGTCAAACTCTTCCTTGTAGAAATGTCTTTAACCTGAGGCAGCAAACCCTGGTCTGCCCATGCTGCCCAAGCACAGCCATGCTGTCTGTACCCTGACAGAGCACCCAGCTGCTTGCATACACAACACTAATCTGCTCCGAACTGCAGAACTGCTTTCCTACTCCCTTGTTCTGCATGGTGGGAGGTGTTCCTATGCGTATGTCAGAGCAAAGTGCATAGCACAGTGCCCTCAACCCTCTAACCCCAGAGGTGAGCTCAGCACAGGCTGTGCTGCTCTTCTGGTTGTGTCCCAAGGTTTGCTGCAGAAGAACAGCTATAATCCACAGCCCACTGGGTAGGACTGTCTTTACCTCCATATCCAAGCTTTGTTTATTTAAGTCTTTCATGCAGCCATAATGACCAGGAAAAGTTTATTTCACAAAAGTGTGTAAAGAACGACCACAAAATCACACAACTGAGCACAACATTCTGTCCTGCTCTAGTTACCTGTTTGTAGAAGAGCTGCTACAGTGACATGTGAAATGCAAAAATACCGTTATTTGTGGATTTAGCCACAGTACAAACACAATCACATCATGGTTAGCCCAGTAACAAAACCTCCATTAGAGATGTAGTAATTTCAAAGTTACTGTTCAGGTCTCCCTACAACAACACTGCTCCAGCAGCAGATACAGTCACTCACATTGTTTCTTTTTAATTTGCTTTGTTCTGTTACAGGAATTAAATAATGAAGCAAATTACCTAACATGGCATGGAATCTATGTCTTACCATATGACATCAGGAAGAAATTCTTTACTGTGAGGGTGGTGAGAAACTGGAACAGGTTGCCCAGCCAGTGTGTGGATGCCCCCTCCCTGGAAGCATTCAAGGCTAGGCTGGATGGGGCTTTGAGCAACCTGGTCTAGTGGGAGGTGTCCCTGCCTATAGCAGGGGGTTGGAACTAGGTGATCTTAAAGGTCCCTTCCAACCCAAACCATTCTATGATTCTGTGATTTCTCCCAGTGTGAAGGCCAGAGGCTATTGATTATAGTTTGCCTGTTTGTAGGTTTTTCATATGAAATTCCAGATATGTTTCAGCGTTGCTCTGCTGATATACTAAAGTGTTGTTAAATATCCTGGCTGTAACATTTCTATCGCAATGCAATTTGCATGCACACTGAAAATATGGAAAAAAAAGGGAGGGAGTTGGGACTACTGTTATCTGTTGCAGAAAGAATCCTGCACCTACTAAAAGACCCAAATTCAGATTCATGCAATGGTAATTTCTGAGTTTGCCACCCTGTCTCCCTATGCAAAGAAGTATTGTGCTTCATGCAAGAGTGCAACTGAAATATCAGCAGCGAGACAGCCTTGCTCTTTGTGCAGCCCCCTCACTTTGAGCTGGAGAACATGCTCTTCTACTCAGCCCCTCTCCACCCACGTGGCAGAATACCAGCAAGGAAGGCCAGAGGAGAATGAGATACCCCACAGCACTTTCATATTTGCAGTATGAAATTAGTTTTGAGTTGAAATATTTGTTCCACATACATAGTTCTTTAGCTGCATCCTGCAGATTTAGCTGCTATCTTTGCACTTGCTCATTTAGTTTAGTGCACCTACTCAGTTTCCATTCTGCAGTCTCCAAGATGGTACTTAAGTGTATTTTCTTCTTACACTGCATTTCAGAAATTTGTTTGCATTTTTATGAGTAAGTAAATGTGCAGTAGCTGAAGCTTTTTTGTTTTTCTATCAATAATGAAGACTATATAAGTCAGCAGTGTGATACCAGCAGAGAACACCCACCCCCACTGCCACAAAGGACAACAATCACCTTGTTACCTTGATAGCAGTAAAATACATCTTCTGCAAATCAAATCTGCTAACAGATATTTTAGATAAATGATGATTCAAATACTAGCTGTTTTCCTCAAAAATATTTTTAAATGTTGTGTTTCCTAAAAGGCTGAAGAGATGACTCCAGGAATGTTGTATCTCAGATAAAGATGGCAGATATGAGATGCAAACCCAAGCACATCGCTCCATTCTCCTTTTCTCTCCCACACTGAGCTTGTTTTTTCTCTTTTTAAAGAAAAAAACAAAAGTTTTTGGTTTTTTTTTGTCAGAAAAATATGCAATAATTTTTAATGAAACCAGTCGCTGCATTCCATCATGCCAGTCTGCAACCAAAAATTTATATCCCTAGAATCACCAGTGGGTCAGAAGGTGATTAATGGGGAAAAAAAAACATGATACATAATTGAACAGTAAAAATACAATTCGCTGTTGCTATAGTAACAAGACAAAAAGAAACAAGGCACTGAGAAAAACTTTGAGACAGTGATTTCTGTCCAAAGTACACAGGAGGTTATTTGGCAGCTATTTTAACAGTGGGGCACTCCGGGTGATATGGGAACCTGAGAAGCTTTTGCTCACAGTGGGTGCAGAACAAACAAATCACTGCAACCCACAGCCTCCGTGTCACAACCAACAGCTCCATGCAGCTAGAGCTGCAAGGTCTGGGCAAAATCAAGGGCTCGTGAATTAGCTTAGGTTTGGTATGCAAAATGAAAGAAATGGGAGCCGAGATGAAGTCCTGCAGTGGTTTGCCTCACAGCCAAAATGGTTCATCTGGAGCATTTGGCAAATACCTTTGGGAAAAATAATTTTCCTCTTTTTTTTTTTTCTTTTCTTTTTTTACAGCTTTGTAGTCACTGACGTCATTTTGCCTAGATGGAAGTAAATCCACTTTATGGTGAATAAACTGTTCAAGCCATGTCTTCCTTCTGTGCCTTGCTGCCTGAGGATTTCACACAAAAACCTGAGAATTTTAAAAAATCCAGTAAGGTGATCCATTATAATTTTGCCCAGTAAAATTACAATGAAATTAAATTATCATCTTTCATAAATATACTATTTATATTTCTGCACTTTTAGAATATCCTCCCTGGCATGCTTTCCTTACTCAGGCACAGATGTCATTATACGATTATAAAGAATAACCAAGTGCCTGTTGCACCTGATTTCCATTTACAGAAAAGTTGATTTAAACTGAAAAAATATGTAAGTCAATCTAGGCTAAAAAAAAAAAAAGAAAAAAATAACAAAAAAGTAAAAGCAGCTAGAAAACTCATGTGCTAGAACAGAAGGTTTCATTTCTATATCATTGTCTCTGACTGAGAATAAAAAATTTTCAGCTCATAGTCAGAGCGTTCTCCCACCCAGCAAAAAGAACTATAATCAAGACACTTCAGTCCATGAGTTCTCAAAAGTGTGAGAATCTGTTTCTATTGTCAGAGTTTGATGACAAAATGCACTAGTGATTTTCTCAGAACAAGTACAAAAAAATGCACATAAAAAGCAATAGCACTGAGGACATAGATGTATGTGAACTTTTCAGTTCATAATAAACATCTGAAAGCTGCTCATTCATCTTTTATTTCATCTCTGGAATATTGCTATTCAGTTGTTTCATGGCCAACTGATACTAAGAAAAGGTGAAGCAACAATCTTCCTACTACTGCATTCACTGAATTGTCTGTTTCTAAACATTGATAAAGAAAAGCACTAGCAAAAACAAATAAGCAAACAAACAGACAAATAAACAAGAAGCAAACATGCAAAAATATAAACTTCCAGACTATCTTTAACTTGTTCTTAGTCGTGGAGCTTGGTCAATGCCTCAAAATAATTTCCAAGTATTACTAAAATCCAGACCAAGCAGTTCTAAAAGCATGCTTTACCTATCAGACATCTTTAAAAAATAACGGAGTGATGGAGAGGATCTATGACAAAAACAGGAAAAAATCTGGCATTCTGCTCTCTCAGGTCAGCGCATGTTACAGTGCCAAGCAGACCTGTAAAAATGAGTGGTGTCGTGCACACACTGGCACACACACCAGCTGCAGAAAAAAGAAAAGAAACCTCTGGGGAGCAGGCTGTAGGTAGACCCACACACAGGATGCAGAAAATATATCCACCTGCTCCCTGATAGTGAGTGCAACCAGCCAGAATGTGCCAGTGAGTTTCCTGCTTGCCATTTCATGTGGGCATCGCTCCACTTAGTTGGATTCCAGTTCTTTCACTCGTGGACAGATGATGTACATTTCAACCATTTTCATCTGTTCATATCCTCATTAGACTCATGAATGTGTCCCCCCTAGGGAATCACTTGCCACACACCATAGCTAAAAACCACTGGGTAGCTTTTGTCCCTTGGGGACCCAAGAATGCTTGCTGGATTTGTGATTGATAAAAACTTATCCAAACTAACCCCAGCACCGATCTAATTAAAATACTTTGTTATTCAGTAGATATGTAAAAGAAGCCTTCTTAAAGCCCTGTACATTTGACAGTCCATTGTTTTTTTAGTTAGAATATATAAATACCCTAAAGCCAAAACACAACTTTCCTTGACCGGTCAGGTGAATTATAATATTTTTTAGTATGAGAGAAAAGGAAATATTTGGAGTTGATTGAGATGCTGACAATGTTGTCCATATGGCTAATCTTGCCTTTTAGGAGCATCTTGAAAATTAGCATATCTATCTAGCCTGCTAAAAGGGAGATTAGCTCTATCGTTAACTAACAAAGCCTCTGTGAATCGGAGAGGTGGATCGAGGTCTCATGACCATTGCAGCCCTCTCTCCAAGTTTACCCAATTGCATATAAGGGACATGCCTTTGTTCTGTTGGGTGCACAATTAGGTTGAAGGATCCCCTCCTGCATTCTTATTAAAGAGTGCCTGCTTCTTGTTACCGCATTGGTCTTCAGTTTTTTTTTTTTTTGGGGCTGGGGCTTGCCTGCTAACAACGATACCTAGCACGTGCAACTGTTCTGTATTTCTTCTAAATGCAAGGTCAGAAATTAAACTGACGCTATCAGCAAACTGATTAGTACGTGACCTGACTTCCCTTAAGCAGTGAATCTGGTTTTAACAGAGTAACTCCGTCATCACTGAACAGAATTAGAAGGGGGAAAAAAAAAAAAAAAAAAGCTTGCTTTTACTTACATTTTTATTGCTTAACCGTCCCTCCCATGTTTTGCTCTCCATTGTTCATTTCAGCTTTGTTCCCTTGAAACCTTGGCTCCAGTTACAAATCATCTGATGTACTGACATAAGAGCACGGTATTAAGCACTATAGCTCCCATGGGAGCACTTTTTTCGTATGTTTACAAGTGAAATTTTCAGCTTGGGTAAGACTAGGTCATTTTGTGGAGTGTATGTATGTCAGATTTCTGTTGTAAATCTCATTAAGTTTTAAGTGGATTTTGTGCACAAAAATGAAATGAAAAATAAAAGAGATAATCCCATGTGAGAAATTCAAGCACAACATTTACCTTGATTCCATTTATGCACCAGGCCTGTTTACCATTATTCTTAACATTATTTTTCAATCCAATTCATACATCCTCTTCTCTTCCATCTATCATCAACAGTGCTTTTCCTGAGCACTGCCTATTCTGAAGATACTTCATTTTTTACCTAGTCATATTTACAATGATGAGAGCTGGTAAAACTTCCTGCAGTACCTCTTGCAAATTTCCCCTTTCTTTTTTAGGGGTTTTATATAAAACTATCAAGTCAGAATTACTCAGGAGGATTAAGACCAGGGATATTTATGAGCAACAGCTGCTGTAGTAAAATCTTCAGGAAAAAAAAAAGAAGTCATGCGCTTGAATATATTTCCATTCATCACAGTAGAAACACAGATTTTCCACATGCTTTTCCATGAAATTACTTTTGGATATATTTCCAACTTACAAGGATTTAAGTTGTATTTAAGTGATCAGCTAGACTACATTGTCTGATACACATGGTATATATACTGGTACACACATATATCACCTTACGAATATTTTCACATGAGTATCCAATAGATATTTTAATACGATGATACTGAAATAGACTATGTAGTCACTAAGATCCATTCTTTTCATGAACGCACAACTTTCTCAGAGAAGAATAAATGGCTTAGAGGAGTAAAGGGCCTGACAAGTTTCAGTTAAGCTATTGTGCTCATTTTCAGAAGTAAGCTGAAGTTAACCTGTAATGAAAAAAAATAATGAGTTTCCAATTAAAACTTGCATCTGCCATAACACACAGGCAGTCTTGCAGGTTCCTTGTGTATATTTCACACATAAGCATGTCCCTCCAATACACAGACCAAATTAAGAAGATGCCAGCAACACTTGTAATCTTTCATGTTCCTTGCTTGGTATGTATAGTCTGAAGGAATAATAAACAACTGTCCTTGTCCAAAGTCATGAGAACACAGACAATGCTGCCTTCTAATGTATTTTCTTCTTAAGAGAAATTATACCCTCTTGTTTGCAGATTCTTCCCAAGATTTCACATCTGATTTTAGTATAAAAATCTGTGGGCATATTTGTCCTTCTTTCTTTCCTCACATTAAAATATTTTATCATGCTTATGCTAGCTATTGTCATCTTGATTCATAAGAGTTTGGCATGCTGTGCTACAGTTACATTATGTACATCTTCCAGTTCATTCTCCCTCTGAAACTACTTGCTGACACTAGCAGCTACTGGCAAGCACCTAAGGACCAGTAGGTTCTTCTTGTATTGCTCTATTCTGTGCAGAGTGATGGGAGTGGAAGTGTCTGCACTGCTGAACTCAACATGAACATGTTTACCACTAGTCATATTCTTGAAAGCAAAAACGAGAATGATATTTCTCTCTCAGATTTTGATCTAAAAAAACTCAAAAGCGTTTTTAAAAGTTGTACACATGAATAATACAGAGGGTAGATTTAAGCACTCCAGCATAGTACACTTCCATCTAATAAGACAGCATAGCATTGCCCCTTGTCAATTTGGGAATGTGCTATGTCTTCAACCCATTTTTGAAGAAGAGTAGGAAAGACATAAGCATACCCAGTTCCACAATGACAAAAAACGGATTACTTCAGAGAATCTCAGAAATCACTGTATCTGATCCATAAAGGATTTTGTATGAGGTTATTCCCAATTTTCTTACTTCTTCAGATATGCCCTTACATTAACAGGACAGAACATTTACAAGATGGCTGCCATACCCATATGAAGGAGAACTCAGGAAGAGGGGAACACAGGAGTCTCCCAGATGAATACATGTGCTCAATACTCCTAAATTTTGATGTGCTGTTTTCACATTGATGAAATCTAGAAGTAGTATTCATCTTTTAATTTAACATAAGGACTGGAATAAAATTCCGGTGAAATAAAATTCAACAGCTGCGTATGAAAAGATTGGCAGGAAGTCTAACCTCATTAAGAACTCAGATCAGGTTCTGCAGAGTGCTGGCCCAGTGTATTAAGCACAAGCCCATCACCTATTAAATACAATTTGATTATAGGCAGTAAGAAACACCTACTTTTCTCTTCACAAAAGTATTTCTATACCAACAAACAACCTTTTCTGCTTATTTATATGCTTTTTCTAAACAAGAATGTTTGAGAGAGAAAAGAAAGAAAAACACTTTAACTTACTGGGAAATTTGTTTTCTTATTTTGTTTGTATATTTGAAGGAATGCATTTCTGAGAATAATGGGAACACGTAAGACCACTTTAGTTGAAGAGTTTGCATTGGTTTCTCTACTTACTGCTCTTGGAGGTGGTACTTGATGTCTTGATTTTTGTTCACCCACAGAAATTTTAAAAAGTCTAAAAAGACAGTTCCTTCTTTTCTCATATTGCAAGAGTTTAAGACAGAAGAGAGTGTTACAGGAGCAACTGAAGAGTTAAGTTCATTTGTAATGAACTAAAGTAAAGCTTGTTCTAAAGTTTATTTAACTTAGAATCATAGAATAATTTGTGTTGGAAGGGATCATAAAAATCAAACCCCCTCCCACGGACTGGTTACCACCCACTAGATGATCAGGCTGCCTAGGGCCCCACAGAGATGGGACATCCACAACTTCTCTGAGCAACATGTATCAGTGCCTCATCATGTTCTGAGTAAAGAATTTCCCCCTAACATCCAGTCTAAGTGTCCCCTATCTTAGTTTAATGCGGCTGGCCTTCCAGACTGCAAGTGCACACTTCTGGCTCATGTCAAGATATTGTCCACCAGGAGCCCAAAGTCCTTCTCCATAGTCTGTATACGTCTGAGATTGCCACGACCCAAGTGGAAGGTCTTGCTGAAAGCCAAGGTTTACTTCTAGGTTTTATTTCTATTAATCTAATGTTTTGTTGTAGTGTTCTCAAGTTTTCCACATTATTTTTTTTATTATTTTTTTGAGGCTGTATGCTTCTATTTTTAATTTATTTTTAATACCTCTATTCCATGGCACTGTGATGCCCTTAGCTCATGTTACTATTTATTTACTTATTTATTTTTATTTTCATTGTGAGCCACTGGATAACACTTTTGATCTGAAATTTTACACAGTCAAAAATGGATTTTCTTATTCTTACATAACAGCCATTCAACCTCAAGCAGAATAAAAATTTTGGTATATATTCTCTCAAAGTGAGACGGTTTTTTGCAGTCCATCTACCTTAATCCTGTGTGTATTACTAATTAATAGCTGCCTAAGACCAACAGTACTAGAATAGTGAGCTAACATTAAGACACTTATAGCTGTTACACTTTTGCGGCCAAAAACTGATTCAAGCCACAGATCCCACGCTATGCTGCTTCAAAGTATTTTTAAGTTACCATTGCCTGAAGAAATGGCAATTTTCTGTTGTTATTTTGATCACACTTGGTGATCTCAGCTCTTGTCTCAAATGCTTCTGCATGCTTTTATAAGTTCTTACACAAAGGCTTTTGTGCTTTAAAACAGATGCCCAAGGGACCATGTCATTGTCTGAAGGCTGGACTACAGAAAGCCAGATGCCTGCAGCAGGGCTGATCTCCTAGGTGATGTGCAAAGCTGGGTCACAGCTCTGCTGGAAGGCTCCAGGAAGTATCTCCTCATGAGCCACAAACTCTGGTGATTTCAAAAACAGGCTGCCCCAGCAGCCAAGATCTAGTCAAGCAGGCTCATCATAAAGGCCTGCTTTGCATGCCCTTTACTAGTCAGCGATCCCATAGACTAGCAAATGGAGCAAATAGTGGGAATAAGTAGAATAACACGGACAGTTTAGACCTCCTCTCCCTTACCTTTTCAAGAAAGGGGAATCCATTCGTCTGCTTCAGATAAGAGACTTGAAATCTAGACTGGATGGAATGATGCTGGCCGGGTGAAAAAAAAAAAAAAGAGGGGTCAAATTCTGCCAGGCCCTGACTGAGGAGGTGTCCTGGTACAGCCAAAATAGAGACTTCCTCTGGAGAAATTTCAGTATCACATTATTTCTCTTATCTCACAGTTGTCCAGTGACATTTCTTAAGTATTTTCAGTCAAAAGTTTTAAGACAAAAGGACATTTATCTTCAGGATAACAGATGAAAGATGGTCACAACCAGTTTTAAGAAAAACCAGACACAGCACTCACGCTGTTTCTGCTTCCTCCCAACACTTTATATTCTATACTGGGTGGCAAATGTTGTCCCATGGTGAGTTTTCACCTGCACCTCCAGTTTTACCAGAATAAGGCTGAATCTTCTCTTCCAAGATTTGTTCAGATGAGTACTGTTACTGTTGTTAGCCATGAATACAGATCAGCATTACTGGTGCATACAAGATGCACCGGATTAGGTCCTTTTGTGACAATACTAGGGTGAATCTTCAGCTCTCTTTACTCAAATAAAGGGAGAGACCACTGGGGCATACTGAGATCTCTCAAAGTACTGGAGGACACAGCCCCTCTTTTATCCCTGTACCCTGAAGCTTTTGTATCTTTGTATCACTCTTTGTTCTGCCCAGCAAACAAGACTTACATGCAGGTGCTAAGCTAGCATCTCCTGCCATATACTTGCAAGATAAGTTTGTTTAACCAGATTCTTGTGACTGAAACTCTTCTCAGCTTTTTCTTTATCTTGTTCTGCTGGGAACCCCTACCTTTCCTTTGTTCATCCCAAATCTTATTTTTCAAGGATACTTAATCCTTGTTTTTCCTTCACGTGGAATACACGATACCTTTGTAGGTATAGTTTCTACTAGCCTCAGAGAAAAAAAAAAAAGCATCATAGTCACCATATACTAACTTTACAGATGCAACATATACAGAATCACAAGTTAAAATCCTTTTCCTTCCATCTTCAGTTGAATATCTTAATTTCCCCCTCATGCTGAAGAAAGTCTCATTTTATATTCTGTTTGTGAGGATAATAAGAACCTAGAAAATTTCTTCCTTGCAGAATGAAGTTGTTAAGGTACTCTTCCTTCTACCTTTAAACAAATTTTTACACATTTTGGTCATTGAACATGTATCTATAGCATGAACACATTTAAGCAGCATTCCATCAGAAATATTATAATATTATAATATTATATTTTATAAGGGCAGGTAGGGACAGGACGAGGGAAAATTGTTTTAAACTGGAAGAGAGTAGATTTAAACCAGATACTAGGAATAAATTATTTATTGTGAGGGTGGTGAGAAACTGCTGCCCAGAGAGGTTGTGGATGCACCCTCCCTGGAAGCATTCAAGGCCAGGCTGGATGGGGCTTTGAGCAACCAGGTCTAGTGGGAGGTGTCCCTGCCTATAGCAGGGGGGTTGGAACTACATGATCTTAAAGGTTCCTTCCAACCCAAAACATTCTATGATTCTATTAAATGTCCAAAGTTTTGCAGAGTAACATCACCAGATATAGGCCAAATGCAAGATAGTTACTTTTTATTTCTTATCCTACTCCTTCTGTTTCTCAGCCCAAGTGAGCATCTTCTGACATCTCCTACACCTTGGAGATGCGTGCAGTTCTCCAGCCAGCATCCATTCATTCACCAGGGAGTAGTGATAAACTATGAGCTTCATCACTGATAACAGTGTCATCACTACAACCAATGCTGGAGAAGAATGTTTATTTGGACTACCATGTAAAATCAATCACCAATGTCATCATCTGTGTCATGGTGCAAAGTGGTAATTCTTAGGCAATTTTATTCAATAATCATGAGCTGGGCCATGACCTGGAATAATGCATTAGAATATGATTCCTGCTCAAGGCAAGAAGGTTCAGGATTTTCACAACTTCCGTAAATAAGTATTCTTTCAATAGTTGTCATGGTTTTATGATTTTTGGTTATTGGTACTCCACATGATAACATCATGTAGTGAATGTACCTGGTTCTCAGAAGAGAAGGACTACTACATTCCCCACGGTACTTTGCTCCTCTGTTACCATTTTCCAGCTGGAGGGAAAAGATAAAAGCTCACAGTATAAAAACTTGCAGATCACGAGACCTCGTCCCTTTTTCCGCCATCTCTCATCTTGGCAGCACCTCGCTCTCCAGCCGTCTTATCGTCGGTAGTAGAGTAAGGCCTACCTTGATTTTGGGACATTCTCTCTCTCTGTATTGGATTTATCAGCTTAAATTGTAATTATATTGTATTATAGTGTGTTGTTTTGCATTCCAATATTTTATTTAGTAAATTAGTTTGTTTCTCCTCAGATTGTTGCCGCTGTTCTTTGCTCTCAGGGCAATCTCCCTACCCTTTTCCCCTTTCCCCTTTTCCCGGGACGTGGGCCCTTGGGTCCCCCGTCCCCTTTGTCACGGAATCGGGCCTAACGCCCGTAAACCGTTGACAATAGTAAAAGCAAATATTTGTAGTTTGCCAGAACTAACATCACCTGCTTTTTAATGGAAGGATTCAAAATTAAGTACGTGCACTGTTTTGTGCTAACAGTTTTCCAGGCCAGCTGCAGAGTCAGAAAAGCAGCACTGTAGTGTGCCATATTTGAAGATTTTCCCAAGGAACAAGAAAGGCCGGAAAAGATGTCTCTAAATCCATGCCTAGTGAGAGGAACGTAAAAGCATCCTTCAAGTATAAGATTAGCAGCAATCCAAGGAGCATGGAAGGGCAGAGAAAATATATGCTCTGCATCAATATCCAAAAGAAATTCAGTTCACTTTTTCCCCTCTGCAATGCCTGAATTCTGGTCACTTCTACTAAAATTATTGCAGTGAAATAGGAAAACTAATAACAAACAGGCTCTCATCATCTGTGCTTCCAATCACTGAATGGCCATGCATTAAGAGCACACATCAGCCAGATGCAGTCAAGGTTAGTAGGAAGAAACAGTTTGAGCTGAATTCCTGTTTGTGCTGTCAGCTTAGAGTCTCTTTCCTAAATGCAGTTGGCAACACAGAGACCCACATCTGTGCTGCCAAATGCAGTTTGAGAAGAGCTGTTCCAAACAGTTCTGACTATGATGGGTACATTTTTCTGCCACAGCACAAAACCTCAGTCCAGACATATTGCACGTTCTGGACTGAGATACTGCTGTGTCTGACCTAATAAGAAAAAACTTCTCTGCAAATCCAGAGCCTTGAGAGTAATCTTCTCAACAGCACAGCCCAGAACACATACTTGGGGGTCATGTGTTAAATCACATACTCCTCCAGATCTTGTCTACATTAATGCTTCCATTGCAATATCTTTTTGTCTTGAGGGACCCATGGTTGGAGAGAGGGAAGGCTTATTTCACTGTGCAGGTATAGTGCTGCACCTGCCAAGCAAAATGGTGTGTCCAGCAGATAGAAAGGGGGAAAGTGACATAGTTCACATCCATACTGGCTGTATCTGCAGTGGCAGCTTTTTCTATAGATTTGCAATGAATCCTTGCTGTTTCTGATTTATTAATACATTTACTACTCCAGATTTTTAACATTCTTGTAGGAGCATAAATACCTACAAAAAAAGAAAAAAGAAAGAAATATTCCTGGGACGTGCTAGGGCAGATTTTCTAGTCAGTACAGGAACAGTAATTTATTTTTAGGAAGATTGATTTGATTATGCCTATGCTGTAAAATACAGTACCAGCTTTTTTTTTTTTTTCAGATGCATTGTATGTCAATGCAAAATGTGGTCACTGCCATTTTTATACTTCAGAAAATAAAAACAAAACAAAAATGGCATTTCAGTTCAGAGGGTTTAGCTTTAAATATTCCACACAGAAAAATCTCAAAATGAATAGAAATATATTCTGTGCCACATTTTGCAAAAGCAAATCAACGTTTCTCTGTCTGCAGCCTAAGCATGAAAGGCAACTTGATGCAGAATAACAAATCAGTGTCTGTTGAATTCTTTTAAAGTTTAACTAGAGATCTCGGTGGGGATCTTTGCCATTGTTTGAATAAGAGAAATAACATGATACATTACATTTCCTTCAATTAGTTACAAACCAAGGTAACGTGACTCCATTAGTATGCCTCAACACAAGGGAGATCCTGAAACAACTTTGAGAAGGGATTAATATATCCAGTTAAACAGAAGCTACATTGAAATTAATATTTCATAGAATAGATGCAAAGAGGTGTGCACAACCCTCCATAATTAATTTGTCAAATATAATTTATGTGATGGCCTTAAGCTAAAGTAAATCAGCCACCAATAATAGCACTTGCTTCACGTGAACTCTGACTTTTTTTTCTGGCTTTGTCATTTAACAGATCTTTCTTTCAAAATCCATCAAGTACAGTACCTGCAGGAAATAAATTCCAATCCTAGAAGAACATTACTGTCCTTGTATTGCACATGCACATTCACATGTGGATGTTGCAGCACACAAGTCATGGAGTCATATGATAGAAAAGCACAGAAGTACTTCTATCAGCTTCTGAATGCCTACTGTATGGGAGATCCCAGCAAAGGTTTTGTTGGCTAATTCTTGGGGAGAAGAAAATCTTTTCTAGCTTTGACCTATGATATGTGACTAAGCCAAGGAAGGAAGATGCAATGTCTTAACTGATGCAGGTTTCCAGAAAATTTGAAGGGAATAATAAACATTTTCCTGAAAAAAAAAGCAAAGACGCATGTCACGTTTCTCAGATGTCATTTGTTTCTTTATGAAGGAAACAGAAAAGGAATAATTACTACAGAGTAAGGCAGAGGCAAATAGAGAGAGAGACATACATAGATACATGTACATATATATGCACATGAAACATGACACAAACTGAGTCACAGCCATCATGTGAGTGAAACTTAGTGCTTGTCAATATTTTGCTTTCATGCAATGGTGGGTAACAGCTTAACACAATGGCTATAATGGCCAGGCCATTCCACACTGAAAGATCTGCAACTGAACATTTGCACATACAGAGTATGGTTCCAAAGTAAAAGTTATGTTGCTGAATTGCACTTTAATTTCCCAAATCTAAAGCCAAAACCAATAGCTCATGTTTTCCTTCTTCTTATTCACCTTGTATGAATAAATGAGAAAAGGTAAGGTGGCCAGAGGGTTGGAGAACCTTCCTGTGAAGAAACAGTTGAGCTTTCCCACCTTGGAGAAGGCTCTGGAGAGACCTCACTGTTGCCTTCTAGTACTTAGAGGGAGCCTATGAACAGGACTTTTACGTAGTTTGATACAGACTGGACAAGGGCGAATGGTTTTAAACAAAGAGAGGGGAGGGACATTTAGATTACTTTTTAGGAGAAAATTCTTTACTCAGAGTGTGGTGAGGCACTGGAACATGTTGTTAGAGCAGCTGTGGATGCCCCATCCCTGGAGGCCTTCAAGGCTAAGTAGGATGGGGCCCTGGGCAACCTGCCCACAGCAGGAGGTTTGGAACTAGATGATCTTTAAGATCCCTTCCAACCTAAGATATTCCATGATTCTATGATTCTATGTACTTGCTTGCAGAGATTCCATCTGAGATTTTGTTCATCCGTTCAAGAGAAATCAAGGATTTAGGAGCAACAGGAGAGTTCCTGGTAAGAAAATACAAAGTGGCAGAAAACAATCTGTATTGCATAGTGCCCTTACAGAGACAAGAGGATGGACCAACATCTGAATTCAGGTTTCTAGAACTGCAAAATGAAGGTCACATAAAAAAGGTAAAAAAAATTTCATAATACAACAGTGTTATTTACATAGCCTGACATCTAAGACTATATTAAAAATTCAAATGAGCAATCTGTTTTTAAAGAGTTTGAATCTGTAGGAACAATGCACACTCAAAATGACTAGAGGTAGAAGCAGGTATGTTTTTATTTTATTGACTTGTTTGACCCTCTTAACTTTCTGTTTCCTGATTTTCTGTTTTCATTTTTTAATACCTACACTCTCTGTTTCCATAGCTTTTTTGTTCTGTTCTATAAGAAGACACATAAGAAACTGGGAGATAAGAGAAGAAAATCAGTGTCCTACAGAAGAGCAACCAACAAGGCTTACCGGTATGAACACAAATGTGCCAAGAGACTTCAGTGAAGTTTAAGTGCTTCCATGAATTAAAGAAAAATAACTTCGGGAGTTTATTTAGGCATCGTATGACCCTTGAGACTAACGGGAAATCAGGCCCTAAAAATTGCTTCATCCCTAGATTGGTATAAAGCAAGTAGGCTGGGCGTTGACAGTGATCTAAAACTGGTGTCATGTTTTAGAAAATGGCTTCAGCATTCAGTATGATCCTCAGTTAGAACAGCTACTCTTTGGCTAGTGGTTCCTGCAATGTTTTAGTATTGAGAAGGAACACTTGCATAAACATAGATTAAAATCCTATGCACAGAAACCATCAGACTGAGTGCATTAGCAGACTGCGTGTGAAATCAGAGGCACAATTTCTCTCCTTTGCCAAGACTACTTCACTGAAATATAATTACAAATGGATGCATTCAGAAGGCAATGTGCAGGAAGACTACTGCAAGTAAAGAAATTGAAGTAGGAAGCGTCACTGGTTACCCGTCACATGACATTCACATTCTGAAGTGGAAGGCACAACAAAAATATCTTGGCCAAAAATGACCAATCAACCTTACAAAAATAATAATAATAATAATAAAAAAATTATTGGACTGAATTTTCTCTTCTACTCCAAAAGATATTTTGATATTTCTCAGACAAAGCACTTTAAACAACTTGGGTGTGTTTAAAGCAAATCAGTTCTCCATTGATCTTAGTTTGAAATGTGATCTTCTGTAGGTAAGTGCCTTTTTCTGTATTCAGAAAGAGGCAGCTTCTTTAATTTGGAGTCAAGTTAAAATTTTAAAGAAAACACTTAAAACCTTCAGTTCAGAAAAGGAGAATGGAGTCAGAATTAAAGGTTGTACTCATTTTTATGAGAGTGAGAGAAGGAAAGAGAAAATTCTTTTATGACCTCATCTTCAAAGCACAGTGCGAAGAATTAAATAACAGCTAAATAGGTTTTCATCAATGCAGCAAAATAATTATCTGGGAAAAGTTATATAACCTCTAACAAACAAGATCAGAGATCAAGATATTTTTATTTCTAGTCTGTAATATTCCCCCCTGCATAAAGTAACTTCTCAGACAGAAAAAAACTTATCATCTTCAGAGGGCTGAAAACAAATGACCTGTTATTTTAGCACTAATTAAGATTCCTCCATGCAGAGTCTAATAGAGAAATTCATTATTGAGTCCCACTGGTTATTTTTATTTATCTGTAACACACACACCCATAACTCCATCCTGAACAAATAAATTGCATCCTCACTTCAAGAGTCAATTTAAAAGAGCTGCTTTTTGTTCCTTAGTTGAAACCAAATTCCAGTCTGTTCCACTGACTTGTCTTTTCACTCTTTCCTCGAATGTAATTACTTCCCTTTAACAGAATATACCCGGGCATAGGAAATCAAACCCACTGGTTAAGATCCAGCTAGCAACCAAAGATCTAGATATGAATGAAGTGTTGAACAGCATGTCCTTGGAAAAGTAGCTTTGAGTTCCAGTTATTAATCTATCACAGATACTGCATTAAATAGACTATTACTGTTCTCGGCAACCATAATCAAGTAATCATCACATGAAATGAAGGTGAAAAGCTGCCTCTCTTTAAGCCAGCAGGACTGCTACAATCAGGCTCACTGTAGTCAGGATTCATTCTGCTAGCTTGGGACTTCCCACTCAAGTGTGTGCAGAGCAATAGGCTCTGTTGCATATCACATAGCTGAAGGACATAGAATATGATTTTTTGTCCTTCAGAAGGCCCTTGCCAGGACAGTACATGCTTTGTTGTTAAGCTGGATATAGTTTGCTTCAGTGGTACTAACTGGTAAACATAGCAAGGTCACCTCTTTTCCCCATTGTGCTGGGAAGTAACATTTTCCAGCATAAAAAGGATTACATGAGTACCTCAAAAAGAACAAAACAAAACATCCACATTCTGGATCCTGAAAAGAGTAAAGTTCATGGTATAAATGGGGTGAAGGGTGAGGTGAAGGGTAAGATGGAAGAACAATTCAGCTGTCTAGCTCAGGTAACTAATGAATCTGAAAATGTTTTGTAAGTGATTGTTTGATTTTTCCTGGTTTTTTTTTTTGCACTGAGACATTTGGTGACCCCACTGTACGTATAGATAAGCAAATATTTAGATACTTGCAGGCCAGAGTTCTTCTGGGACCCTGATTGTACAGGTGCCAGGCTTCTAAGTTAGGAAACATCATTTTGAATAGAATTCCTCATTTCAAACATTCTAAATTAAAAAAATAATAATACCAAGAAATCTCTCAGGAGAACACTACACCATGATCATTTATTTTAAAATTATTTTGGAGTATTTTTGGTGACTTTTGGCTGACTGAGATTTATTGTCTCTAATTGTCACTGCCATTTTGTGAGGATGTGCTTCTGTTGACATTTTCATGCACATCAATCACAATAAATTACAAGTATTGTGGCCAAGGGATAATGTGTTTTGTCATTGTGGAATTGTGAAGTTGCAGCTAAGACTGTCCATAACCACACTCAGCTTTCTTGTCAGCTCTAATTGCCCCACAAGTCACTGTCCATTTCCAGATTTTCAAGTCACAGTGTGGTGTTCTTCAAGTTGTTGCCTCTGCTCCCAGCTCTTCCTTCTGAAACAGCTCCCTAGAAAGCTGCATACATCACAACTCAGTGCATGCTGCTTGGAATCTACTCTGGGAGTCCCTCCTAGCCCAGCAACACACTGATGTCTGACACACCTTTGATCCCAGTGCCAAGCGGGGCAGGGCAGAACAGGATGGTGAACAGCACTGCAGATGACAAGCAACACACAGCTTATGGACTAGCACAGTCTTGTTTCTCCAAGCTGAGTGGTAGTACTGGAGAAACAGAGTCAAGTAGCTTAGGTACTGTACCTGAAAAGCAGAAGTTATTATCCCGTGTTTTTTGTCTCCTTAAAGAAAACAGTACACACAATACAGGTTCTACTAAACTGTCATTAATTTTTTTGAGTTGTCATAGAGCATTAGAATACCATTCTTGTACATGGTGGAGTAAATAATAATTTTGTGAGAAGAAAAGGTGGAGAGTATATTCACTAATATGGAAATACATACTTAGGGAGGTGAAAAAGAAAGTATTTGGACAGCTCACGAAAGCAGACACTTTGAAGGTATTTGGAGTCTGGAAAATTTTTTTCAAGTTTGTAACAAGTGAATCTGTGAGGGTCATTTTACTGTATTTTGAGAGCTAACCAACTCACCCCTTTCACGCTCAAGTGAATTAGTGGTGAGACGCTGCAATTTGCATTATACAGTTTTGTGTTTGTAAGTTTGCATCCAGCAGAAACCAGAATAAGGGGAAACACGATTAAAGTAGTATAAACACATCTCACACTTCTGGCACAAAGACCTGGTCCTTAGCATGTTAGAAAAACTGAATTGAAAGCACAAGAAGTTACAAGAAGTAACTCTGTGGTTTTGTGATCACTCACAGAGTAAAAACAGAAAGAAAAATGAAAATTTCTCCTCTTTTTGTGGTATCTCGATCAAATAAGTGAAGTGTTGAAATACAATAGCAGAAGCTGCTGATCACAAAGGCAACAATCTCATGAAGGTTCTTCCACTTCACTTGATCTTCTCTAAAGAAACTGTTCTTAGCACTGTCTCAGTCATACCTTCACAGCTAATCAGAGTAAAGGGACACACAGTGCTAATAAGCCCTGAAAAGTGAAGGAATGATAAGAAAGCCAGAATATGTACTGAGCT
Organism: Numida meleagris; assembly: GCF_002078875.1. Classification (NCBI taxonomy): domain Eukaryota; kingdom Metazoa; phylum Chordata; class Aves; order Galliformes; family Numididae; genus Numida; species Numida meleagris. The sequence goes on from NC_034438.1 coordinate 31,384,559, forward strand.
AGCAGAGCAGAATGCAGTGGTTGGCTGCTGGTGAAATGTGATGCCGCCTGAGAAACATCCCCAACAACACACAACGGCTACCTGAATTACCCCAGCTAATTCTGATTAGGAAGATGAAGTGATTCAGAAGAGGGGGTAATAGTTTATATTACTGGCTATCACCACACATCTGCCATTACAATCTATGAAATACTGACACGCATGAGAGTATAGAACTTAACATCCAAGCAGGAAGTAAGCCCAGCACACGGCAGGGTTAAACCCGAGCACCACGCTGAGAGCATCCACACACCTAAGAGCAGACCCTTTCTGTCCCAGGAAATACAGCGTTTCAGGCTTCAGCAGCTCTGCTGTCTACACCACCTCAGCACACTCTGCACAGAACACTCCCACTTCATGTGCTGGAACCCTCTTTGATCCTTTCTTCACCACTTCCAACTTTTTGGACAGAAGATATTGATTTCAGCTCACAAGGCTGAGGTAAAACCTGGGCTTTGCTGACTTTCTAGTAATTTGTCATATAAGCACTGCAGCTTTCTTGGACATAGCAGACAAAGAAATGTCACTTCTGGGAATAAGTTCTACATTTTATTTTTCATGTGAACCTCATTCACTGTATAGCCCTTGGAGTGGCTGGAATTGCAGACAATCTCTGTATCGCTGGTAGTAAGCATGGGTCCTATTTCCTGTTCAAAGAGAAAGTGACTGATGCTTGGCAAAGAGCTGGGAATATAATCTCCCAGATATACTGATTATTGTCCATAATGCCTTAGTACATCAAGTGGAGAAATAGCATGCGAAACTGCGGTGGCCAGAGAGTGACTTGGACAGCCAGACTCTACAGGATCTGGAGACCTGTGTTTCAATTAAATTTCCTAAACGCCATTTAGTATTTCCTTCCTAATAATCATGCACAGAAAAGGGATTCATTTTGTTACGGTTATAAATCATGGAAGCCTCCATGCTGAGGACAAGACCAAAGAACATACTTTAGTCTCATCTCTCAAACAAGGATCTGTGCAGGAAATCATGACATTTACTGAAGCCACAGTGCCGTTCCTCTCTATTTGCAGGCAGCTCACCACTTGCAAACACATTTCTTATGAAGCAGGTTAGACTTGGTCCTCAACTGAATGTGCTTTCTCTTTATTAAGGCACAGATACCATAATAACAAATCTGATGGGTAACAGTTTCTAAAAATCATCAGTAATTTTGATTGCTTACAACAGTCTTGTATGATCAAAAAAATTTTTTTTCAAAGTGTATATATTTTTGTCTGGATTTCTCTGCATTAACACTTCAGTCTGGAACAGGAGTTTGCTCTTGAAGTACGTCTCTGACCATACTAACTCACCTCATGTAATGGATCACCCAAACTGGATACATTTTGAAGGAAACTAAGCCTGAAGCTTTGCCACAGTAAAACAACAAATGAAATCCAGCAAAAAAAAAAAAAAAAAAAAAAAAAAGGTATTCAACTAAAGGAGCCAGATGAGAATCAGTCCGAAATTACCACACCAAAAAATAAATAAAATGGATATCTTTTCTTCAGAAATGGAAGTTCCACCCTATAAATTCGTTCTTTGGAAGCACTTGTAAAGGCAGTCTCCAGTTTAATTCTGGTTGGATTGCCTCCCCAGGTCTCCTGAAATAATCAAGTAATGATTATTGGAGTTAGATCTCCACAAAGTCAAGCCCTTAGGAATAACCAGAATTAGTAACTGGCTACACATAAGTGCTTGACTTCCTCTGAGGGAAGAAAGGGTTAGAATACAGTTTGAAACAAACAATAAAAGATGGATGTGGGTTAATGGGGCAAGGAAACCTAGAAGCTGCTGATTGGTGGTTGGAACTGAACTGGAGACTACATCCTGAAGAAAAACCACCTGAAGCTAGATCACCCTCCTCAACAGAGCCAAGGTCAAGAGTACACAGTGAGGAAGAGATATGGCCTTCATCCCCACGACCCCCAAAGACGACCACCAGGAGGCACTATGCATGCTCAAGGGGTGTGACTCTGGGGTGGAGCATATTACAATGATTTCTCGGAATTAATTGTAATGGTCCCTCCCTCCCTCAGGAATGCTATGAATATGTATGCATTTGATCTTTAAATATGGAAGTTTTCTGCCTTTTGTTGTGCAAGCTAGGATGGGGATACCCCCCTTGCACCCGGTGTGTGGGCGCAGCGCCGTAATAAACATACCTGCTTTATAACCTTCACAGATTGTAAAGTTTGTTTCCACAAGTCACCTCAGTATGATATCGCTTGTCAAAGCTTAAATAAAATACTGAATTCCATCCCAGTAGCTTGAGCAACAAACTTTTATGGCAATTTACATCCTCTTTGTTCCCAATAAGTAAAAATATTGAGTAAAATTTTCTTTTATTTATTTATTTTATTCTGACTGGTTATTTGAACAAATCCCTATGTTCATAAAGTTCATGAAACTGTATTTTTAATGGGCTGAATTTTGTAGCTGGGCCTAAATCACAACAACTTTTTAACTTAAAAATACATATTTGGATAAAAAATGGGCACTTGCTCTGGACTGTTGAAAGCCAAGGAGCTGTGATGCCATCCACTGGACTGGTATTTCCTTAAAGCATTTGGACACCCTGTCAATAGCTCCGGGGGATGCACGCAGCACCACTCTCAGACACTGACAGTGAGCAGATGTTGAGGGGTGTGTTGTTTTTTGTTGGTTTGGCTGCAAAAGTAAATTTATAAAGTAGATCTGTTCTGCTTGATTTAATCACTAATGCAAAGGCACCTATTTATTATAGTTGCCTTAATACTAGTTACAGGTTTTATCTGCTAAAGTAGTAATTATGCTTCTTTGGATAAAGGCAAGGAATGAAACAATAATTACACTGATGAAGAAGGAAGTCTTCCCTGTTGAAATTTAGACTTCTTTTCCAACATTGCCTGTCTTAGAAGTCTACCAATAAAGCATACATTACACACACTACTTGTCTCTATAACTGAGCTTGGCTTTAAACACTGCCCAACTTTCAGATTATTTGCTGCTTGTTTTCTGCTAGCTCCATCTCATCTGAAAGCCACAGCACACCCCTCAAAAAAACGTGTTTCCAGGTAACTACATTTTGCAAAACACACCTTCTTTTGTTCTATTTTTGGTGGTGTCCTTTCCTGATTTTAATTGGGCTTTAGGGATCTAAATGCACAAATTTGATTCTCTGGTGTATGGAAGACAGAGTTTGCTGCTCAAGCAAATCGGAAAAGAAATTGCCTAGCAGATATTTCCACCGATTCTTAAATGATAGAATACAATTTTCCTAGAGTTGATTCAGGTGCTGACAGTGTTGTCCACATGACTAATCTTGCCTTTTAGAAGCATCTTGAAAATTAGCATATCTATCTAGCCCACTGAAAGGGGGATTAGCCCCATCGTTAACTAACAAAGCCAGTGTGAACGGGAGAGGTGGACCGAGGTCGCAAAATAACTACAGCCCTCTGTGAACGGGAGAGGTGGGGTTGAGGTCTCATGACCACCGCACCCCTCTCCTCAAAGTAGCTCACCCAAATGCATATAAGAGACATGCCTTCGCTCTGCTGGGTGCACGTTTAGGTAGAAGAATCCCCCTGTGCATCTGGTGCCATATTAAAGAATGTCTGCTTCTTAATACCACATTGGCCTTATGGAATTTATTTGGACTGGGGTTTTTCCGGCAACGGTTTTGGTGACCAAGATGGGACACAGCTTCTGAACCTTGATGGATCCCAAGATTGGAGAAACCCCAACCAGCACCAATGGATTTTCGGGGAAAACCTCTGATCCCCGAACTGAAGAGATTAAAGTAAGACCCCTGGGAAGGTAAAGGCATTCTTTTTTTATTATTGTGACCTGGATTGTGAGTTCAAGTCCCACAGGAACTTCCTGGTAGTAAGATGTAGGAGAAATCCACACAGCATTGGGATATAAAGGTATCTTGGGGGTTTGCGTATTGTTGGAACAGTCATCTCAGATGAAAGCCTGGATAACGTCCGGGTTTGGTAAAGGGGTTTAAGTCCCCCATCAATTTAATGAAGGGCTTCGAGTCCCCGACTCAGTTAAGGGATTTGAGTCCTGCTAGAGTCTGTTTGGTATAGAGGTTGTGGGTTTGAGTCCCACCACAGGTTAGGCTGTTTGACGTAAAGGTTGTGGGAATAGTAATATGGGCAGAGGGCAGCCCTCTGTGGACACTGAAGGTGGCATAAGAATTCAAGTCCCTATGTGTATGTACTCGTGTGTGTTAGATAACTTCCTGACGCAGCTGGTAAGAGAGCCTACCAGGCGAGGTGCCCTGCTAGACCTGCTGTTTACAAACAGAGAAGGTCTGCTGAGAGATGTGGAGGTCGGGAGCTGTTTTGGACAGAGTGACCATGAAATGGTAGAGTTCTCGATTCACGGTGAAGTCAGGAAGCTTGGAATTCTGGAGGGCCCACTTCCCTCGAAAGAATGTTTGGGGCAGAAACAGTGCTATAGGTGCCATAGGATTGGGCACTGGCAGAGAGAATTCCCACTTGCCAAGGCCACTGCCCTTCCAGCAACAGTTACGCCCCTTTGCAAACAGTGAGGAGGACTGGGGGAATAATTCCCAGCTGAATGCCTGGTTACAGTACATCTGGGGAGGGGAAAAGTGGAGTTTTTGGTAGGCACTGTAGCCACATATCCAGTTTTAAATACATGTAGAGATAATTTCAATGATTATACTGGAATAGATGAGTGGACAGTGAGGTAGATTGACAACTGGCTGACTGGGGGAGCTCAGAGGGTTGTCATCAGAAGTGCAGAGGCTGGTTGGAGGCCTCTAACTAGTAATGTTCCCCAGGGTCTAGGGTCCAATCTTGTTCAACATCTTAATCAAAGACCTGCATGAAGGGATAGAGTCCACCCTCAGCAAGTTTGCTGATAATACAAAGCTGGGAGAAGTGGCTGACACACTAAAAGGCTGTGCTACCATTCAGCAGGACGTAGACAGACTGGAGAGTTGGGCAGGGAGGAATCAGATGATGTTTAACAAGTGTAGAGTATTTCACTTGGGGAGGAATAACCACATGCACCAGTACAGGTTAGGGTATGACCTGCTGGAGAGCAGCTCTGTGGAGAAGGACCTGGGGGTTCTGGTGGACAACAGGTTGGCCATAAGCCAGCAGTGTGTCCTGGTGATCAAGAAACCTAGTGGCATCCTGGGGTGCATTAAAAAGAGCATGGCTAGCAGGTCGAGGGAGGTGTTCCTCCCCCTCTACTCTGCCCTGATGAGGCCACATTTAGAATACTGTGTCCAGTTCCAGGCTCCCCAGTTCAAAAAAAGACAGAGATCGCTTAGAAGGAGTCTAGCAGAGGGCTGCAAAGATGATAAAGGGCCTGGAGCATGTCCTGTATGAAGAAAGGCTGAGTTATGTGGCTCTGTTCAGCCTGGGGAAGACTGGGGGGGGATCTGATAAATGTTTATAAATATTTAAAGGAAGGTGGGAGGCAAAGGGATGAGGCCAGCCTCTTCTCAGAGGTGTGCAGCAAAAGGACAAGGAGCAATGGCCTAAAACATAGGAAGTTCCATACAGACATATGAATTAGGGAGTTAGGGGCCCTGAGTTGGGTCTTAGTTTAACTGTCCACTAAATTAGGGGCCCTGAGTTGNTTAGGGGCCCTGAGTTGGGTCTTAGTTTAACTGTCCACTAAATTGCTTAGCTTATCTTCACTGCCAGATGAATTAGGGAGTCAGGGGCCTTGGGTTGGGTCTTCACTGCCAGTCATTGTTTAGTTTAGCTCTCCATTATCAGACTGATGCAAGTCAGTAAGAGAAGAACAGGAAAACAGTGAAGGGGGAACGAGTATGATAAGAAACTACAAAGGCATGCAAGATAGGAGAGCCTCCCCTGGGACAAAGGTCAAGATGAAGGCTCCTGACTTCATCCAAGAACGCCCACCGAATGGGGAGGAAGACGTCGAGCCTTCATCCAGCGACCACCAGAAGGGGCTACAATGCATGCGCAAAGGGGAGGAAAAGTAATGAATATGTAACCGGGCTCGATGAATATGTATAAGTTTGGCTTTTAAATGTCTAACACTTTTGTCTAGGGGTATGCGAGTTTGGTAGGGCGGTGACCCCCTCGCATCCGGTGTGGGCGCAGCACCGTAATAAACATACCTGCTTTATAACCTAATCTTGGGTTATGGAGTTTGATTCCGCAAGTCACATACAGAAGAACTTTATGGTAAGGGTGACAGGTTGCCCAGGGAGGTTGTGAAGTTTTCTTCTATGGACACCTGCTTGTGAGGCCTATTGCAGAGTACCTGCTTTAGCTTGGGGGGTTGAACCCAATGATCTCTTTAGGTCCCTTCCAACCCCTGCAATTCCGTGATTTTAAGTTCTCCTAGGCTACCATGGTATGGTTCTACATCTAGTAGGAGTTGTAGGTAGCCTGGTTTATCTGGGCACATGTGTTATATCTTGCATCTCTTCTTGCAGTAAGTACAGGTCCTTCATAAGAAAAAGCATACAACAGCATAAGCTTTTGAAAACAACTGGTTGGAATCATACATGGGCAACTCAGCTAAATTTTACAACCCATAATGTTAAGCTAAATGCATGCTGCCTTTTAGCTGAGTATATGTGTGGTATCCCTCTGGGTTTCCTAAGGAATATTCCCAGCACAGGCAGTGTCCACACTTCTGGGCACAACCCCACTACTCCTCTAAATGCTTTTTCAAGATCCTCAGTACATTCACAGCGGGTCCCCAGAACAAGGATTCTCCCCATAAGAAGCTGTTGAATTACTCTAACTTTGCAAGGCGCCATCCCCCCTCCTCATTCCATCACATGAGAAAACAAAACACCAAAACAGCCGAGATGCTGCTGAAAGGTGTCTGTGTTTCTGTCAGAATCCAGCTAAAAGTTTTTTATACATACACATGCACAGACACATGCACACAGGTTTTATGTATCTCTTGGTCTTTCTGCTTCCTGGGTGCAAATTAATGTGTGTGAGAACAATGTCAACATATGCCACTTTGAGAGCAATCTTTTATGTAACCCAGATTAAAATGTAACCAGCGTGCTTCCCTATTCAGTATGTGCAGCCCTTTCAACAGGATCTGATAAAGATCAGTTTTGCTGAAACTTGTTTTCAAAGTACTTACCAAAACAGCTTCCCCGCCACTGGCACTTGGAGCAAAATGAAATCACAGAACAAACTCCATAAATTCAGTTGCATTTGAGAATGAAGTATAGAAGAAGTCTGGGCACGCTTAATATAGTTCTGTACGTGCAATAAAAAAAAAAAAAGGGCTAAAAAGAGGTTGGAAGGATTTATGATACAATGTCAATCACTCATTCTGCTTTACTTGCACTGTAATGCTAACCCACATTACTGCCTTGCTGGTAAACTACTTTGCTAGCCTTTCAGCTGTGAATAGCTGTTCACTAGTGACAAGTGCCTGGAGCGGGATGGAATTGTGACTGACAACACTTACTCAGCTCCATGTTGGCATAACTGCCTCTTATCACCAAGAAAGTCTGGCTCTTCAAGCTACAGCTGGGGGACTGGCATGGGAGGAAAAAGAAGGACTTTAGAACCTTCATTTAAATTGTGGAGAAACAGGTGATCAGCCTTTAGTGCTGTTAAATCACTGCACTTAAACTTACACTCCTCTCACACACTGATGGGAAAAATTGAATTTCTATAGATAGCTGGTAAGTAACAATGTTCTGGAAGTGCTATCTGTGTAATCAAGCCTCAAAGATAGCATCTTTTGAGAACAGGCTGCCATCTCTGCAAGGAATAGGTTACTGGCCAAGAGAGTTCATATATGCATCAGCAGAGCCTTCTGGGAGTTCCTGAGAGCTTCTATCAGTGACAAGCACCACAGTTGTCCTTAAAATCCACATACCTAAAATGAACCATGCCTATAGCAAATAAGCCTCAGTATAGCTGCATATTTTAATATCGCTCTGTTTAGCTTTAGAAGCAAGCCACAGAATCCAGATGCCCTGAGCTGATTATGAATCTGACCTTCAAGACAAGTATTTAGGATATACTACTACATGCAAGAGCTCAAACTTGCATATTTTATTGTTATCAAAGTGGAACGTGGCCTCTGAGTGCACAGACCCTGTTAATAAATAACAGAAGAATTTGCCATCACCTACGGTAGAATATTTTGAAGCTAAAGCCAGAAATGATTTTTTTCACAGAAGTTTATTAAATTTTTATACTTTGCATGGCACCATGCTTAGCCATGTATACTCCCCAGGACTGTAAGAAAACCTGACTGTTGGAGGTGCAGACCAATTGTACTTATATGCTTAAACACAGTTTGCAGGAGGATTGCAAATTCTATGAAATTGCACAGCACAAGACATTAAACCATAACTTTTTTTCATTACATTTTTATGTTTCTTACTCTCTGAGAAAAAAAAAACCCGTATCTTCATACGTGGCTTACTGAAAGGCAATCAATAAGCAAGAAGTTGTATCTTCACTGGTTTTCATAGCAAAGATTAAAAACACCAGTTCTTGGATTCTCACAGAGATAGTCAGGAATACCTTAAATAGCTGATGGAAAGCTGAAAATGCTAAAAAATTTTACAAAGGCTAACACAAACTTTCAGAAAGTGATAGGCACAGATGACTTTATACCCTCTCTGAAAAAAAACATTCTGTTGAGGATATCTTATGGAGGCATAATTTTTGGAGGCATATATTGCTATGAATATGGTTTTGGAGGTCTGTTTTTACTTCAGCATTATAGCATACGCTGTATGAAGCATTATTTAAGAGGGCTGGAGTAGTGTAACTGTTCCCACTGCCTCTATGATTTTGCCTGGGAATACATCACTGTAGACATTTTAAATAAACTAGAAGTTAAAGCAACTCTCTCCTGATGGAACAATTTATATTAGGCTGCTGAACAACCATTACAGACTCCGGCGGCTGTTTGTCTGGGGCTGCCTGAAATTGTTTACATCTATGCATCCCACACTGTTTGAGACTTGATTCTCTAGTGCTATCTAGTGGCTAGTACTGAAAATTATTAATGCTAACCAATGCGGCTCCACAAATCTCTGAGGACAAATCTACAAAATCTAGGTCCTTTTTCTACATCTATTCTGACTTCAAGGTGTACATGTGGGACTGAGTATGAAAGACAAATAGACTCTCACAAAGACTAAGCACATCAAAGTGTGCTCAGCTGAAACCAGCAGCTGACTGCATAAATGCTTTTTTTTTTTTTTGGTCTTGAAAGGCCAAAAAAATACTCAGGCAGACAGTGTTATCTTGATTGCTGGTGGCTACCCCCAGACCTATTTGTGCTACATGGATGAACACTTCCTCTCTCCAATTCCCATTCACTTTTGAACTAGAAATTCAGTCTAGGGTAGTTTGAGACTGCTTTCACTCCACAGAAAAGTAAGTAGGCTGCTAGGAGCCAGCAAATATCTTTGTCTCCTTGATGCTTGTTGCCTGAGATTTGTCTTGGTTCATCTCTTTCACACTGAGAAGAAAACCAATAAAATCCAGCATAGCTGTAAATTTTGGGCTTGGTTAAAGAGCTTTGCTGTTTTGGCCAACAGATTTAAGGTTTAAGCTCAAATCTGAATGTCTGTAATATACACAGTTATACGTGTTCACACCATCAAATGAGTAAAGTTAAATTCAGTTCCTTCACGTAAAAGGAGCAGTCTCATTAAAAGACCTTTGGCTTGTGCCTAATTAAAAAGCTTTAACTAGTGAGGAAGTCTGAACTGTTTTCATACTTCATGGGGTGCTCTTATTTCCTCAAACACTTTACCAGTTTCCCCAGACCTAAACATTTCTTAAATTCCAATAGGATTTCACTGCCCTCAAAGTGCAAACTGATTCACAGCAAGCTCACAGAAAAGAAGTACACTGACATTATAAAGCAGTACACTGGACATAATAATGACAATCTAATCGTGAAGAAAGAAAATCCCTAGAGTTCTCCCTGACACTAAATTACAGCAAACATTTACTTTGTTTTTAAAATCCTCTGAGACATATGGATTAAAAAAAAAAATGTTAGAGTAGGGCCTATCATACATTTTTCCACTGGAAAAAGAAAGCCTTGGAAAAAAAAATCTGCAGGCTAATAATTAGTACTTATACAGTACTATTCTCCAAAACTAACAGTACAGATATATACATATATATATATACTTATGTATATAAATACACACACAAGCATACACAAAGCCTCTGACAACTTCCTCTCTGGCTTTTTTCTTCCATCTCCAGCATCTACGAAAAGTAAAAGGTCTTTTCTCAGAGGGAAATTATGGTCAGCTGTAGTTTGGCAGAAACAAAAGACGAGTTGTTCCTCAGGAGATAAGGGGTATACTGAAATAGGAGCATGCTCAGTCATAATAGGAAGTACAGCTCAGTACAGGAGGTTCCCGCCTTGTCTGGAGCAATTCACTTTCCTGGCATGGAGAGATTTACACTTAATGGAAAGGCTTTGCCGGTCAGACACAAAACTTAACACAAAGGCAATCAGTGCTGTTATTCATTCATTACTGTTTATTGTTATTCATTATTGTTATTCATGCTTGTATCTGTAAAAGCTCCAGAGGAGTTTGTCCACAAACATTATTCTGAAGGAATTAACACACATGATGCTGTTACTTTTTTTACTTAGAACGAGTTCTTCCTCTACATTAACAAGAAATGTGAGTAGATCGCTATTTCTATATTATCTGCTCAAAGGGTAACTATATGATAGAACTAGAGACTAGGCTAGTCTGACCTGGACAGGCTAGAGAGCTGGTGGAGAGGAACCTGTTGAGGTTCAGTGAGGGCGAGTGTATTGTCCTGTGCCTGGGAAGGAATAACTGCATGTATCAGTACAGGCTAGGGGCTGACCTGCTGGAGAGGAGCTCTGTGGAGAAGGATCTGGGGGTCCTGGTGGGCAACACCTCATGGTCCTTCTTGGCCCCTGAAGCCAAGAAGGCCAATGGCATCCTGGGGCGCATTAAAAAGAGAGTGGCCAGCAGATCAGGGGAAGTGATCTTCCCCATCTCCTCTGCCCTGGTGAGCCCACATCCAGAGTACTGTGTCCAGTTCTGGGCTCCCCAGTTCAGAAAAGACAGGGATCTTCTAGAGAAGAGTCCAGCAGAGGACAACAAAGATGATAAAAGGCCTGGAACATCTCCCTTATGAGCAAAGGCTGAGAGACTTGGAACTGTTCAGCCTGGAGAAAACAGAGGGGGAATCTCATCACTGTTTACAAATATCTAAACTGTGGGAGTCAAGTCAATGGGGGTGAACTCTTTTTGGTGGCATGCATCAACAGAACAGGAGGCAACAAGCAGAAACTGGAATACTGGAAGTTCCGTACAAACACAAGGAAGATCTTCTGTAATGCCAGCATGATGGAGCACTGGAACAGGCTGCCCAGAGAGGCTGTGGAATCTTCTTCTCTGGAGATATACCAGACTTGCCTCAACGCCTACCTGTGTGAAATGCTGTAGGGAGCCTGCTTTAGCACAGGGGTTGACCTTGAAGATCTCTAGAGATCCCTTCCAACCCCTACAATTCCGTGACTCTGTAAAGTTGGAGAAAAGGCAGATCCCCTGCAAAGTCTTTAAAGTAGACTATTTTTTTAGTCTACTTTAGTCTTTAAGTATCTTTAAAGATAGATCTTAAAACCACAGGACAACAACAGCAACAACAACAACAAAGAATGGCAACAACGAGTTTAAAAAAAAAAAGCAACAAACAAACCTCTTAAGTCTGAACATGAAGGTGGTCCAATCTGTGGTACATGCCAGTATGCCGTGAATTTGCAGCAATCCTACCATACAGCATCCTAGAACATGCTGTGCCTAAGGGTAGCTTTCTAACCAACACGGAACTCCGTTAGAACAGTACTGGAGTTTTGTTTGATTGGGATCTAAAATTCAGAATTTCTCATACAGACAGAAATCTACAGTTACTCTTCCAAAATGCTGCTGGGCTTTATATCTATTGTATCAGGATGTCATGGACTTGCAAGAGAAATTGCCTATGCATACTCATTAAAGAATTTATCTAGGAGGTGGGATTTCAAGCAGTGAACAATGCAAAAAGGGGAAGCTGCAGATGTAGCTGTTTTTATCCAGTATTTAAAATCACCATGAAAAAAACACTAATGTACTACATTAAATGTGTCATTTATTTCAATCCCAAACTTCTGAAAATGAAGTAGTTTGAACCAGGCACTGGGTTTGGATTTGCTGCACTTCCTAGGACAATTCTAGCATTGATACTTCCCTTTGCTACTTGTTTTTGTATGTACCCAGCAAAATCAAGAAAAATGACTTGTCTGAAAAAATGATTGAGTCATTTTTCTTCGTTCAAAAAAAAATCAGAAGAATTAGTATACTATTAGCTCTTTGCAGGTACTATATACTTGGGATAAAGTACAAGATCTGGGAGAAAGAGTTGGTGTGAAGTTACTATAAAAGCTTGACAAAAATTAAATACTATCACTGTTAACCATCTTCTGATCTTGGTGGCAGGAACAAAGGCTAATGTTTATCACATGCAGCAATCTTTATTATCAGCTGCTTTTGTAGTTCCTGTCACAAATAAGACTTTCCAGTGAATGCTTTCTGTTTTAGTCATTAGGATTGTATTGATATAACTGATCCACAACACTACCTCTTCTACTCCCATCAGACATATTTACATATTCACATTCACTGAGTAAAGAATATTTTTCATGTCAAACTGAAACATATGTCTATGATAGTTTCAGTGAAAGATCTTGCAGAACAGCTACAGAGTAGCTCATTTCTTATTAACTGCTGAAGATACTGCGTTTTTGTAATACTGTGAAGTGTTGAATGTCGTGGTTATGGCATGCCCGTAATGAGAAGATACTTGAAAGGTACAGCATGCAAAGGCTTTTAATATGCCTTAGCCTAAATACTCACGCAAGATGCCCAACAGGAAACTCTGGCTCTCTTATCTCTATCTGGTGTGCTGTAGTGTAAACTTGACAAAGCATCCTGAAAGGTTACTCTCAGGTCTCATTCTCCCAGTAATGTGTACTCTCCTGTGGTTTTTGAGGGTGAGGGGTATAAAACAAAGCTATGAAATCCCACCAAACTGTTACACTTTGTTGACCAGTCCTGAGTCTTGGAGGTATACCACATTCGACAGAAATACCAACAATATTTCCTCTGGAAAGCACAGAAGTACACTCATTCTCCTGATGGGGTAAAAGCATGCAAATGCTAAGGTATTACACCTTCCAGCTGTAATGCATCCTTTGTTCAAAGTATATTCTTAACTAATCATAAAATCATTGGCTATCCCAAGGTAGAAGGGGCCCACAAGGACCTGTGAGACTAACTCAGGGTTCTACACAGGACCACCCAAAAAAATCAAACCCTATGTCTGAGAGCGTTATTCAAATCCTCCTTGAACTCCAGAAGGCTTGGTGCTGTGACCACTGCCATGTGGAGACTGTTCCAGGACCTGGCCACTCCCAGTGAAGAACCTCTTCCTTACATCCAGGCCGACCCTCTCCCCCGATGGAGCTCCATGCTGTCCCCTCACGTCCTGTCACTGCCATGAGAGAGAGACAGCGCTGCCCTTCCGATCCCCTTGTGAGGAGGTGTAGGTTGCCATGAGGCCTCCCCTCAGCCTCCTCTGAGCTGAACAAACCCAGGAACCTCAGCTGCTCCACATACATCTTGCCGCCTAGACCTTTTTCACTATCTTCACAACCCTTTTTTGGATTCTCTCTGATAGTTTTATGTCTTATACTGTGATGCCCAAACCTGCACACAGTGCTTGAGGTGGTACTGCACCAGTGCAGAGCAGAGTGGGACAAACCCTTCTGAGCTGGCAGTGCTGGGACTGATGCACCACAGAGTACAGTCGACCCTTTTGTCAGCCCAGGCACCCTGTTGACTCACACACAACTTGCCAGAACTCCCAGATCCCTTTCCACGAGCCTGCTCTCCCTCCTTTCAACCTCAAGTCTGTATATATAGCCAGGGGTGCCCTGTCCCAGGTGCACCATCTGGCACTTGTTCCTAGTAAATTTCACGATTGGTGATTGCCCAACCATCTAATTTGTCAAGATCTCTCTGCAAGGCATCTCCACTCTGGAAACAGTCAACATCTCCTCTGAATCTAGATAACCGTCTGGAAGCTTACATAGTACACATTCAAGTCTTTCATCCAGATCATTTATAAAAAGATTGAAAAGAGTTCATTCTAAAATGGACCCCTGGTAATTCCACTAGTTGCAGCCCAACATAACACCATTTACAACCCTTTTTGAGTTTAACCCAGCAGCCATTTGCTCATCTACCATATTATGGGCTGTATGCTGGAAATTTTGTCCAGAAGGACACTGTGAGAAATATTATGAATAGTTTTGCTGAAATAAATAAAAAAAGAAAAAGATTATATCTGCTGGTTTCTTCAGGTCAAATAGATAGGTAATCTTGTTGAAAAAAGAGAAATTTAGTTAAGTGGGACTTGCCCCTCAAGAAACTATTGGCTATGACCAATTACTATGTTGTCTCTCCAGTGTTTTTCATTCACTCCCAGATTTATCTTCTCCGTGATTTTACTAGGCACCAAAGTGAGACTGACAGGCCTGTAATTACTAGCATCTTCTTTCTTTCTTTTACTGAAAACTGGGACATTTGCCAGCTTCCGGTCAACTTGGACCACTTCAGATTCCCAAGACTATTGAAAACTTATTGATAGCTACTACTAATGAAGTGTTGTCGAAGTGACAAAGGCTCAAATACTGAAGACATGAACAAGTGCTAACAACTTTGAAACCTCCCATCTTAAACAAAAAGCTTCCAAAAGTCTATTTATGGATATGAACATCTAACTGCAGGCACTTAAAAGTTTCCACTATAGCAATCTCACCTACGAACAGTTAAAATTTGTTGTAGGTGATCCAAATACTACCTTTACATAAAAAAAAAAAACTTCAATATTTAAACTACTTACCAGAAGATAAAAAAAATGGACAGATCACAAAGCAGATGAGCACAACATTTTTTTCTGAAAGCCTGATTCACTGTTCAAAAATGATTTGCCACTGCAACTTAGGAAAAAATCCCGAGTTAACAACTCAGACTGAATAATGTTAGCATCTCTATCTACATTTAGAAATATATACAATTTCAGGACTAGTAGCTTATCCAAGATTATTTTCCTCCTCTTTTTTTTTCTGAAATAAGCAGCATCTGTTTTTTTTTTTTTTCCCCTCCCATTTATGATCATCATTTTCAGTGGGAGAAGAAGGTTATTTAACACTGTGGTACATTTTAGCATAAGAAAATGAAAACATATGGCAAAAAGTTAAGAAGCTCAATCTATGTAGGCATCATCTTCCATTAGTAGGTTTACTGCTCTCAAGTGTTAGAAATGTATCAGTCTAACCTGCTACTGTCAGCATTTTCCTGAATACCAGCTGTGCAACTTCACAAGGTAACACATAACCCTATCAACAGTGGCTGTGAACTAAAATGCATTAAAGACAAGACCTACGCAACTGTAGAGGAAGATGCAGTCTCCAATTTCAAAAGAAATAAAACCGTTTATATACATACTGCAGGTGTTGAACATGCTGAGTACAGCAGTGTTCACAGTTTCAATAGCATCTGTAAGGAAATAAAAAAATTTTGTCTATACTTAGCAGCTTCAAATGGTGCGTAAGACAGAAGTGCTCCCTACACATGAATATTTTAGATGCTTCAAAAGATTTGCTTTTCAAAAGCAAAAGCAAAAAAAAAAAAAAAGATATACAAAAGCAAAAAAAAAAAAGAAAAGATATATGGTGAGGGAGAAACCACAATCAGCCTTTTCCAAATTTACTATCCATTTGAGATAAGATATACTTTGCAAAACAATATTAAGAACAGTAAGCTCCTCCACATTATTTGCAAGGCAGTACAACAAAGCTTCTTTTCACCACTCCAGAAGAGAATAACACTTTTTAACCATTTTTCCCTTTTTTTGGGGGGATGAGGGGAAAAGGTGGAGCAGGCATGTCCTTGTCTGGGTCTAGAGAATATGCATAATCTTTTATTTTAAAAAGAAACATTAGAGGGTGAAGGGAGAGGGATCCTCAACAGCCACTTCCACCCATAAAATCCAGCAGGGAAATAGGAAAGCAGCCATGTCCGTGATACCTGCTCACTGCAAGGAATTAAATACATGCATTCTCATGAATGCACCATTTCCTGCATTGTCCAGATCCACATAAAAACATGACAGACTCTTCCATTAACACCGCTCAAAGGTTACTGGCAATAAATAAGTGAGAGCTAAGCAAAGTTAAAAGAAAGGAACCGATATCTGAACAGACAGTGGGTTTGAGCCTTTAAAATGCCAGGTGCTTTTGCTCCAACTCTTCAAGTCCCAGAGTTAACATAACCAAAAACTGGAAAACTTAATAGAATTGGGGTCCCGGTATCTAGTACCTTGGAGGAATAACCCCTGTGATAGGAAAGCTGCACTGAATATCACATGATGAAGAAACTAATCATTCTAAACCTGAAAGGTTTATTACCTCTCCTGACCTAGTCCACAGTAGCCAACAAATAGTGGTCACACAACAGCTGTCCTGTCATAAGGACTGAGGGAGATAGTGTGCTTTGAACCAGCAGCATGAGTCACTGCTAAAATTAAAATTCTAGGCTCCATAGCTAGATGTTTTGATCCCTTGTGGAAAGCCCCATGCCCAATGGACTGCTTTTTAAATAGACTGAACCACGATTAATGCTATCTGTTTCAAACAAGCCAAACAATTTCTTATTCACTCCTAGATAGTTTTGGTATCTGGTCTCATTAATTTGCTAAAAAATTATGAGTGAAGATAAAATCCAAATAAAGCAAGCCTTAGTACATGCTCTACAGTTCACATGAAGAACAATATCAATAACTTCTTCTCACTACTTACAAAGTTTGGATTAATTTTTCAAAGCGGAATGAATGATGCTAGCAGACATCAGGAACACGCCTACAACTTTATTTCTTCATCAAAGACACTTCCATTACTTTTTTATTTAGACATAACAGTAGTAATAAAATATATGTATGCTACTTCTGTTACAAATATAGAAACTATTTAAAAGAACTCTGCATACTATAATGTAGGCATTTCTCACTCTAACAGAGAAATAAGTATTGCAGAACAATTTAACAACAACAGTAACTAGTAATGGTACAATCTGTATTCTTTCATCTTAGCCTGTCACAGTGTAACTTCTAGAACAGTCAATCAGACAAAAAGTTGTGGGTTTTTTGTTGTTAATTCAGTTAGAGATAGCTATCAAGTTACTAATACTATTTCACACATACGTCTGTTTTTATTTCTAATACAAATGCTACTCTTTCTTATCTTCTAATAATAGCCTGACTTGTCTGCATTTCAGATAGTTCTCTTAAACAGGACAAATGACATACTGGCTTTCTTGCTATAATTTTTTTGCTAAACAATATGAACGGTCTTGCTGCTACAGGAAGTATACAGCAAATATTAGCAAATAGTTTCACAAAGCACAGTTTTGGGTTTTAAAGAGGATAGTAACTTTTATTAAACTGAAGATGCTGATAAATTTATCAACTGCATTGCTGTCCAAATAACAGCTAAATGGCTGCATCTTATCAGACATCATCTTGCAGTCGTGCCTCTTAAATTATCAACCCCCAAATAATGTTAGTAATTCTTGGTTCTCCTTTTCTCCTCGATGCAGATGCAAGGACCTTCACTGTTGTTTTTCTGCTCCAATCTTTTCCACTGAAGGAAACCTTCAGCCCTCTATTGGCATTCAACTAACTGCTGGTTGTAGCCTTTCTCAGTCCAAGAAGGACTCTTAACTCTGCTGCTATTTAAAATGGCAAGCAACACTTTAATGTTAACTTCTTCCACCTTGGATCCCAGGCATGTCCAAACTGTGACCCACAGGGCACATGAGGCCTACCACAGCTCACAATTCAGCCCACCTTCTTCCCACGATTTAAAGGTGCACATGTCCACACTGTGTCTCTCCTGTACTGAGGACTCCGCATGTGGTCGCAGTACTCCAGGCGAGGCCTCACCAGCGCAGAGTAGAGGGGCAGGATCACCTCCCTCACCTTGCTGGCCGCACTGCTTCAGATGCAGCCCAGAACACTGTTGGCTTTCTTGGCTGTGAGGGCACATTGATGGCTCATGTCCACTTTGTCATCCACCAGTAACCCCAAGTCCTTTTTGGCAGGGCTGTACTCAATCCTTTCATCCCCCATCTCACATTTGTACTGGGGGTTGCCTCAACCCAGGTGCAGGCCTTGCACTCGGATCTGTTGAACCAGAGTTCAACCAAGGTTCCCCTGGGCCCACTGCTCCAACCTGTCAAGGTCTCTCTGGATGGCATCCTGCCCCCTGAGCGTGTCAACCACATCCCAAAGCTTGGGGTTTCAGGATTGCAAAATAAATAAATAAATAAATAAAATCATCAATTCACATTTGCAAGACCATTTGCAGTTGATATAAATACATGACCTGCAAATTTGCAAATGGAATATATAGAGTTGCAATCAGATATTCACCTCAGAAATCTGATCATGTCACTTTATCAGATTTTCACAATCCCCGTTTTAGCAGAGAAAAATATCCTTCACTTCACAATCACACCTTATTCATGTCATTGCTTTTTGTCAGTATGTGCATTTTAAACAATTATAGTCAAGGATGAAGTACAGGAAGAGTAAAATTTCATCCAAAAAAATCTGATGAACACCTTGAGGCCTCACTAAGAATTGTAACCATTGCCATCAAATTATATTGGTATGTTAGTTTCACAAAAAAAAAAGGTCAAATACCCTACTAGTTTTATGGTTCTGTTCTTTCCTCTCCTTTTTAATGTTTTAAGAAAAATATCTAAAATTGTTTTGTTACTGTCATGGTTTTATGATTTTTGTTATTGGTATTTGTATGGGAACTGCTGAGTCATGTCCTGAACCACTGACTGAGCACCTGGAGAAAAGACCCAGTCAGCCCTGGGAGCACAGGTGAAGCCAATTCACCTGTGTGATGAGAAGGGGTGGAGCCTGGCTCCACCCCTCTTAGGCCTCATTTAAGGGCTGACTGCCCCTGAGGAAGGATCTCTTTCTGAAGATCCCTCCTTGGTAGAGGCTTTTCCCTGTGAACCCAGAATCTTCTTATATAGGTGAGCAATCTACTTCCCTTCCCTTATAGCACCTTGCTATCATGCTGGTCCTTCCATTTCTGTTGTAACATCTTTTCCATCAAGTTGGTCCTTGATCGCTACAGTATTCCACATCATAACAACATGTGGAGCACTGGGAGTTAAAGAGTTAATGCTCCAGTTCCATGGATTGTCGATAGCTCCAGGTACATGTCCCAGAAGAGAAGAACTACATCTCCCAGAGGACTGTTCACTGTTCTGTTACCATTTTCCGTTCAGAGGGAAAGATAAAAACTATTTGCAGATCATGAGATGTCCCCTTTTCGATCTTCGAGCTCGTCCCGGCAGCGTCTCTCTCCCTAGCTGTCTTGCCGCCAGCATAAGAGTAAGGCCTACGGTTTTTTGGACACTCTCTATCATTTTATTTATTAGCTTCAATTCCAATTATATTGTATTATATTGTTATTCTGATATCTTATTTAGTAAATTAGTTTGTTTCTCTTTGGATTGTTGGTGCTGTTTTGTTTTTAGGCCCAACTCCCTACCCTTTCTCTTTCTTCCCTTTCCTGGGGTGTGGGTCTGTGGGTCTCACTGCCACATTAGTCATGGAACTGGGCCGAACCAGTCTGTAAACTGTTGACAGTTACTTACATATTAATATTATTGTATATTTTGCAAGGGCTGCTCCAAAAGTAACGTCTCCTATTGTATCATGTTGGCCCATAACATCAGAGGCTGATGTTGATGGTATGGCAGTAAAGGCTGAACTTGCCCAGCAACATTTTGTTGCTGCGTTACAAATAGCAGCAGAGGGGTAGTCTGACAAAATGGCATCTGACATGGAAGTGCCTATGAAGCAGAGGTGTGTCACTGAAATCCTCCAAGCAGAAAAATTTGCACCCACTGATGCTGAGTGACTCTTTCTTAATTGTTATTGAGACCAACAGCGAATGTGAGCACAGTGAGGCGGTGGGAGGTGTGTTTCAGCAGTGGTGACAGTGGATCAGATTGTTATAAGCACAGCATGCAGGCTCTTGCTCATCACTGGCAAAAATGCATAACTAACAGCGGTGACTATGTTCTGTAGCTGCAAATTTGCTCTATCGCATAGTGATATTGTGCTCTTTGTATCTGTTTTCATTTCCATGGAAATAAATAGGAAGAATTACTTTTGGAGCAACCTATATATATATGTGGCCCAAGACAATTCCTATTCACTAAATGCGGCCCAGGCAAGTCAGTGGACACCCATGGATTAACCTACATCCACCTGGCTTTATATGCTGCTAACTAAATCTGTCCTGAGTGGTTTGTTCATGGCTCTCATTCAAGCAGCTCAGAAACTACTGCACTGAGACTGTACTTTATCTTGCACACTGGATGAAGACATCACACATTTCATATTGGGAAAATTTATTTCATACCCAAAAGGCTAGAAAAAACCACTGCTAGGAAAGAAAAGTCTAATCCTTTCAATGCTACGGTTTCTGGGCACTCTGATTAAAGAGGGTAAGTCTCTACTAGCAAGTGGATTTTTCAGCCCTGAGAAGTGCCTTCTACCCAGAAATTAAACACTTCCCCCCTCCTCAAAAACAAACCATCAGACAAACAAAAAAATAAAAACCAACTCTACAGTAAGCCAGACAAAATTCTTTTCTTTTTCGTTTTGGATACAGCAAGGCTTAGGAAATAGGAAATTAGGAAACAGAAGAAAAAAACAATGAAAGACAATTCCCCTTCCCAACTCCTTCTATATTAGTAATACAAATAATCACCTGAGTCCATTAACTGTCTACGTCCACATTACTTACAGAATTCACAGAAAAGGATGAAAAGTATTTTGTAAATGCTTTCTTTCTCCAACCTTATTGTTTTCTGATTACTCCTGCTCATGCCATCTCCATTTTGACTCAGTGACTTTGTAATTTTTCTTATGTATTTCAAATATTCAAAGTATCTTCCAATTTTACTTACAAGTTATCATTATGGTGTATTAGGCAAAATATCCATGTCTTTGCCACAGATGACTTAACTCCGTCCCAGTGGTTTGACAATAAGAGTAACACTTCTACTGCATACAAAAATATGATGAAATGTTATTTTTCTTCAGTGATGTAACACAGTGCTGACAAGTTGGAAGAGCAAGAAGGTTATATAAACATTTCCATTTTCTTTGCTATGTAGAATGTAAATAATATAGTCTTGTTGACACTACACCTTTGGGCAGCCAGTTCATGACAGAACAGTCAAAGTGACTGTTCCTTTTGTTCTTTTCAGGATAGCAACAGCCTCCTCATGGGTCACCCCTTCTAAACTCTGCCCATTCACAGCAATGATTTGATCCCCCCTCTTCAGGCGTCCATCTTCTGCTGCTGCACCCTGAAACAATACAACACGTAATTGTAGACTCATCCATTTCTTTTTCTCCCTCTTACACATCCATTATGGTCTGAATAAGATGAGTTCAGCATACAAATCCTCTTAAACCCTTTTCAGTTGACAATGATTCTACTACAGTCAATCTTAGATTAACCTGCTAGTGTTGCAGTATGTCCTGTGTTCTCTGTGTTTCATGGTACCTAGAAGCTGGACCTATGTGATTTTTATATTTCTTTAAACCTGATGGTCTACCTAATACAACTTTTAAAACTCCAACACAATAAGATTTTCAAGACCTGAAAAAGCTTTCAGCAACTGCTATTAGAAATCTAGTAACCAAAACCCAGTTTTGTACTTTGACTTACCACAGAAGTTTGGGATTCTTGATTACAGTTTTTAATGTCTTGGGGCTCTTCCCTATACCAGAACTCCAAAGCAGAGTCAGTATCCAAACTTCTCCAAAGGTCCAGAATGATTTCAGTTATTATACATTAGTCTAGTTTCCAGACTCTCAATGAAAATTAATAAATGGTCCCTTTTATCACTGCAGAAAAAGTACGTGAATATTTCCTGGTTTTAGAGTTGAAAAAGATTCTGCCATATGCTGTCACATGCATATGGAAATTCTGAGTCTTCCTGTAACTTCAAAAGCTGCAAGAATTTTTTGAACAGAAATTGCACTGGGCAAGAAAAGCTATGAAGAGAACTGTTTACAATCCTTTGGTCAGACTTTAAGAAACTACCTGCTGTGAACTAATAAACGGATCAGCTGAACAAATATATTCTTACCTTTGCAAATACTGTCTTCACATAAATGGGTAAGTCTCCATGAGGACTGCCGTATCCCCCCACAATACTAAAGCCTAGGCCATCTGGTCCTCTATCCAGAGTAATGGTCTTGTACTGAGGAGGTCTAATGAAATAGAAAAGAATATTGCCATGTTATCTAAATTAGTGATTTACATTAGAATGCTGTCAACAAAAAGCATTTCACCTCTCTAGCTAAGCAATGTATCTTCTTCTTCTTTTCCACTGTAAATATGAATGTCTTTGACTATTTTTGCGAATGCAAAATACTAGTTCTGTCTAATGCCCCATTTAAATAAGTATTTCAAATACTTCTTTCATACTGTTTCCACCCAGCTCAGAAGATGGTTACTGGTGCAATGCTGCACTAATGGTGCTTAACGGGTACAAAGAGATCCAATATCAGTATCTCAAATGCTCATAATGATCTCATACTTCAAAAAACCTGAAACCCAAAATTAGACTCATAGTTATGTTGCAAAGTTTAATTGCTTCTCTGATGATTGTGTATTTGTATGTATGTGTTCATACAGCCAATTAATAAGTGCATCTCCATAGGTGTACTTTGACTATATAGACATTTGAAGTTCTATCTTTTGAAGAGTGTAGGTTGCTCCAAAAGTAATGTCTCCTCTTTGTTTCCATAGAAGCTACAGCAAAGAGCACAATAACATTATCTGACAGAGCAAACTCTCTGCTAAAAAACACTATTTTTCAACGTGGTCACTACCTTCAACTACCCATTTTTGCCAGCAATGAACAAGAGTCTGCATGCCACACTGGTAAAAATCTGTACCAGTGGAGGTCACCTACTGTTACCACTACTGAAATGCACCACCCACTGCCTCACTGCACTTACATTCACTGTTTGGTTTCCATAAACATACAGTGTCAATGGATGCCATTTATTCCACATGGAGGAATTCAAGGACACATCTTTCTTTCGTATGCACTTCCGTGTCAGATGCCATTTTGTCAGATTGCCCAGTGCTGCCATCTGTCACATGGCAACGAAATGTAATCGATATTGGCAGGAACATTCAACCTCTACTGCCATACCACCAAAATCTGCCTCTGATGTCATGGGCCAAAATAATAAAACAGGAGGCATCACATTTAGAGCAGCCCTCATACTTCTGGGGAGCTAATGAATCCCATTCTCTCTTCTGCTCCTTAAATGTGATCAAAAATTGATGACGTAATTTGAGGCAACTCTCATTTATATTGCTGTGTTTTGTCATCTACTAGAAGTGGTATACCTCGTACACATGAAAAGTTCAGTGTCTCTTGATATTCTAGTGCTAAAAAGCACATTAAAGAAACCGAAATACCACTGTGGAAAGGACTTCGCAATCTAAACCCGAGTAGAGTCATTTTGGGCATATCAACTAATCTGAGCTGCCAAAGCTCAGTAAAGAAAGATTTATTAGAAGAAATCAAGTCACGTTTTAATTCCAAAGCAGAGCAAAAAAAAGCAGCAGTGAATTGCACCATGGAAAAAATGCAGAATGGGACCTATAAGGTGCCACATATATCAAAGGTGTGATTCACGATTAAGTCAAAGTTGGCTTTTTATGCTGAGTTTCATTCAAAGTAAAAGGCTACAGAGATTGTGTATTATATAGTTACTGACCCTAAATCATCCTGAAAAATGCTTGTTGAAGTTAGTCCTGCAAGTGAAAGACTGGATGTAGGTGGATCCTGCTGCTGACCAGTTATGACACTCACATCTCCTCCAGCTACCACCTAAGGACAGAGTTCAGTAAAATGAGTAAAAAAAAAGTCTGTAAAGTGAAAATGTTGATACTAAAATAATTCACCGTAACAGCTGGCAAAATACTGTTTAGAAAATATTCCAGATAATACTAAAGATTTTTTTTTTTTACCTGTAACTCAATAGTGCCTGAAGCATTTTTTAAGATGCTAACAGCTTGGGAGTGAGTCATGCCCTCAGTAGATGTTCCACAGATGCTAACAATCCTGTCCCCAACCTGCAGAAGAAAATCTTGAAAATGTAACTACTAGTAAAAGGCTTAGTTGCATAGATATATTCATCATTTTCTTTTGATAATAGCAGATTTGAGTATCTGGATTTAGCTAGATTTTATCACTATATCTAGCGACACATAGCAGAAAGAAAGAAATTAGCAACTCATTTTGGTATCTTTCTCTCAAAGACAGAACATTACTGAGAAACATAATGAAGTGATACAAAGGTAGAAAATTTGACATAAAAACTTGCAAATTATTGCTTAGTTGTAGTGTGTTCAGAGTAAAAAAGTAATTTACAGAATGGATCTTAATACTCTATAAACACATAGCACATAATCTGAATACAGAAAGGTTGAAATAGCAGATTATCGTTAAGAGATCGTATGTTTGAACTCAACCTGAAATAACACTGTACATTCTCCAAACAGTATTAGTTAAATTCCACAACCTCTGGTACAGACATACAGTATACATGTAGGTTCTGTGTGAGTTGAGACCTCCTGATTTAACTCAGAATCAAAAAAAGAATTGTCCCTATTTTAAGATAAGCACAGAAAACATGAGGTGTGAAGCAAACTGCAAACATACAGTTACACAAATAACTCATCACTGTAGCTCAGTTGCAGAATTCTGAATCAGATTCCCTATCATGAATTTTTAAAAGCTTACCTCTTCTATGATCCAAGATTGCCTTAGGACTTTCTTCCCAAGTTAGTATCTTTCACCAGCTACCTTTTACCAGGCTACCAACATGACTTACTTCATAGTCAGTGGAAACAGCAAATACTGTTACCACAGCCAGAAGCACTCAAGAGCGTATCATTAAACTGCTACCTTTTTACCCACCTAGCACCCATTGTGCCCACCGTACCCTATTGTGCCCATGTAATTTCCACAACCATCGTAACTGTCTTAGTTTCAGCTGGGACAGAGTTTTTCTTCACAGCACCTGGTATGATGCTATGCTTTGGTTTCAGGAGAAAAATAATGTTGATAACATGCCAATGTTTCTAGTTGTTGCTGAGCGGTGCCCTACAGAGACAAGGATGTTTCAGTTTTCTCAGCTTCTCCTACTGTCCTGCCAGTAAGGGGGCTGCGCCTACAAGCAGCTGGGAGGGGACAGTATCAGGAGAGTCACCCTAAACTGACCAAAGGGATATTCCATACCACATGATATCATGCAGAAAGAAAGCTTTAAAAAGGAGTTCAGGGGGTAGCTGGCCACTGCTTCAGAACTAGCTTGGTATCAGTTGGCAGGTGATAAGCAATTCCTTGTGCATCACTTGTTATATATATGTACAGATATATACAATTATCCTGTTTTCCTTTTTTCCTCTTACTTATCTGTATTTTAGTAAATACTTTTTATCTCAACCCATGAGTTCTACTTTCTTTTTTTTTTATTCCCTCCTCCATCTCACTGGGAGCAACTGGGGTAATGAGCAACAACTTTGGGGTGCTTTGCTATCTTCCAGGTTAAACCACAACACTCATTGTGGTGCCCAAAGTGAGGCTCGAAGGGTTGAGATAACAACAGATCTAACTGGAGAATGTTAACACAGGGTTGCTGTGAGTGTTGTAGTAGTTTGATAATTGCTAGTGATTATGTTAGTTTTTTTTATTATTTGGGGAGCTCTTAGAGAGTCTTCTCATGGAACTATGTTGTTCAGCACCTTGCTCACTGTTTATTTTCCCTGTTGCATTGTTTGTCATCTCTGGGGTTGGATTAAGGTTTTTATTTTGTTATGCTATGTGGCCTTGGCTTACATTATGATAAAATTGCTGGTCAGGAAACTAATATGATGTTTGTACTTGGCACTGCAGTCATCTCTGGGCTTTGGGAACCATACTGTGGAGGCTATTAGTAATTACACTCTTTGCTTTGTCTCCCTGGGGAGCCTGGCTACAGAGGAGAAAGAGGAGGATGTTTTCTAGCAGTTCCTCAGCCTCCCTTTCTCCTTCACTTTTCCTTCTTCCCCCAGACTAGTTACAATAGCTCTTGAGAATTTTGAATATCTCTGGGATGTTCAAACCAGTGTGTTCCTATTGCTATGTGTCGTGAATGTGTTTCAGATTTTGTTAAAGATTAACAACTTTTTTACAAATATCATCCAGAGATTTGCCCCAAGACTGGATAGTTATGAGTGGCAGGGAGTGTAGGATGGTATGGGCAGGTGCGTAGAGCAGTGGGCACCCCGAGTGGTTTTGAACTTCACCCCTGAACAACTGCAGAAACCTGAAAAAACAGTAGAATATTTGGAAAAGGTCTGCTGTCACTCTGTCAATTCTAGAGAGGCACAAATCACTGCAGCATGCTGGGGACGGGCCCCTGCCTACTGAGTTCCGTTCAACACTACTCAGTACGCACAAGGGGAAAAGACTACCTCTGGATCTGGAGCAACTGCTTCAACATCCATGACACACCCTGAGGCAGCCCCAATCCCTGCAACAGGTCCTGTGGTTGCTCCAAGCATTGCAACAGACACTGTGGCAGCTCCAACCCCTGTGACGGACCCCACCTTAGCTCTAATCTGACAGACCTTGCAGTTACTCTAGCCTTTCTGGCAGGCCCTGAAGTTGCCACAGACCCTTGCAACCAGCACTATGGTAAATCCAATCCCCGTGACAAGCTCCACAGTTCAACCAGTGCCAGTATCACTTCCTATAAGATGAAAAAATGTTAATGAAAGTCAGATCCTTTAGCAAGGAGAGAAGCTCTTGCTAGGTTAGAAGAAGGTGAACATGAATTGGGACCATCTCAAAAACAGGAGGAGGAAGAGAAAGAAACCATCCGATCCGTAACACTGAGTGAGGCAAGATATGTGAAAAGATCGTGGCCATCGGCCAGGCAAGTATAACGCTATATAGCTGCTCTGGTGCTGGGACAGTGGGGCCAATAGCCTGGACTTACCAGGCAGTGAAGCCAAGCAGCTGGGGTCTCTTTCTAGGGAAAGTAGCACTGACAAAGCAATTGGAAAAGATACACAGTCTTTCACCCTATGGCAGTGACTCTTGTCACCTGGGAAGGAAAGATATCCCTTCATGGAAGACCCAGTACGTTACTCAGCCAAATGGCCCACCATGGAGAAAGGTATCCAGTACATGAAGAAATTTGCTGTGGTAGGGATGATGTACGATATTAGCTTGGATGATGATACGCTATCCCAAAATCCAGGTGACATCACAGGTACATGACCTATGTGGTGGAGAGCTGTATGGAATGTGCCACCATTGTCTGCCAGCATCCTTGCAGGAGTGAACTGGAAAGATAACGAAAAATCAACGGTGGATGGATGACGTGGATAGCCTACTTTTACAATATGAAGATAATCTCTTTTCCTCCCTACAGGCCTGTGTCACAGATGTGGTTAAACTGGTTCAACAGCTCAAAGAAGAAGAAACTGGTTCAATGGTACAAACCAATTCCTCATCCATTAGAAGTAAGCATTCCTCTCCTCAAGAGAGAGGATATAATAGTGGGTACATAACACATGCCGTCCTGTGGTTTTACCTACATGACCATGCAGAGGAAGTGGGATGGAAAACCCGTGCTGACTCTGGAGGCATGGGTACATGAGTTAAATGTGAAAACAATCACAAGAGAGGGTTCTTCCAGAAAAATGGCAGCTTCAGTTTCCAATGGACAGTCTTCTAATCAGAGTAGATGGTCTGATCTTATTTCTGTGGTTAACAATGAGCTTTCTGTTTTTCATACATAAGAAGTGAGTAATGAATACAATAACGAGAACTAGAGGTGCCCTGCCTCCATCCATGTGGAAGAAAAGGACAATAGGGTTTACTGGACTTTGTGGATTCAATGGCCTGGAATACTGCCATATTAAAAACACAGGAATAAAAGGCTCTAGTGGACACAGGTGCACAGTGTACTCTAATGCCATCAAGTTATAACGGAACTGAACCCATCTGTATTTTTGGAGTGATGGGGAGATCCCAGGAGCTAACTGTACTGGAGGCTGAAGTGAGCCTAACTGGAAATGAACGGCAAAAGCATCCCACTGTGACCAGCCCAGAGGCTCCATGCATCCTTGGCACAGACTACCTCAGGAGAAAGTACTTTCCCCTCATCCTGTCACTACATGCCCTTATTAAAAGTCCCTCCCCTGCTCTCCCGCAGGCTCCCTTCAGGTACTAGAAGGCCACTGGAACCTTCTCTTCTCCATGCTGAAGGGCCCCAACTATCTCAGACTGTCCCCACAGACAAGGTGCTCAAGCCCTAATCATCCTCCTGGCCCTCCTCTGGAGACACTCCAACAGCTCGGTGATCTTCTTGTGCTGGGGGGATCAGAACTGGATGCAGTACTCCAGGTGGCGTCTCACAAAAGCAGAGTAGAGGGGCAGAATCACCTCCCTCGACCTGCTGGTCATGCTTCCCTTGATGCAATCTAGTATACAGTTGGCCTTCTGGGCTGCAAGCAGACACTGCCAGCTCATGTTGAGTCTTTTATCAGCTGACATCCTCAAAAATCCTTCTCCTCATGGCTGCTTTCAAGCCATTCTCCAGCCTGTATTTGTGCTTGGGATTGCCCCAACCCAGATGCAGGACCTTGCACTTGGCCTTGTTGAGCTTCATGAGGTTGTCATGGGCCCACCTCTCAAGCTTGTCCAAGTCCCTCTGGATGGCATCCCTTCCCTCTAGTGCGTCAACTGCATTACTCAGCTTGGTGTCATCTGCAAACTTGCTGATGGTGCACTCAATCCCACTGTACATGTCACCTACAAAGATGTTAAGTAGCACCAGTCCCAGCACTGACCTCTGAGGAACGTCACTTGTCACCAGTCTCCACTTGGACATCGAGCTGCTGACCACAAATCTCTGAGTGTGACCATACAGCCAATTCCTTATCTAGCAAGTGGTCCATCCATCGAATCCATTTCTCTCCAATTTGGCAGCCAGGATGCCATGCGGAACAGTGTCAAACACTTTCCACAAGTCCAGGTAGATTATGTCAGTTGCTCTTCCTTTATCCACTGACACTGTAACTCCATCACAAAAAGCCAGGAAGTTTGTCCAGGCATGATCAGTCCTTGGTGAAGCTGTGCTGGTTCCCACCAATCACTGACCAATAGTGTGGGGCAACATGGAAGAAGTTTTTGAGAAAGAGAAGAAAATAATTCAAATCCTTCTGAAAGCCAGTTTTGCCATAAAGCAAAGGTCAAGAGGCCTACACAGGAGATCCAGTTCTTAGGAATAAAATGGCAAGACGGACGTGATAAGATCCCAATGGATGTGATCAATTAAATAACTGCTGTGTCTCGCACTGGTCGCACAATGGGCTCAAATAAGGAATTCCAGGAATCTTAGAGGTGATTATGGACTGGGCTGAAGGCAAAGATCTCAGAATATCACCAGAGGAGGAGGTGATGCACACTGAAGAGATTCCACTATATAATAAACTGCCAGAAAATGAGAAGAAACATGCCTTGTTCACTTATGAGTCCTGTTGTAATGTGGGAAAGCATCAGAGGTGGAAAGCTACCCTCTGGCGCCCTACTCAGTGAGTTACAGAAGCTACTGAAGGAAAAGGTGAATTGAGTCAATTTGCAGAAATGAAGGCCATTCAGATGGCTTTAGATATTGCTGAACAAGAGAAGTGGCACTGCTCTACCTCTGTACTGACTCCTGGATGGTAGCAAATGCTCTGAGGATGGTTACAGCAATCAAAGCAGAACAACTGGTATCACAGAGGCAAACCCATCTGGGCTGCATCAAGGAAAGATATTGCTGCTTGGATAGACCACATGGTTCTAAAAGTATGTCAGGTAGATGCCCACATAACCAAGAACCAGGCCACTGAAAAACAGGAGCATAAGGCTGCTAGAATTGAAGTGGCTCGGGTAGATCTGGACTGGCAATGTAAGGATGAATAATTTCTAGTTCAGTGGGCCCATGACATCCCAAGCCATCAAGAAAGAGATGCAACCTATAGATGGGCTCAGGATCAAGAGGCAGACTTGACTATTGAACAGGTTATCCGTGAATGTGAAACACGTGCTACAATTAAGGAAGCCAAGTGGATAAAGCCTCTCTGGTATGGAGAACAGTGCCTGAAATATAAATACAGGGAGGCCTGGTAGGTGGATTATATCACACCCTCACAAACTCACCAAGGCAAGTGCCATGTGCTTACAATGGAAAATCCTGTGCCCCATGCCACCACCTGAAATACTAATCTGAGCCTTGAAAAGAAAGTCTTGTGGAGACACGGCATCCCAGAAAGAACTGAGTCAGAAAACAAGACGCATTTCTGAAACAACCTCGTAAACATGTAAGCCAAAGACCATGGCTCTGAGTGGGTATATCACACCCCTCATCATGCACCAGCCTCTGCTAAAATTCAATGATAAAAGGGACTGTTAAAGACTATGCTGAAAGCAGTGGATGCCCATTTGTGGGACTGTTCTTGTTCAAGGACCTGGGTGCACTTGGTGGGTTAATGTAGAAAGATGGGGACATCCATTATGTACCTCGAGGCAGATGCTGGTGAGAACAGCCAATATTTTGAAATATATGATATTAAATGCTACATAATACTGCATGTAATAACTACTATGGTTGTTATATACCTTATAAACATTATTACAGTAAGAATCACTTAAGTTAAAGAAGAATGAATTCTGATGGAGCCAGAACTAGCTTCAGCATGCAGTAATCCAACACATGAATCATCCCTCCAGCACTGAAACTGCAGCATTAATGATTAACTTACCCTGAGTTTCTGAGTCTGAGCTGCAACTCCATTAGGATGCATCATGGCAATAAATATAGGAATATCTCCAAGAGGACTTCCTACACCTCCAGCAATACTCACTCCTAGTGAATCTGCTGGGCCCTGATGTTGTCATGAAAAAAAAAAAAAAGGTTAAATTTTTCTGGATGGAAAAATACATGCAGAATTGTAGGCTTATCATACAAATCCTATCTTATGAAAATCAGAATGACTTTGTCTCAAGCCATTTTTGAAAGTTAATACATTTAAGGAAAGTACAGAGAGCGCAGTATTTAGTTCTTCCTATCAGTGGCAGGTGATAATTTGCTGGCTCACCTGTATTTTTTTTCTAGCCAAACTGAATACTAACAGAAATCAACATGTCTGGGCAAGGAAAACTGTACACATGAGACTGATTGTCTTTTATTTTTAATCTCCTAGTATAGGCCTCCTAAAGATCAGAACAAAACTAGCTATTCATTGCTGTAAAACAATCAGCTACCTAACCACCAAAACGGCTATCATAAACTGATATTAACAGATTCTACTGCATAAGGAGAATAGCTAAACACAATCCTGCAATCAAGGAAACCAGATACCAGGCACAATCAGATAAAACAGACATGTTTTAGACAATCAGAAATAGTCTGCAGCTTAGCTCTCATGCTCCTATAAATAACAAAAGTCAAGTGAATTTCAGTAGAAGAGCTGGCAGCTGTCATGTAAAAGCCTACCCATTAAAAATACGTGTCAAGACAAATACAAAATCCAAAACAACAGACTTGCAAATTTAGTACAGCTCCCATGTCTTCACTAAAACTCACTCTGGATTTAACTCCAGATTTTACTAAAAGTAGAACTAGGTCCCATTACCTCATATTATAATTCTCTTTCCCTTTGCTTTAAATTTGATGGTGTAAGTCACACTTATTTTACATAAAAATAAAAGCATTGGAGATCACACTGTAAAAAAATTAACTATTACCACACCAATTCCTATAACTTACCTTTTTTATTTCAACTGTTCTTAGTCCCTGTATTTCAGAATCTGCTGTCAAAAGATTAAAAAGAAAAGGTGAATGATCATGTTAAGAAAATTTTTGTATTAAAGTTGTCTAAAACACTCCAATGGTTCCTAGCTTTTTGCTATTTTATTGTAAGTTTTTTAAAGTTTTTGAAATTAGTCATTAACTAATAGGATTGAAATACTATTAATAACAGTAAGATTGAAATACAGAACAATCTAGAACAGTTGAAAAAGCTATTCATTCTATTCTAAAAATGTTTGGAGCAAGATTGCTAGGTAATCCCCAAAGAGAATAGAAAAATTATTATTTGATAGCAGTACTTGGGCCAGAAGTCACTTTGTTGTATATTTGATCACTAGAGATCTATTCCACATCTGTTCCACAAGAGCTGCTTGTATTTTATTATGTCAGCCCATGATGTCAGAGGCAGACAGTGGTGGTACGGTAATAGAGGTCAAACCTTCCCACCAATATTATCGATTACATTTTCTTGCCATGTGACAGATGGCAGCAGAGGGGCAGTCTGACAAAATGGTGTCTGACATGAAAGTGCATAAGAAGAAAAGGTGCAGGATTGAATTCCTCCATGCAGACAAAAAGGCACCCACTGACTTTCACTGATGCTTACTGAACGTTTATGGAGACCAAACAGTGGATGTGAGCACAGCGAAGCAGTGGGTAGTGCACTTCAGCAGTCATGACCACAATGTGAAAGACAAGCCACATTCTGGATAGCCATGCACAGCTTTCACATCAGAAAATGCTGATCAGCTGATCCGCACAAATTGGCCAATTACAACCAGGGAACTGTATATGGAGCTGACTATCAGTTTCACTGATGGATGGAAGGGATGGTGACAAAGTTGGAATATGGCGAAGTTTGCAACAGGTGAGTCCCATAAATGCTCACAGGAATAGAAAGAACATAATATGCAAATTTGTCAGGATCTATGGAACCAATATGAGGATGAAGGTGACAGTTTCCTGGATCACAACATTACAGGTGACAAGATGAGGCACTCTGTGGAACACCAACATGTAAATTCTCCACTGAAGAAAAAAATTCAAGACACAGCCCTCAGCAGGTAAGGAGATGTGGACAGACTTCTGGAACAGAAAAGGGGTGATCCTTCTAGATTTCCTACAACCCAGACAAACCATCAACTCTGACAGCTCCATCACAGTGCTGACTAAGCTGAAGGCTCAAACTTCCACAGTCAGGCCAGAGCAGAGGACAACTTTTCTCTTGCAACATGACAATGCCAGACCCCATACAAATTTGATGACCATGGAACACGTTCCCAATCTTGGCTGGACTGTTGTACCATACCCATCGTATAGTCCAGATTTGGTGCCTTGTGATTTCCATATGTTCAGGCCAGTGAAGATGGACTGTATGAGCAACATTTTCCGAGTGACAATGCAATCATAGCCGCTGTGAAATAGTGGGTCACTTCCACTGGTGCAGATTTTTACATTACTAGACTATTAATGTTGGCAACTACATTGAAAAATAATGTTTTGTAGCATAGAATTTGCTCTATCAAATAGTATTACTGTGTTCTTTATATCCATTGTAGTTTCCATGGAAAAAAAAAGGAGGCATTATTTTTGGAGGGACCTATATAATTAAACTACACAG
Organism: Numida meleagris; assembly: GCF_002078875.1. Taxonomy (NCBI): domain Eukaryota; kingdom Metazoa; phylum Chordata; class Aves; order Galliformes; family Numididae; genus Numida; species Numida meleagris. The sequence goes on from NC_034438.1 coordinate 31,418,315, forward strand.
TACCCAGAACTGACCAAGTATTTCCCAAAAATGAGACAGAGAGACAAATTATTCAATATACTCAGATTAAATAAAAAATTCTGGGTAAACTTAGATTCTCATCATCTAAACTGATGGTGCAACCTGTTAGTTTCTTTTACAAGTAATTTGAAGAGATATACAATGTACAGTATAATAACCACTCCTGTGGCATTTTAATGACACTTTCAAGTCTACAGTATATAACAATGTGTTAGAGAATATCTCATTTACCAATTCACAGATATAAACTAGAGAAAGGACCAATGAAATCTTACTGGTATTCTTCTTCAGACTGCTTTCAAAGACCTCAGGTGTGCTGGAAACAGAAGCTGGAATGCTGAAGGACGAGAGACTGCCACTTCCTTCACTGACCTAAATACAATGTTAGACAGAGATTATCGACCTGCTTCAGACTCTCAGATTTTTTCATCAAAATTATATGCCACTATATTCAGTGTATTTTACTGCACTTTACTGCTACTTGTTCTGTGCATAGTTAAAGCTGACACACCAAACCTCTATATATTTCTTGGACACTACATAGCTCCTTGTTTGAAACATCATTAGAACAACAGAGATTGCATGACTACAACCCCATGAAGTTTTACTTTCAAAGGCTAGACTGTTCCCTTATTTCCACACATTTCAATCAGTTAACAGAGACCATCTGGAGCAAAAGATAGACACTACTGTCAAGGTAGGGAGACAATACAAAAGGCAGAACGTTATGCATCCCCACATGTATCCCATGTTCTTCCAGACATTCCATCAACTAAAACTTAGACTGGGCTCTCCACTCAGGTTCACCTACACATTTCTTAAAAATTTACACTACACCTGCAGTACAACATAAAGGAACAACATAGCTCACTCCGACACTCTTCAAAACATTCAATATGGTAAGCCTCCTCTTACTCAACAGCATAGATTAAGACCACCCGTATGTTTTCATCTGAATTGACATTATCCCTTTTTGAAGAGAGACATTTCAGTCCTTATCCAGTTTTAACCTACTCACTTCAAGCTTCATAAAGAAAAAGTCCTTGTTTAATTATATTTATCTTCAGCCATTGATCTGCTTACCCAATTTATAACTACAAAAAGTTCTAAGGTAACTTGTGAATTTTCAGACGGAAATCCTGATAGAAAGATCTGTAGAGAATCACAGTGAGAGCTGCTACCCCATGAAACATGCATTCAAATGCAGAAACTGACGTGAGCTGTAATACTCTATCATTAAACCGACTATAAAATAAACAAACTTAGGACAAGTCTAATGACAAGAGTGCAGATTTCCTGCTTTGGTGACCAAGATTATGGTAAGAATATGAAAGGAGTGGAGAAATTCACTAAGTTTACTAGAACAACACTCCACTGCACTCCTAAGGTAATATAGAGATTTGATGTCCACTCAAATTTGTTCTCGTATCGGTGACAGTAACGGCTGTCCCTGCTTCACAAGCTAGAGTCCTAAAAATCATATTAGACAACACAGCAGAGATATTTTTGGAGTGAACTCTTGGCTGGATCGTGTATTTAACAGATATAATTAGCTAAAGCGAACATATAAAGCAGCTAACAAAAATGTGTGAAGTATGCAGAATCATAAAATGGCTTGGGTTGGAAAAGAACTTAAAGATCAATTACTTCCAACCCCCTGCTGTGGGCAGGGTTGCCAACCTCTAAATCATACACTAAAACAGGCTGCCCAGGGCCCCATCCAACCTGGCCTTGAATGCCTCCAGGGATGGGACATCCACAGCTTCTCTGGTCAACCTGTTCCAGCACCTCACCACCCTCCGAAAGAAAAACTTTCCTGTAACATCTAATTTAAGCCTGAATTTCCTACTTTTATTCATCTTGGATCAGGTGTGTGGAAAATCACTGTCATCATAAAACCAGTTCTTTTTATTTTGCTTTCATTATTCAACCACATTTTACTTCTTCCAAACTAAGTGGTTTCACAGTTACAAACCTGGCTGCTCTGGGATGTTCTCCTCTCAGAGTGGAATGGGCCAGCTTTTATTCTTCCAACCTCTAGTCTTACTGTACCTAATGAACACTGAAGAAAAAGTTATGATTCATCTCTTGTACACAGAACATTAAAGCTTATGACAATATTTATTTCACTTGGTAGAAGAAAAAATAGGGACAGAGGATAAAATATAGGGTTAACAATCCTATATAATGAGAACTGTACAGACAAAGATCATGGTAGAATCAGAAACATATCAACTGTGATTGAATGATATCATTGGTAGGGTAGTATAATATTCCAGTACAGACGCAAAGACTATACAGAAGCCCAGTTCAGTTACCTTTTCTATAATAAGTAGTTTTGGCTTCTAAATAGTAATGTCAACACGTACTTTCAAGATTACATTTTTCAAAGAACTATAATAGTGGAGTATTTTCACAATAAGCAGAACAGCAATACAGAACCTCAAAGTATTAATATTTCTGCTGATATAGAATCATAAAATTATAGAAGCTGTAGGGACCTCTGAAGGCCATCTAGTCCAACTCCCCTGCAATGAACAGGGACATCCACAGCTAGATCAGGTTGCCGAGGGTCTAATCCAGCCTTGTCCAGGGACAAGGCATCAACGACATCACCAGGCAACCTGTTCCAGTGCCTCATCACCCTCACCACATGCCTCACCCTCAGGATGGGGCCCTGGGCAGCCTGGTCTAGTATTAGATGTGGAGGTTAGTGGCCCTGCCTGTGGCAGGGGGGTTGGAGCTTGATGATCCTTGAGATCCCTTCCAACCCACAACATTCTATGATTCTATGATTCTACGATATGATTCTACATCTGACTCCCATCAGGGACTAGGGTGATATGGATTGTTTGTACATTGCAAAATCTACCATTAAGCACTGAGTTCTTAACTGTACTACTAGGTATTCATACATCTGCATGAAATGCATATCTCAGAACAAAATTCACTATGCAATCAACCATTTCGAAACCAAGACTTTGATAACATACGTAAGGGGGCATCTCAAAAAACCTTTAGAAAACTGCACTTCTAAAATGATACAAGCAGTGTTAAAAAACATCTAGTTGCAGTAAAATTGAATATAGAAATTTGAAAGCATTTTTGCTATTTTGCTTTTCCCTCCTTCTTCCAGTGGGGAAGTTTTTACTATGAATCTGTGTATCCATGGAACCAAATAACTTACTCTTACAGAAGTCTGACTTTATTTAACATGACTTAATTATATTACCCTAAGAAAGGTTTATAAATATGTCAGAAAATTCACAGCAAGAAACTAACAACAGAACTTACCCATTCATACAGAATTTCCAAACTCCTGTAGCTAGCATATCTTATAAATATTCTATAGAGGTGACATTAGAAGAGATTTATTATTAAATTGCCTTTTTTTTTTTTTTTCCCCAAATAATGTCATAAAAACATGTACTGGAAAAGACTGGATAAGGGCTTAGGCAAAAGCAGTCTTTCTTGATTGCTTGAACAGGCTTACATTAAACCATACAGAAAACTGAGGAAGTAATCTGTGTACCTAAAATTACCACATCCTCATGTAAAATGCAGATCTACAAATGAGATTTAAAAGTTATTATGTGTGAAGGTGAGAGGTAATACTTTCCACCTGAACTTGTAATTAAGTGAACTCACATTCTATTATGACTTTGTCTTTTATCCTGGAGTCCCCTGTGTGACAAACCCTGTAGTCAAATGAGGAAGAAAAAATATCAACTTTTTACACATCCTCCTCTTCTGGAGAAGAGGAGGCTTAGAGGTGACCTCACTGCTCTCTATAACTACCCGAAGGGAGGTTGTAGTGAGCTGGGGGTTGGCCTCTTCTCTCTTGTAACTAGCAACAGGACGAGGGGGAATGGCCTCAAGTTGCACCAGGGTAGATTCAGGCTGGACATTAGGAAATACTACTTTTCCAAAAGAGTGGTCAGGCGCTGGAATGTGCTGCCCAGGGAGGTGGTGGTGTCACAGTCCCTGGAGGTGTTCAAGAAAGGTTTAGATGTTGTGTTGAGAGACATGGTTTAGTGGGTTTATATTGGTGGTAGGTGGATGGTTGGAGGGGATGATCTTGTAGGTCTTTTCCAACCTAGCTAATTCTATGATTCTGTATTTTAAGGATACTTAAAAAACAAAACTAAACAACACTGTAAGAACAGGGGGCATTTTCAGCTTAAGGACACATTCTGGTGGTTTTAAAGCAGTTGAAGTACATTTAGATTTTCCAAAGATTGTAAATAACTTAACAAAATACATGCTAGGCAATACGAGACAGTTACCTCTAGATCTAACTCTTGTGAATGGAAGCAGAGTGGACACTTGAACTAAAAATGATAATTGCCTGTGTTTGAGTTTACTACATTTGTACTTTGTGAACGAAATAGACTGTTAATAATAACACACCTGAGGTATTTTAAAAGTCACATTTCTCAGGACTACAGCAATTACTTTCAAGTATTACTGAGTGGGATGAAGTATCTAAAACTTCAGTATAGAAATTATAAGTGGAACTGTGAATGTTCAATTGTATACTCCAAAATGTTACTAACAAAAATAAAAAAAAAACTCTCCAAGTAAAATGGTACTTTAATCATAAAATCAGAATGGCTTGGGCTGGAAGGGACCTCAAGGATCATCAAGCTCCAACCCCCCTGCCGCAGGCAGGACCTCCAACCTTCACATCTAATACTTGACCAGGCTGTCCAGGGCCCCATCCAACCTGGCCTTGAACACCTCCAAGGACAGGGCATCCACAACCTCTCTGGGCAGCCTGTGCCAGCACCTCACCACTCTCTTGGTAAAGAACCTCCCTCTGATATCCCACCTAAATCTTCCCTCCTTCAACAAAAAACCATTTCACCTTGTCCTGCCATTATCTACCCTTTCAAAGAGTTGACTCCTCTCCTGTTTGTACGCTCCCTTCAGGTACTGGAAAGCTGCAATGAGGCCACCCTGCAGCCTTCTCTTCTCCAGGCTGAACAAGCCCAGCTCCCTCAGCCTGTCTTCGCAGGGGAGGTGCTCCAGCATTCTGATCATCTTTGTGGCTCTCCTCTGGATCCTCTCTAACAGCTCCCTGTGTTTCTTGTACTGGGGGCCCTAGACCTGGATGCAGTACTCCAGATGGGGCCTCATGATGGCAGAGTAGAGAGGGACAATCACCTCCCTCGTCCTACTGGCCCACCCCTCTTCTGATGGATCTCAAGATACCATTTCCTGTCTGAGCTGCAAGAGAACACTGATGGCTCATTTCAGTTTTTCATCCACCAGGACCCCCAGGTACCTCTCTGCAGGGCTACACTAAAGGATAAATTAAGATTAATTAAGAGAAGATACAGAAGTGCAGCACATGAAGAAGAAATTCACTGTCTGTGTATAAAATGAAGAACTGGGTAAGAATTAACCCATAATAATTTACTAATTCACTATCAGGATACAGACCCAGTTCCAGCATTCTCAGCTGTGTTTCTGAGTTGTCACCTCAGGAAAAAAAGGAAAAAAAAAAAGAAAAAAAAAGGCTTGAGGAACTGTGAAAGACCTGGAAAAATACACCTTTGCATGCAATGTAAAGAAGTGTGATTGTGCCTGTGTACCAAGCAGTCAGCTATGAATAGTAGCTGTTAAAACTGTTCGAGTAGAACGTTTTCATTGGAAAATGCTGACTCAATGGAATCTTGATATGAAGCAGGAATGCCTCAAAACTTGGAACAGAAAACAGACAAGTTGGCTGACCAGCTGGACATCCTGCTAAACCACAGGAAATGTTGCATATATGACTTTATTCTGATTTAGGAGTAGAGGGAGGAGATCAGATACACAAAATTTGCTGAGAACAGAAATGCTGGTTCTGAGGAGACAAGAGTTATCCTGGTGGGAAAGCAATTTCTTATGCTAGATGCTTTTCTAACTGGGAAAGGCTTTATAACATTTAATTGATGCAAGGTGACAATAGACGTAAGTGGAAAAAAAAATGAACATTAATTTTGTAAGTAATCACTTTTTGGTATAACTACTCGATGACTTCTCTATTGTATAAAATCAACTCTGAATATCTTTTTAAAAATGTGAGATAGCTAAACAAATGTGATTTTGTTGGAGAAAACAGAGCAACCTAGAATTTTATGCTGTATCTAACTAATGGCCTTTTATTGCGCTATAAACATATAGGGGTCTGTACTACCACTATTCCCACATTCATCAGACAAAGTATGAAAATCTGAGTGCTCTAGCCTTCAGAAAATTAAATTCAGATCCAAAGTTCATCCCCGTGGACACTGCAGGAAGAGTCTGAATACAGTCTAAATAAAACTCAAGGTTTCAAAAAATCTGGATTTCAGCTCTTCACTTTTAACCACCTCCTGTTTTCTTTGTACCTTCAGCAAAGCTGCAACAGCCTCCTGGTTAGCATTTCGAACATCTTCTCCATTCACTGTTAATATCTGATCTCCTTGCATCAATCTCCCATCTGTATCTGCTATTCCACCTTTGACGATGTCTGACACAAACACCCCTGTATCATTTCTGCAAAAAAACCACATATATTCTGCATTACAATATTGTTAAGCGTTATTTTAATGGCTTGTAATTGGGAACACCTTGAACATCACCTTGTTTTTCTGGGCTAGTTCCTCTAGGAATGGCACAAAAATGAAATGTACTGCCATCAAGCCCACAGTATCTGAGCACTGCATACCAACAGAAAAACAAGCGTGCCCAACAAGTCCCAGACACTGTCCATGCACATTCATACCTTTTCCCAACTATACTCAGCCCAAGGCCTTTGCCAGGCTTCTTTTGGAGCTCTATAGTGAGTACATCATACATGTCCTCCTCCTTGTACTGGGCCTCATCTCTGTACACAGTCAAACGAACTTTTTGCGGAGTCTGTCGGAGAACATTTATTGCTTCATCATGTGTGGCACTCCTGAGGTCAATTCCATTCACCTACAATGAAAGCATACATTGCTGAACTATGCAGGACTGTCCAACAGACAAATAAAATATGTCTAGCTAGCAAATTACAATAAACAGTGACAAAATAAACCACTGTACCTCTAATATCTGATCCCCAGCCCAGAGTCTCCCATCTTTTGATGCTGCTCCTTCTTCATACACTTCATGGATAATGATTGCTCCCTGCAGATAAACAACAAAAATAGGTTGCATGCTGAAAGAAAATTTCCCTAACTGTGAAGCAAGAGCTATGGAAAATTCCTTCTAAAACTCAGTAGTGATAAACAAAACAGCCAGAAGAATGATGAAAAAAATTACCAAAATATTTAAGAAGTTCACTTACACTTCCAATTTCAAACATGTTTTATCCTTCAATTTTTTTTTCCTAATAGGTTATCTTTAGTAAGTTTTTATAGATGCTACAGAAAGGAAGGAAGATAAAATCTCTTCTAACAGACATTTTAACTTCATTATTATTAATTTATGTTAATTACATATATTTATCCAACCCACCAACAAAGTGTCTGCTCCTCCAACAATGCTTAGACCAAGACCAGTCCGTCCTTTGGAGATATCAATGGTTGTTTCACATCCAGGAATAATGGGACAAGTAGCTGGGTCAGAAACTAGGGTGGCTGGAGTTGAAGACCTGCTTGTATCTAAAACAACAATTAAACATCCTAGTTACAGTAAGATGGTTTGGTATCAGAGAAGTGATTTTACGATACCATTTTGAGAGCTGACCAACAGCTCAACAGTAACAGCCCAAGAGTCAATCTACAGATAACATTCTTATCTCAAAATGCCCACTTAATGGCATTCTCCCTTCCTCTCAAACAAGTACTGTCCTGTGGTTTTAGTAGCAGTTGTCCGATTTCTATGCCATTAAGTATTTGGACCACAGCTTTGACTTAACTGAGATAGTATCACATAAAATGTACTGTATTTGTACTACTTCATTCTTACAGTTTGGATAGTTAAAGGAAATAATTTAATTTAAATACTTATACCAGCAAATCTGCAATGTAGATAACAGATGAACGGAGTGCATACTATATACTACTTGCATGGATACAAGGATGTCAGCCCAATCCCTCTACAAGGGGCTGTCAAGGTCCATGTAAGTATTCTGTCTCAGACTCAGATCTGTACCATGAGAAAGAATGTGATCTGCGATATTAACTAAGTTCATATCTTCATTTGTATGACACAAATGGATCTTTGCTTCAGTTTTTTTTGTCAGTTCTGTATCTTTCAAAGATAACACAAATAACCTAAGAATGCTAGGAGAGTATATTGTGTAATAATTTAATTAAAGGACCAGCAATCAAAATGTGGGATGTTAACATCATTTCTATAACTGATATCTCATGTGCTTTAAGGAGAAATCAAAAAGAGTCTTCCAGAAATTAAAATCAAGCATCTAAGTCCTTTTTAGACATTTTAAAGGGCAACTGATTGAAAGAAGTACCACTGAAAGTAAAAGAGTGTTTGATCATTCAGTAACAAGCACTTCTACTACACAAACATTTAGGTATTGTGTGAGCAGTAAGTCCTGTAGGAACAGTAAGCTTTAAAACAAGTTGTCAATGGTTTACCAGCTTTGGGCCGGTTCCATGACTAATGGGGTAGGAGGACCCATGGAACCAATCCCTGGGAAGTGGAAGAGGGGAAAGGGTAGGGAGATGAGCCTAAAAACGAAACAGTGGCAATGATCTGAGGAGGAAAGTTAATTTACTAAATATGATATCAGAATGCAAGATAACACAGTATAATGCAATATAACTGGAATTCAGGCTAATAAATCAAATAAAATGAGAGAGAGAGTGTCCAAAACTGAAGGCCTTACTCTAATGCTGAAGGTGAGACGACTAGGGAACACATACAGAAATAAACAGAAAGGGAAAAGAGCACGTCTCGTGATTTGTGAACAGTTATATCTTTCACTCTGAATGGAAAATGGAAACAAAAAGTCTACTGGGGTATGTAGTTCTTCTCCTCTGAGAACCAGGTAACCTGAAAATATCGACAATCCACAGAACTGGAGCATTAACTCTTTAACTCCCAGTGCTCTATATGATGTTATGATGTGGAATACCGATAACAAAAAATCATAAAACCATGACACAAGTAGGTCTGGCCCCTGAAAGGAAGTGGAAGAGCATTCAAGACTATTCAAGGGTAAAGCTTCTATGCAAGCTATTCTGTTATGCAAGCTGTTTGCTGTATAAGAAACTGTTTCAGAATCACAGAATGGTTAAGGTTGGAAGGGGCTCCTGGAGGTCACCTAGCCCAACACCCCTGTTCAGGAAGGAATACCCAGAGAACGCTACCCAGGACTATGTTCAGGTGGCTTCTGAAGATCTCCAAGGAGGGAGACTCCACAACCTCTTTAGGCAATCTGTGCCAGTGCTCCTTCACCTACAGGGAAAAGATGGACTTCATAAAAGAAAACGGGAGTAAGTTACACAGTCAGCTGGAGAATGGAGAGGGAGATCTTTCAAGAGTTGTATTGTATATCCCTACAAACAGTGGTGAAATCAAGTTTCAATCAAAACCCAAGCATGCTGGAGAGGGCATTGACAATACCTCCATCACTCCTTTGCCCATGAGATATGGTGTGGAAAATTGGAGAAGGAGGAAGTAGACTTGTACACAGTGAAAGACCTCAGCTGTGTTGTGTTTTATAAAGTTTCCTTACAATGATGTAATTGTGTATCAGTATTACTGCTAATAATAAACAACAGAAATATGACTCAGTAATACTTTCAGTGACGTATATATAAAATAACTTTAATATGTTGTTATTCAGTTAAACTTTTACTAGCTTCTTAGTGGTGTGCTACTTAGCCAATAACCATCATCAAACAGTGGCGTCTCTGGTCGAGAGGGAGAGAGTCAAATGTGGCTGGTATTAAACAGTGACAAAGCATCATTCATTTCTGCATTCTAGGAAAGATGATGAGAATTTCTCTCTGATTTAAAGGAAATTACTCCCACTTCATTCTAGAAAACCATGACCCAAGCATTTGCTACACAATCTTTGGGACAGAAGAGGAAATCTCTCCATCCCTCACTTCTACAAATAGGCAAATGGGAAGGCAAGAGGTAAGTCTTCAGCGTAGAGTCTCACTGCTTTATTTAGATTGCTCTTTAGTCTGGAAGTACTAGAAAGTGAAGCTCAGAAGACAGTCACATACATACAAAACAAACAAACAAACAAAACTTGTTTACTAGTGTAAGAGATTATCCCTTTTTCTGCACCTTTGTCTCAAAGCTTGCTGTTGGACACAGATAGGCAAGTCCAGGCAAGTCCTGGTCGAAGTTCAAGAAATTCTTTGCCAGGGGCAATGAGAGAGAGAGAGAGAGAGATCAGTAGCAGCTTAATGGCCAAGAAGCAGCCTTTTGTGTGGGCTCATCTCCAGGGAGATAACCATACCTGCATGCTCAGGGGTGCTGTACAAGACTCTTAGCTAAATGCCCAGGAATGCCACATTGGCAGAAGAAGAGGATAAAAAAAGGGACATACAACCAAGAGGTTATTTCTGATATCAGGTGCCTCATGACATGATATCTGCCTGCTGCCGGACTCTCCTGGGCCTGCTGAGACCTGCCTGTTTCTCCTGGACTCGCTGTCGCTGTACCTGCTTGCTGCCTAAGGCCAGCCACTCGGCTGCTGCCTTCTCCTGAGCTCTTGCTCCTGTATCAGCTTCAGACCATTGGAACAGCGTGCAATGGGACACTGCAGGACCTTTGGTGGTGACTATCCCTGCTTTACGTAATTCTTGCTCCTTTCCTATCTTTCTTATCACCTGCTTTCCCTTCCCCACCACCCCAATTCATAATAATTGCCAGCCTTCCCTTCCCCATCTCCCTGATTGACTGGGATTTGTAATAAACCGGTTGAACCAACGTTTGAACTGTTGTTTCTTAATCTCTCACCTGGTATACATATATCAAAGAACCTCCTCTCGCTCTGATAATCAGAGCGAGACAACTAGCTGGGTCCTCATTTTCATCTCATAATTGTAGTGACAAGACACACAAAAACCTTACTTTTGACTGCTTCTGGTTCTGGTGAGTTGGAAGAGAGAACAGTTGCTGGTGGCTGGATACTCCTCCTCTCTATTGATGCACCGTTGGAAGGGACTGGAGCTATGGTCTGGCTATCTGCCTCTCCTGAGTTGATTGTAAGCCTCACTGTGTTTTTGGATGTCTTCAGAAGATTGATAAACTGAACGATAAAAAGAAAAGCTGTGAAGAATGGAGTTGGACTTCCCATTGTAAAAGAAAAATACAGCAAAAGAACTGTTCTCCAGACAGCTAGAAGTCACAGTTCTGCAGATTTTCTTGTAAATTAACAAGCATAAATACTGATGTTTGTGAGCCCGACCTGGGTGATGTTATTCAATTAGCTTCTATAGAACTCAGCCGAAGTATACCAGATGACAACATGGTTACCTGTGGACAGTGTCTCTGGACAAAGTACTATATTCATAGCATTTAGTAGGAAGATCAGAAAACTAGCGTTGTCTTTCAGTGCTTGGGTGGAGCCCAATAATGATCCCACAAAAATCAACGCCAGGAAATCTATAGCTTTCTATCAAAGCACAGTTGTGCCATACAAGCTCTTTAATCAGAAACACAGGTGGAAGGAAAAATTGAAATTATTATATGAATTATAGGAGGAAAAGGATAATACTGGAATGTAACACAGAATTGGATCAAACTCACGTTCAAGTTTTAGGAGATGGTGAAAAAAATTCAAAGTTCGCTACTGTCTCACAGGCATCAAATCCTCCCAAGCATTTCAACATAATTATTTTGGGTTTTTTTAGAAATGAAACCTTACTCAGCCTCTTCCTCCTTTCTCTAAAGCCTTACCCATTTCCCTGCAGACAATTTCAGTACTGCTTAGATATTTACTGCTTGAGAGACGGCACTGCTCTCAGAGAATAAGATAGATACTCTGCTAATTGCCCTTTAACAAACAGAAAGTGATCTTCTCGTGCCTGAAGAATCACTTTTCTGGTTAACAACGCAGGTACTAGAAAAATGCCCTCCTTAATTCATTACAGAGCCTAAATTGAGTTTGGTGAGCTGGAAGTTAGTAATAAATCTTGATATTTAGGAGTGGAAATAGCTCTTGCCAAAGGGTTGAAATATCAGGTATGCAATATAACAAGATGTTTGTTACAGACACTCCCTATGTATAAGCTCAATTCATGACTTGATTTACCTCTGATGCAACTCGCTCATTTGAAATATAGACATATCAATTTTACTGTTTCTAATACTTTTGAAGTGGAGTAGCCATGAAGAGACAAGATTCAGTTACAGTTCATACCTCTTATCCCACCACTAAGTGCTTCTTACTCATAAGATGTGAACCACAGGGAAAAAAAATCACATCCGTAGTGAAGAGAAAGACTATTTATGTAGGATTCAGTTTATTCTGCAGTAATTTCTTTATCCAGACAAAACTTGTGGATCTTTGGTTCTCTAGCCAACTTTGAAAATGTATTTAGAGTAATCAAAACCTCACTAGTTTGTTTGAGACATAATCATCTCGCATATTTAGTGGTGTGATTTCTATGATATTCTAGACAATTCAGAAGTACCTTTTCTACTGGATAGCCCACAACAATTTCATCATCCACTGCCAGGATCTGATTCCCAACTTTGATTCTTCCATCCTGGAAACAAAACAGAAGAAGAAATATAAACTCTGGGTGCCATTAATAAAGAAAATATATATTTTCATATGGATTTAAAATATTTTCACACCTTTGCTGCTGCACCATGATCTGTTAAGCTCTTAATAACTACTCCACTGACTGTGTCTTCTTCACTAATGGCAATTCCCAAACCTCCTTCATCCTGCGGTAAACAGAAATATGCAAATGGTTAAGTACTGCATTTATCAAAATGTTAGAATACATTCACAAAAGACTAGTGAATACTGCAGAAATAACAGAAGTTAGAGTCTTCACAATGCATCACTGTTTTACTTTAAGCTAAACTATTTCTGAAATAGCAGATTTTCCCAGCCTATTAATAGTATATTGCTTACCAAGATAAATCTGAAGCGATTCTAAATTCAAACCCATTTCTTCTGAAACTCTGAAGGTTAACTATGATTCAGTTGTTGAATTCATAAATAGGAAGAATTATACAAGCAGAGAATGGTCGAGATTGGAAGGGACCTCTAGAAGCTCCTGTCCAACCTCTTGCTTAAGTACAGCTACCTAGAACAGATTGCCAAGGAACGTGTCCAGGTAGCTTTCAAAGATACCTCAGAAAAGAGACTCCACCACCACTCTGAACAACCTAACCTGTTCCAGTGGTCCTTTACCTGCACAGTAAGAAAGTGCTTCCTGATGTACAAATTGAACCTCTAGGGCTCCTGTTTGTGTCCACTGTCTCCTGTCCTGGGAACCACTGAAAGGGCCTGGCCTTTTTCACTCTCCCTACAGGTATTTATACAAGTTGGTAAGATCCCCCCACAAGGACTCCTTCAAGATGAACAGTCTCAGCTCTCTCAGCCCCTCCTCACAGGAGAACTGATCCAGTTCCTTGATCATTTTGGTGGCCCTCTGCTGGATTCTTTCCAGTATATCCATGTTTCTGTCACACCAAAGCATCCAAAACTTGACAAATCACTCCATGTGCAGCCTGACCAATAGCGACTAGAGGGGAAGAACCACCTCTCTTGACCTACTTTGCCTAATGCACTCTGAAGTACCATTAGCCTTTTCAGCAGCAATACAGAACATTTGGAAACTACTGACTGAGGCAAATAAAACTTCAATTCATATAGTAAAAAATACAGGAATGGAAAATACAGAGGATAGAAAAATATATGCTCTTCCTTTGAAATTAGTGAATGTGACACACTGAAATTTCCTCAGCGTTTTTGGAAAGAAGTAAATCATCCGGATACCTTAATCCATAAGATACTGTCCTGGTTAACAAGGAAAGGCTAGGTACCTTCCAGGGAGACACACTTACCAACACTCTACCCCGTACACTAAATGTAGCTGTCTTCCCCATGTCACGAAGCAAGAGAGTTTTCCACCCTTTACTTGGCAGCTTCACAGATAGAAAACATTTGGCCATTTTCTTCCAGCTGCACAGTTTCAGCAAATATATATGATTTTAGGGGGGAAAAATTTGGTGCTCATAATCTGCTGCTGATTAAATTACCTGGAACAACTCAGGCAATGATTTACCTGATGAAGCATCATAGAACCTCTCTCTGTGTTCACCCAAAGCAGCTAGTTAATGAAAATTTTAAATTAGGTCAAGAGATGACTTCTTCCAGAGACACAGAGCACATGGCAAATTCACATGATGTTAAAAAACCTCCTCAAGTTTTCAAGGAAGGTATAACATCAGGAAGGTTCTTTCCATCACAATAGAAAGGAAGAACAAAAGGACTCTAGAAATCTCCTGTCTGATTTCTGGTAAGTAAGGGATGAAGTTTGTTTGCCCTGAGGGATTCCATTATAAAAAAGCAAGCTGGTGAATACAAACATGGCTGGTGTCAATTTAATTCTCAGCGCATACCTTAGGGAGTTCCACATACTGAATATTTTTATATGAACTGAAGTCAGAAGAAACACTGGAGTCTGCAGCAGTATCAATCTAATAATGAAAACACAGCTGTGAGCAGCTATTTTCAACATTTTTCATCAAAATGAAATGGCATGCAAACACTTAAAGTGAGTCTGGTCATTTTATGGATCCATTTAAGCTGTTATAACCCTCTTCACAGGAATACTAGATTTACTTCTTAGTTAAGATGAACATAAAGTAAATCAGACCTAGGCACAGTAAATGTAGCACTTGTACTAAACTCTCTCTTATTTTTCCATTCGATTTCTTCACCTTGTGCAAATATTTGCCAAGTAGGCAGGGCACCCCCCTATTCAGAACAATGTCAGAATCTCAGTCAAATGAGAAAATTACTTAACCTCTTGGTTTTGAAGTGTCTCTGAAGTACAAGGTAAAGCCTCTGTTGACTTTGCAGGGCAAACAGCCATCTGATTTACTGCATCTTTATTTCTACAAGAGATTCAGTTATAGGATATAGTAAAAATAACACCATATTATTTAAAGCAAGTTTAAGTCTAGTTCTTTCTTCTGCATTATTTTTGGTAATAAGAATGCAAGTATCAAAACAGAAACAGAAAATATATTTAACAATTCCTACGAACTGGGCTCAAAAGTATACCAATCTCCCCAAAACTAAAAATAAAACAGAAACACTATTGGTGCAAGAACTTCAGTATATTAAAATACTTTTTTTTTTTAACAAGACTTTTAAACAGAACTTACCTAATAAAGATTATTTTTACTTTAGATGGCGCACATTTGATTATCGATGAAGCATTCTGGTGAGTCTTTCCATAGAGTATTTGCCCATTTATCTACATAGAAGAAAGTAGTAATTATTTTTCAAATAAAAAATCTATAATCCCACATGACTGGCTAAAGCAACAACTGTACTGCAATTTCAGAGTATGTTGTGTCCTGCTTTCACTTACTTTTTTCAGTAAAAAATTCCCTGCAGTTTAGTTTCAGTCTAAAACTGTCACAATGCTAAAAATGTCATTCTCTAGATTACACTGTGTTGTCTTAGCTCATTACCTATTTTCACTCTGTGACTGATGGAACAATAAAGTGAGGCCATGAGAAATTCTAACCAAAGCAAATAAATATGTAAACCCAGGAACAAGATTATTACTATTTACTGTATCTCAGCTCTGAGCAATGAACCTTATACAAATGAATCTGAATGTCACTGCATTTATAATCTAAAGATTTGACCTCATAATTATCATCTTCATTTAGCAGAGAAGGCTCACTGAAAGCCCATGAAGTCCACACGATTCAGATACGATTGGAAATTTAAGTGTGAGCTTGCAGAATAAGGCCATAATTTGCTAATGTTTTATTGTGTCTGTCTCTGACTTTATAGGAGAGCTAACTCAGACAGATGTATTTAAGGGTGCTTTAAGGATACTAAGAATCTGCAATATTAAGGTTTTAAAACTTTAAAAACTTTAACAGATTCAAGAGAACCATCTAGTACACAACATTGGACTCACTGCAAATGACAAGAATGAGGTTAAGTCCACAGTACCACAAATCCTCTACATTCTCTCCCAGTCTGCCCCTGCCAGCCTACACGCCTTCAGTGTCATCCTTATGCTTGGTGCTGGGAAGGAATGTTGGAACTGAACAATCTCCTCACTGCGCTGTTACACATTGTAACATACAGTTTTGACATTACAAAAAACAGCTATGTGAAGGTAATGTTAAATATCACCACTAGACTGCAGAAAGTCACAACAGAAAATACATCTGCAAGATAAATCAGTTGAACTGCAGTAATACAAAAGTAAACATCACATTCATAAACGTACTGAGAATGCTAGCTGCACATTAAGTGGTTTGCACTCTTCAAAAAGCCACTAGAAAACAGCCAAATATGTCAAGAGACTCCATTATACAAACAAATCTGTTTCTAATTCCCCTACTTGATTTGTTTTATATGTAACATAAACCTTCTGATGTTATCACACTTCCAGTAGACAGGGAAATAATTAGAAAATCTGGAGCACTCCACATATGATGGATGAAGGGACTTTAATTTAGTTTTCTGCAGTTCACAATCCACGACACAGAAATTGCTGTCTCCCCTATTCCAAGGACCACTACAGAACACCAGCAAGAATCTAATATTTTAGTGCATTTTAAGTCAGTATGCTTTGGTTTCAATAAGAATTGCAAGAACTCACCTCTAGTAATTCATCTGCAATCTGTAACCTGCCATCTTTGCCAGCTGCACCATTTGGATCAATTCCCACTATAAAGACACTCATCCTGGATCGGTCTTTGTTACCAGCAAGACTAAGTCCCAGACCAGTCCTTCCTTTTTCTAGCTCAATCACGTGTAGTTGCCCTGGTAGATTTCCATAGCGCTGTGTAATCTTTTCTAAATGTAAAGGTGTGGGAAACAGAGGTTGCATTTGCATTAGAGGCTCACAAACCAGTTGTAGAGTTAAGATTATTGTCCAATGAACAGTATCTGATAGCAGAATGCAAACTGGATGAGAAAATCGTAACTGTACTCCACATTTTCATTTCATTTAAGTCTTAGGTGATCTCTAGTTCCTTGTTTTCTTTCTAACTTGAGAAATCATTAAAACTTAAAGAAAAAAAAGACTAAATGCATATAAAAGCAACAATCTTTACTCCAATAACACCTTCAGGTAACAGGAAATGATGAAATTATATATCACAGCCATCAGTTACCTACAGTCACTGAAATTCTGGAAGTAGTCCTGAATATGAAATAGTGAATCTGGACCACGGAGAAACACGGAGATCGGTATGTAATTTAGAAGAACAAATCGTTTTTGTATTTCACTATGTGTCTTCAATCAACCACAAGTGAAAGCTGACAGCAACACTTAACACTCAAAAAAACTCATGAGAATGAAGTAGTTCAAACTCCTGTCTTCTCTTACAGTACTATTTCAGCAATGAATATTTGAAAAATTATCATGAAGGATAAGCTTACTCCAGCTGTAACCGAACTCATCCTCCTTGTCTACATCCTTTGGAACTTGGCTGGAAGATGACTGTGCAACATCACAGCTTATTCCTGAAAACGTGGAAGGGGGAGGCAGAGGCAAGTTACAAAATGAAGTCTTTTCTGGCTCTGAATCGGACTGACTGAAAGCCTGGGGAGAATAAGAAAAATGTAATGGCTAAGCAAATGGAGACTTATGTGTACAGCAAGACAGAATACAAAAACATCAAAAAGGCAGTGACTATGGCTTTGAAGTTTAAATACCAAGCAGCTGGAAGTCTAAATGTGTAACACAGCACAGAAAAGCTGCAAAAGATCAAAGATGGAAACAAACACTAGGCAAGGTAAGAGATAACTTCACTCCAAAATGTATTCAGAAGCAAACAGAACTGACAATTAAAGCCCAATTCAGTAAAGTTTTATGTGCCACTTTATAGGTCAGAAAAGACTATCTTATAAAGACTTATATTTCAATGCTATATTTGTAAAAGACTCATACTGTATTTTATTTCTAAAACCTGCAACATGTATTTTTTTCCTGTGATATCTTTTGGAAGCCAAATAGGAGAAAAGGGAGCTGAAACAAAGAACTTAGTGCTTTCAAAAATGCAATACAATTTAAAACCAAAATGAAGAAATCCATGAGTAAACACATAAGCAAGGAATTTATGCCTGAATATCACAGAATTACAGAATGGTTTGAGTTGGAAGGGACCCTTAAAAGTCATCTCATCCAACTCTACTGCAATGAACAGGGACACTTACAGTTAGATCAGGTTGCTTAGAGCCCTGTCCAGCCTGACCTTGAATGTCACCAGGGATGGGGCATCCACTACATCTGTAAGCAACCTGTTTCAGTGCTTCACTACCCTTACTGTAAAAAACTTGTTCCTTATATCCAGTCTAAATCTCTCATTTTTTAGTGTGAAACAATTTCCCCTTGTGCTGTCACCACAGACCCTGCTGAAGAGTTCATCCACTTCTTTCTTGTAGCCCCTCTTGAGATACTGAAAGGCCATAATTAGGTCTCCTTGGAGCATTCTCTTCTCCAGGCTGAACAGCCGCAGCTCTTTCAGCCTGTCTTCATAGGGGATAAAGTAATATCATCATTCTGAAGTTATCCATGCCCATCAGCAGCTGATATGTATATTTTCAAGAGAGTGTTCAGTACTACCTTCATAGCTCTGTTCATAGCTCATAATTTCAGTTTTCACTATCCTCTATTACCAGGCTTGAAAAGAACATCTCAGATAATGTCTGTAGAAGCCAGAAGCACTGAAATGTTTTATCAGAGCTCAAAGGGCAGAGAATAACAACATACACCTTGGACAACTTTAATCCACTTTAACACTTAAGGTGTTCAAAAGACTGGAAAGTTAACAGCTTTGTGATACTGAGATTTAAGAAAGTTCTCATCTCAAAGGCAAAATGAGTTACTTTCATTTTCTGTACATTCTGAAGAAAATGTAAATGCTACATTTCACTTCCCTCATTCTGCTTTTGCTTGAAAAAGACTACCCTTTCATTCATAAAGTTTGCTTGGAGTTTAACGAAGAAGTCATTAAATATCAAAAGTCTGGTAAATGTTAAAAAGGCACCCAAGACAGCAGTTTAGATTTAAATTCCATAAAAAAATGCCATGCCTGTGCTTGAAATCCAAGGCAATCTGAGGCAATGCTTTACAGAAATATTTACACTTTTTGCAAATTATATTCTAAAACATAAGCCTCAATTGATGCAGCAAAATTACAACAAAGACATTTTTATGCATCAGAATCAGAGAATAGTGAAAACATCAGTCATCAACAGCAAAAGTGCATTTTTCTAAGAAAAAATGGAGAAAAGTTGGTGACAGACTTCTACCCCAGTAGGGGTGAAAAGCAGAGATGAAAAAGAGAGGAGTTCCAGAAGCACTGTAAATTTTTCTTTGTGAAGAGATGAAGGAAAAGGCTAAGAAGGGTATTACTATGCGACTCCAACACAGGGGATCACCTTCTGTCTTCAGAACTTAGCCTGTCACACATGCATCTCTACCAACAGGAGCTGGCCCCTCAGTTTACGTACACATAAGACTTTTGCTCTCTGAATCGGGCCATACACAAAAAAACTAAAATGCTTTAACTCATGAAATACTTCTAGTGTACCATGGCACAGTATTTCATATTACATTATTCAAAATGCAAAGCATCATACAGTACATGAACCCATTTGGCTACCAGGGTCACAGCCAAGCAAATATTAAACATGGCAGTTGGAGCAGTGTCACTTTCAACAGAGGAGGGAGAGGTGGAAGAATAAGGAGGATTCTGGAAGGTATCACAGGCCATGTACAAAAGCACAGCACACACATACAGTATCACCTGCTCACTAGAAACAAGACAAACCTTGAATGGTGTGGGAGCAAAAGGGTTAGTTGGGGAACAACGGAAGGTAACCCTAATTGGGTTCGATACCTCCTACAGCAACAGAAAACAGCAACCCATATGTTACAGTACCTTTGGCAATATGTAGTGCTACTAACGAACAACCCAATTTCATTTTACTAACTGCAACAAATGTATTAAGTTCATTTATAAATGAACAAAATTATTTAAGGAGTTATTAAGGACTTTGCTTTAGCAAGCTTTCTTACTGAACATGAACCTTTGTTCACTCCTAAAGAAGCTGACAGGGATGACAAAAGACCATTCTTATATCAAAGCATAAACTGCAAAAACAGGTTTTTCTCTGAAAACATACAACTTTTTCAGAAATACTTTTGAAAATACAGAAAATACAAGCCATCATTTATGTTACACTTCCACTTCCTTTCCTCATACCTGGAACAAATAGAGATTTCAAAAACGTACATGCAATTATATACCACATATCATAGAAATCCATTTTACATTTGAGATAGTCAACAGACTGCAACACGGACTTATAGAGGATACAATCACTCCCAGTCACTTACTGTTTTAAATCAGAAATGCATGCACAAATGAATTAAGCCTTTATTTATTATTGGGTTAATTCTGTCTCCAAAATGAGTAACATAGAACTAATCACAAAAAAAAATCGAACTTTTTTCAGATTTCCAAAGATGTAGGTATCCTGTCCATGGTACATTAAAAGAATTTTCAAGAACAAAAGTGAAAGTATTTTCAGCTCCATTAAACAAAAGCTGCCAATATTTCTTGGGCTTTCATTGGGGGAAAAAAAAAAGAGACAGCAAAGATGTCATAGCAAAAGTACATAGCAGCAAAACACTGCACACTGATGACAGATTTTCACTCTGGCAGAGATTTTAACAAACATCACAGGGACTGATTTTGTAATTAAGAACCTACTCCTTTGATATCTCTGATTAATTCAGATTTAGCGGTTACAGTTAATGGACCTTGCATTTCTTAACTTCTCCAAAAATTTTTCTCTGCTTGCATGTGCATGTGTGTGTGTGTGCATGCCTTTTTAATTCACTACACAGAATTTCCATCTTCATCAGCACAGTATTTTATCCAAATACAGTACAGAAGAATTTAAATTCAGAGATACATTAATGGCAAAAAAGCACACATATCATGTCTGGCGAGTCAAAAGCAGACAGTTAATCATCATCCAACCTTGTTAGCGTTGAACTGAGAAGAATCAGCAAATGGGTTAGTGCTGCTGAAGATAGCTGGCCTATAGAAAACATAGTTCTGCGGGAAAGGCAGGGAAGAGTTCTAAAAGAAAAACATAACAGAAACCGAACAAAAACATTTTTAAGTGAACCCTTTGTGACTCATTAAACAAAATATATTTATTTTGTAGTTTGTGCTAATCAAGCAAGATCTAATTAATGTACTTTTGTGTGGACATATAAAGGTAGATAAACTGCATTTGCTCTGTATTTTCAATGTGTATGCTCAAGTTTATCAACTATGTTTAGCAGAGATTAGAGGAAAACACTGATGTTCTAGCCCATAACATGCATGAAGTGTAGTATTCAGCAGCATAAGCAACATAAAATTTTCTTGCTATGATATTTGTACAATTTTGCCAAGTATATCAGTGTATGGGATACACTTCAACTTCAGTTATTTAATTAGAAAATTGCAGATTCCTAGATGTGAATAAATGCAATTCTTAGTTTTTAGGCTTAGTTTTATTTTGAAAACCACACGAGTTCTCACTATTTGATTTACGTATCAAGGCAATATGCTCACAGTGCCCTCTGCAAAATATAATGTTTAGTAATATTAGACATCTCTGACTTTAACACCTCACTTAGTATCTGCACACATGAATGCGTGCTTTACTGAATTTGTATTTTAATAAAATGAAATTTGCTGGTCTTGTTAAACAATACAAGGTAAAGTAGTTCCTCATTATTTAATTAAAAAAATATTTCATGTGTAAATAAAATCAAAGGATGAAACTTCATCATTTGTACTCCCTATGCAGTTCTAGTATTGTACTCTATTTTAAGATCAGAAAGAGAAAATAATCAAATATATACTTAAAAATAATTTCCATAATAGGTGCATCCATCTGTTTGTGGTCTAAATATCTGGTTTGTATTAGCTTCATGTTGCTGGAAAATGAGAAACATACTAAATGGAATGCAAAAGGCTTGCAGCAACAACTAACATATTTACATCATGGTAGTTTAATCCAGATATATGTTGCAGTTAAAAATTTTTCTTAAAGTACACAGTTCTGTTCTCCATTTCTGAAAATGGGAAATTCACTACTAAGCATTTATCCTCGAATACTATTTTGCAAAGCAAAATGTAATGTAATTTGATAAGACAACACATCTTGATTCTACAGTATCTTCAGCAAGAGAAGGTACAGATCTGTATGAATAAGCTTTCTTCACTGGCAAGCCATTCACAGTAAACAAGCACTTGCCCTACAGTTAAAGATTTTCTGTTTACACATGCAACTCACACTTGATGTCATCTTTTGTAAAGAGAAATTTGGGAAAAATAATTTATCAGCGTAATGGCTCTATTACTCTTTCAACAATACATTAGCCATTGCAAAGAATTATCAACTGTATCTTGATTAATTTTATGCAGTCAAAAAAAGTGTCATGAAAAGTTTGTTTACAAACAGCAGTCTTAGTAAAAGAGAAAACAGAAGATCAGCCACGGTAATTCAAAATTATGCCTTTTATATTCTTTTCACGATGGCAAAGCACCTAAAATACAACTGCAAGTTCTAATTCTAATCTGTGCAACCACACTGTATTAATTTGGACTGCTTACAAAGATAAAATCTGGAGCACTTGATTTTGTCTGCACAGTTATATTTTAAACAATATGCATGAAGCATGTCTTCATCCATAGTCTACAGCAAGTAAAACATACACTAAAATAAAGGATATTTTTCCTTTTACTTTTTTTTTTTGCAAAATAAAACAAACAAACAAAAGAAGGATAAATGATCTCATTTTTTTTAAACTTGTGTTCTGTTTATTAATATACCCAGGATGCTGAGGTATCAGATATGCATACTGCAAAGCATAATGCTATAACATAACAGAATGGCTGGGGCCATAATCAAGGTGACAGATTAACTCTTACTCAGAAGTACACACTAAAGGATAAATATGAAACAGATGTCATAGATAACTGCTTGCAAGCAAAATTATTGACCTAGCTTCTCACAATCCACTTGCATTATCTGAGATATTCTAGAGCATGCTTCAGACCTCTAACTTCTACAGTAGCCTAAATGAAATAAGAAAAAAGAAAAAAGGACGAATATGACTCATTAGCAACGTGTCACTTGAAAATGACTGCCTTACAGCACTATATTAAATACAGCTACTGTGTGCAGGCAGTTAACTATCTGGGTAACTGCACATGAACGAAGGCAGGAAATTCCCTTTAAGATCTTGTTATGACATATAGATGCACGTTTCAGTGATGAAGACAATAAATATAACGCCATTTACAAAAGATTGCAATGCAAAGCGTGTGTACAGCAAAGAGCGTTTGCAATGTTTCTGCTCACAAAGGATCAAAGGTTTGTTAATAAACATTCAAGAAACAATCAACAAAGAAAAAACAATGAATTGCAATTAAAAACAGAGCATCCTCTAAATATGAAAAGTGGTAATGAAGTAATGGCATAACTCCCAACCCAAACAATGGCCTAAACATTCAGCAGTGGCCATTTTGTTCACATCACAGCAAATGCAAAAGACTTACTTTAGTATTGTGAATATCAGTAACCAACATTCGACAGATCTTTTTCATGCAACTTTACCTTAGATGACTGACGATAAAATGGGTTAGTAGTTTTCTGCTCACAGAGAGCAGAAGCTGATGAAGGGCTATAAAGAGACTCTGGCTGGGGAACAAGAGTTATGAGACAACTAGTAAATAAACATGCAACTTACACAGACTCTCTACAAAGAGGAATTTTAGTTTCTAGTGATGAAATCAACTATATTAAAATTTATTGACTTTTGTCTGCAATGTCCATGCAGCTTAGTGACAGAAACCTTCCGTGTACTTCTAGGTCCTCTCATTAACGTCCAATGAATATTCTAACAGATGCTGTATTTCTGCATGCGCTCCTCTGACATGCTGTCAATCTCTAAGAGTTGATTTTAGTTAAGACTCCTACTCTGCCCCCCAACAAATTATCACTCTTGAGGCTTTTCAAAATAGTTTGAGGACGGCGTGCTGGAGGGTAATTCCAAATCCAAATCGATTTCATTCTAAATGGAAATAATATTTAAATCAAACCTCTGTTCCCAAAATAGCTAAGATGGAACTTTCAGGATTAAATATCCCACTCCCAAACACCACTATCTTGAACATTCAATTCATCTATTACTACGTATTGTATCTCTTTTCATATTCTTTATGCTTACCCTTGGTCTGCTTATAATGCTCTGTACCATAAAGACTACAGGATTGCCTGCCTTCCGAATGGCTTCCACAGCTTGTTCGTGGCTGGCATCTCTGAGGTCAATTCCATCCACCTGTAATTGGAAAGCCTCATCTTAATATTACAAGAAGTTACAAGAATCATGAATCAGCTCTGTTCTGATCTGAGAACTTCAAGTAAAAATTAAGCCCAAATCTCTGTTACTAAAGGAAAGGTTTCTAATGACTTTACTTCATGTCTCTTACAGATAGGTTTGAGATTTCCAAGAGCACTGAAAGGACATCAAATAAACATTCTCCATGGTTTAAAAAAAAGGGAGGGGGGAAGGGGATTTCAGCAATCATATTCACGCTCATTATGTTTTCCACAGGCAGTGTAATAAAAGAAATATAGCATTATGAACAGAGTGGCAGTATTTGTTAAAGACCACTTCCCATAAATTCTATTTGACAATAACCCACTTCCCCAGTATCTAATAAGATTTACAAACTGAAACATTTAAAGTGCTGGAAACTTTCATTACGTGGTATTATGTCAGTATAGCGTATTTTTTTCTTTCTTTTCAGCCTTTCTTTTTTTAAATGACCATTAACACCACCATGAATGTAAATATGTGTTCAGCTGTAAGACATTTCCCTAGAGGCTAAATTTTTAGGTCAGAGCTGAAGTGCCATCTCTCTTCTAAAAGAAAGCATGACTAAGGAAAAACTTTTGTTAGGTTGCTCCTTTTCTTACTTTCAGATGTATCACTGTCTATGACAGCTTGTCTTGTCTTGCCATCCAGGTAAGAATATGTTACGGTGAAGTTAGCATCAGTAAAGCATTCTCACATTGACCACAATAAAAGCTAGAAGCTAATGCAGATAGGTTATTTGTTAGTGGCAATGCTTGCACAAAAAAAGTTACATAATGAGGATTACCCCTGCCTCTTCAACTAACACCATCTTAAAATCATAGAGAAAGAAAAAAAAAAGAGAAAGTATTCTAAACCTATGAGGAATTAACAGTATCACTACAGTTCTGCAACTTTCCATGTCTGAAATACTATATGCACTGGTAGAAAGAGAAGCCTAAAAATGCCTCAACTTAAAAAAATGAAACCTTCCATTCAGAAACAGTCACATGAATACACTATGTACTAATTTTGCTCACCAACATCAACTTTTGCCAGCACCATTCTCAGAGACAATTACTGCATTCATAAAAAGCCAGATACTCAGTTACAATGAATAATGATTAATTCTGTGGCAAGTAAAATACTACTTCCTAACTTGTTTTATACTGAAAAATCTTCCATCTTGTCCTACGTTACTGTAATATTTCAAAGTTTTTTATTGGGATCTAGCAGCCACATACCACTAGTCTTAATAGGAGTTGGTAAGCAAGTGCAGTCCAATCCAGGTGAAATGTTAATGTCCCTATTGCCCTTGTTCTTTACGATGGACAGTCAGCTAACATCCACCATGGTGAAAAAGAGTGTAGTTCATAGAATCACAGAATCATAGAATGGCCTGGGTTGAAAAGGACCTCAAAGATCATCTCTCAACTCCTCTGCTGAGTGCAGGGTCGCCAACCGCTAGACCAGGCTGCCTAGAGCCACATCCAGCCTGGCATTGAATACCTCCAAGGATGGGGCATCCACAACCTCCCAGAGCAACCTGTTCCAGTGCGTCACCACCCTCTGTGTGAAAAACTTCCTCCTAATATCTAACCTACATCTCCCCTGTCTCAGTTTAAGACCATTCCCCCTTGTCCTATCACTATCCACCCTTGTGAACAATCGTTCCCCCTCCTGTTCATACGCTTCCTTCAAGTATTGGAAGGCCACAACGAGGTCTTCCCAGAGCCTTCTCTTCTCCAAACTAAACATGCCCAGTTCCCTCAACCCTTCCTCATAGGAGAGGTGCTCCAGCCCTCTGATCATCTTGGTCGCCCTCCTCTGAACTCGTTCCAAGAGCTCTGTGTCTTTCTTGTACTGGGCCCCAGGCCTGGATGCAGTACTCCAGATGGGGCTTCACAAGTGCTGAGTAGAGGGGGACAATCACCTCCCTCCCTCTACTAGCCACTCCTCTTTTAATGCAGCCATAACATAGTTGGCCTTCCGGGCTGCCAGCGCACACTGCTGGCTCATGTCCATCTTCTCGTCCACCAGGACCCCCAAGTCCCTCCCTGCAGGGCTGCTCTCAAGGAATTCTCCCCCCAGTTTGTATAAATACCTGGGATTGCCAAAGCCCAAGTGCAGCACCTTGCATTTAGCCTTGTTGAACCTCATTAGGTTCTCGTGGGCCCACTTGTCCAGCCTGTCCAGGTCTCTCTGCATGGCTTCCCTTCCTTCCAGTGTATCAACTGCACCGCTCAGCTTGGTGTCTTCTGCAAACTTGCTGAGGGTGCACTCAATTCCATCGTCTATTTCACTGATAAAGATGTTGAAAAGCACCAGTCCCAAGACTGGGCCTTGGGGGACACCACTCGTGACTGCCCTCCACCCTGACATAGAACCATTAATCACAACCCTTTGGCTGTGACCGGCCAACCAGTTCTTAACACACCGAACAGTCCGTCCTTCAAATCCATACCTCTCCAATCTGGAGAGAAGGATGTAGTGAGGGACCCTGTCAAAGGCTTTGGAGAAGTCCAGGTAGATGACATCCATCGCCCTTCTCCCATCCACTGATGCCGTCACTCCATCACAGAAGGCCACCAGACTGGTCAGGCAAGATCTGCCCTCGGTGAAGCCATGCTGGCTGTTTCGGATCACTAGTTCCCAATGGCATGTTACTGGATACATGTTAATGTCTAATTCAATGATAACCATCACAGGAAAGATACTCCTTTCAGTATTATTGAGCAAGAATGCAGAAATCATTGCATAAGCAAGGATTGCGTAAAATCATTGCATAAGCAAGGATTGCATAAGCAGAAGATGAATCTAGATGAACTCTTCTCTGCAACACTGCTGATTACCATTTCCTTAGGCATGAACACAACACTCTCAACTTCCCCACAACACCTCTGTGTCAAATTCATCTTTCTGCGTGTCATCAGGAAGAAAACAGTGTCTTCCTTAATTTCTACAATGCACAAGAATGATGAGGCCTGTGTAAAATTTAACAGGGATATAAATTTAGCACTTATTTTAATGATTTTCTGTTCTTTGGCCATTTCTGTTGCTATCCAGTATGCAAAGGTAAAACTTTCCAGCTTACCAAACTTTTTCCTACATGTTCTGGCTCTTTGAAATGCAGGTGTAACTACTAGCTTTGTAGGCTCCAGCTCACACAGCCAGCCATTTACGCTTCAGGCTGTAAATAGAACTTCAAACTGTCTGCACACACACATCAGTAGATGGTGCTGCTGTGTTTGTAACACAGCAGTACACTCTGTATGGCTCAAGAAGTGTCAGCTGCATCAATTTCAGAGCAGTCAGACTAGGAGCAAATATCTGTTTCAGTGACTCCTGAGATGCTGGGGGTTCTGCAACTGAAAGGCACTTGATTGGTACCTCAACAATCCGATCTCCAGTTTTCAGAGTTCCATTTTTGCCAGCTGGGCTGTCTTCCAAGATGTGTTTGATAAAGATTCCTCTCATCACTTCCCCACTACTCAGGCGGCTCCCCATCCCTCGTCCTCCAACAATGCTGATCCCCAGTGACTTGCCAGGCTCTCTCCAAAGTTCAACCCTGTTGCGATAAAACAAGGAGCAAAATAAATGAGGTCTAAAATGTGACAGTGCCAACCAATGAAGACCCTTAGACTGGCCTGATCATTTAAAAACATTCAGGAGTAACTTTGACATTTTTTTTCTTTTTCAGTGAGAGTTATCTATTAGGTTGGCTCAGAAAGTTATAACTGCTACCGGTTCCATTTACTTTGGCTTCTAATTAAAACTTTGAATCCTTCTCTTCAACTCCTCTTACTGGCTCCCAGAGAGTAAGCCTATAAAGATAAATTTACCAAAGCAATAAAGTAAGCATTAGGTTGCAGAGATTTAGCCCAACGGCAGTAAAAATCAGCAGTGAATTACTTCCGTAATGCACAATACACATAAATTGCTGTAATTCTGTTTTCTTATTCCTCTTAAACTGTATCATAGGTTTCAAAATTTTTGGATTTCAGATTAGATTATATATTGTACAAGATCTATACTTACTTTCTGGGCTGGTTCCAGTTACTGAAAGCTGCATTTTGAAGTTCACTTTCTTCTCCTTCCCCCTCTTCACGTTCTGGAAGCTCTGAGATTTCCCTGATGCTGAAGAGAAACATGAAATTCATTTTGAAAAATCCCATAAAATTACTGTATTTCCATGCAAAAGTGCAGGTACTGGACACTGTCAGCATTGTATTTCTACACAGAATTTCTATCAGTACCCAGAATTTGCTTATCAGAAAGCTGTTAGAATATGTATCGTACACAGGGATTCCCAAAGCATTTGTTTATACTATTACGCTCTACCAACCAACAACTACAGATTAAAAGGCCCTGTATGTTGAAACCAAAACTAAATTAAAGCTGAAGATTACTTATTGTTAACAATCAACAATTAATTATTAATTACTAATTATCAATTGTTACTTATTAACTACTTATTACAAAATAATAACATCAGAATTCAAAAACCATTATTGCTTTTGGATATTAATAAAAAAATAATTAGTCACTGAATACTTTGGCCTGTAGCTAATGAATTTCTGAAATCAACAAAACCACAAAATTAATTCTCCACAGCATATATTTTGGATAGAATATCAGTGTCAAATTCTCAGGTCAGAAGGACTGAGTATTTGTGGCAATACATAAACCAAATCACATGGAATTTAGAAGATATTTAGGATTGGACAGCACGCAGTTTCCTTATTGGAGAGAACTAACATCTGTAAAACAATCTTATAAAAATGTCAGAAAAATTTGCTAGCCAAAGCCAAAACTCTGTTGAGAGCAACTTTTTATTTAAATGGTGGCTAGTCTGATAGAAAATCGACCACCTTTCAGCTCTACATATAAAATAAAATATAAACTATGAAATAAAACTTAACATCCTGAATTATGTAAAGTGTATGCAAAGAGATAGATCTGAGATTTCTACAGGAGAAAACAAAAGGTCTTTTCACTCACCAGGCAGCTTGTGAAGGAGAAATTACTGACACAGTTTCCTCTGACTGTTGTTCCAAACTGGCTCTGTACTTTGGTAAATTTTCTGCTAGCACATATGTAATACTGCAATAAAATGGACACGATTAAAGTAGTATGAGGACTTCTAGTCATATCTTTGGTGGGTGTGAAGAATGGATATGAGGAAATTACTAAAGACTACTTCTCATAGGCATTGACTTCAAAACCACTAGAAGTGCTATGTTGAAAATAAAGAATTTTTTGTGGCTTGTGAAAAATAAGCATTTGTGATCAAATTAGACAGCTGAACTGCTCTTTATTTGTTTAAGAGTTACTACATTTAAGTAAACGGTGTTTTAAGAGCAACAAGTATGTAACAGAGATAATTCTGTTTCAGTTAAAACAGATTCCTTGCATGAAGACAAATAATGAAAGATCTGTGAAGTGTGAAGCACCATTACCATCATAAAAGCTGGTTGAATATGCTTCTGGAAGCTAGTTTGCAGAAGGTTTCGTGCTGTCAACAGAGGTTTTCTGTCTGTTTTAGGTTTCCATGCTTTTAGTTAAAAATACTGCATGGATTTGGACATATAAATGTGTTATAGTATATCAGGTAACCTGCAGGGAGTAATCCTCTGCCTAACTCCTTCCTCCATGTCACCATGCATGTCCAGTCAGCTTGAGATAGTCAGTTGTGTTCCACCAGCCAAATGACATGCAGACTCCTGAAGCCCTGCTATAACTCAATCAGGTTTGAATGCCAGAAACAGAAATAGCACAAGAGACTGTCAAGGGAGGAACAAGGAAAAAGATTAAGGCATGAAAAATCTTTCTTAAAAAATTTCCTCTATGGGTAAAGAGACAGTGTGATCCAAACAGGCCTATTCAATTGAAGGACATAGCCCTAGGATAACCAGGCTTTTTAATGTCAAAAACCTTTGGTTGTCCTACTAGCAGCTTAGCCATCAGATCAAGGTCTGACAAGAACTAAGTCTGATGGAAAAAGAATACATACACAAAAGGGTGTCCTACCATCCATCATATGGATGCTGAAAAGGGAGAACTCTCTAGTTCTTCTGACAGAAATTTCAAAACGGTCTGTACTATCACTTGCTCCTTTTTTCCTTCTTGTAATGTATTAATTTATCTGCATTGGCATTTTTTTTCAAGTGATACACGCTTGACAGAAAGTATGTTTCCACTCTGAAATGCTGAGGAGTTAACATTCAATGGGGAACAAGTGGAAGACCACTGATTTATCTGTGCTCCCTGAGCACCAAGATGCAAGCAAGATGTAAAGCAGTTATTCCATGAAGCTCAGCAGTGAAATGGAGAGGAAAGAGGGAAAATAATAGGAACTATTATTTCAGAAGTTCTTCAATTTTTGCAAATAATCACTACTACTTCTTAGCCATCTCCAACTCCAAATGTGATAAGTTACAGCAAAGTGCAAATACTATGGTCAAAAAACTCCCACAGGGGCAAATCCTGCTGTGGAATCTCCATCTTAGTAAGCCCATAAGAATCCTTCGCCACTATAAAACACTATAAAAGCCAAAATACATGCAAGCTGTGTTTCCATGAAAGAAAATGTGTAACTCATCTAGCTACATTCATCAATTTCATCCCAAATTCAACAAATTTTACTCTACAAAAGTAAGTAAGAAATACTGTTCTTTCCCTTGAAAGGCAGATGCATTAAAGATACTAGAATTGCAAGCAATGTTTCTACTGGTTAGAAAATCTGGACAATCTTTTTTTTATGCTAAAATGCAGTAAGAAGCTGTTGTTCATAGTACAGATAGGAGAATGAAGAGTTCCTAAAAAGGAAATACAGATGTCCAGACGAGACCAATGCAGACAGAAGAGACTGATCACCAATTATAGAGTGTCCAAAATTTCCCATGTCTTGTCCAGTCCTTTTGTACAAGGAGCACAAAGCTACTGTGCAGGGTCCTAAAGTCCAAGGATAGTAAAGATCCTTCCCGTATATTTCGGTACAACATCAGCATGAGAAGTAAGCTAACGGGGTGGGCAAACCAGATGTGCTACAACTTCTGGGATACTCTGTAGATGTTAATTACTTGAATAAATAACTAACTTGTCCTGAGTCATTCTGAAGGTACAGCTTAAGGGATGCACTCAAATATCCTTACATGCTACTCACAAACATCTCCCAAAAAATCTGTTAGGCAGGTAAGCTTCTATTTCTGTGTAAAGCACAGGAATTGAGAATAAAAGGGGTTTGGTCCACCATTTTAAAATTGTGTGCCTAAATTGAGTAATTGTTACCTAACTGATGGAGTCCAATTTTGATAGTATCATTGGTAGTTCTTGTAGCTCATTGGAAAAATTACATTATTTCTATTCCAGCGCTTAACTACAATTCTGTCTAATTATAAGCTCTCAAAGGAACATTCAATAACTAATTTTGCTCTTTGTTCTTATCTACAACTAAATACCAAGAATGCTTCAGCTATTTCATAAATACAAGCCAGAACATTTACTTGTGTTTTGCAAAAAAAAAAAGTACATTCTGTGTAGGAGTTCATCTTTGTTTCTTGCTTGCTAAAGTTCAGTGAACCGCAAAGGTTTCCTTAACTGCTTTAACAAATTAATCTGTATTATTGAAATGACTGCCCATCACAATCCCTCTCCCCTTTGCATGCTATTACTGAAATGAAAAGAACACACAAAGATTAGCTCTGCTTAAAATTCAAGCTTTAGAGAACACATATATTAGAAGTTCACCTTTGCTAAGTGTCTGTCTTTCCTCTTCCTGCCTCCCACAAGACATAGCAAGGTCAGCTTGCACTACTGGCCTTGGACTTCACACCTGCCAATAATCCGTTCCCAGTTTAGTACTTATGAGCAGAAATCCCACAGTGAATCAAATCCATCACTCACTGGAATGCTACTGCAGCTCACTTCTTGGAGGTCACAGTGATGTCTGAAGATATCCTGCACCATCCTGAACAGCTCACCACATACCATGACATCACTAATGCGACAAGATGGCCACAACAAGAAGGGCACTGTGCTCCTCTGGCCAAATCTGTTGGCTCATGCTTAACAGTGGAACTAAAAATCCACCCACAACCTGAATGGCTTATCCCCAGAAGAGACTGACAAATGCCTTAACAGGTCACAGGGAAGAGAGTAAGAGAAACAAGTGCTGTGAAACAGGTATGAAGATACGAAAGATGGGAAACAATTAAAAGCGTTACTATTCTATTGTATTTCTCACCCGCAAGACAAGCTGAGGTTCAACAATTTCAAGAGAAAGTATATGTGGGATTTAATAATTTCCTTGCTTTCATAGCTGTATGGCTTTTAGGAGAAAGTGTTCTGGCTTCCCTTCTTGAGAGATACCACCCACAATCACAGAGATATGCACTAGCAATGAAAGCAGTGACAATGGAAACACCAAATGGTGTACAAATGAAAATGTGTGTAAACACAACAATGCATGCAGTACAGAGGAACACCTGTCACATGCTTGACTGAACAACCTCACAAAACCTTGAAACACCAACAAACCAAATAACAATGTATGGACAATATTCACAACAATTTCTTGTCATTAAAAATTAAGGTCTAATTTGAACCTTTTTATATACAAAGAAAGAAAAATGTAAGTGCCACATAAAATATGACACTGAGATTAATCCAGATATCAGTACATTGTACTGTAGTAGTGGACCCTGTACAAACACACAAATACACAAACCACACACGTGGCTGTCATTAGCAGTCATCTTTTAGAATACTGGCGTTTTCATTCCAGTCTTAGGAAGTATGCTTCAATCTTCAAGTTTTAGGATATAAATACATATGAAAATAGAAGCACACACATATACTTTTATATATATACATCCACACATGCAGGCACAAGTGCACATGCACACACAAAGAGAGACAGAATATGTACCTATATCTGGATATATCCCTGGCATTACTATGGATGTAATAAAAGCATGGAATGATTTTACAGACAAGTTGCAACACAGAATCATGAGGAGTTTCTGAATCACCAATACTCACACATAAAAGAGGGCCTGATCATCAGAAGGTGCTGGAGAAGATCTAGAATGCGAAGCATATGATGCAGTATCGTTTTACAACAGTGTCAACAAATGTCAGTGTCTCATGCTGAATGTGAGAGGTATACTTAAGTCGTCAAAAGTATGAGCTGGTTTTTTTCTTTCTTTTTTGTCTCCCTCATTTTCTTTTTTATTATTTAATAGACCTCCACATCATTTATACCTCCCTCAGAAACCATTCCATCCTTATTACTGTCTATAGCAGTGATTCCCAGAAAGCATGGAAAATGGAACTGCAATCTATCTTCTATCTCTTGATCAGGAATTCATCCCCATGCTTTAGGTTAAGGCAGATGAACTCTGTCTCAGATTGGTAACCATCTGACAGATGTTACAAACAGCTGCTGCTGAAAAAAATTCCTATTATTCCAGAAATATAAGAGCTCCTAGCAAGGTGGAGTAAGAACTGAAAAAGAATGTATCATGGAAAGGCCACACATCTGTTTTTTCACAAACAAAAGGAAAAAGAATATCTCAATATGGAACTCAGATTGCTTATTCCTGAAATATGAAAACTGAACGTCCTTGAATGAAATAAAACAAAGCCCTTACATAGCACATAAGGGTGGCTTCATGTTTTATCAAAGAAAGCACAGAATGGTTTGAGTTGGAGGGAGTCCTTAAAGATTATCTAGCTCAAGTCCCCTGCAATGAACAGGGATATGCACAACTAGATCAGGTTGCTCAGAGCGTGGTCCAACCTGGCCCTGAATGTCTCCAGGGATGGGGCATCCACCACATCTCTGGGCAACCTGTTTCAGTGCTTCATTACCCTTCTTGTAAAAAACTTTTTCCTTATATCCAGTCTGAAACTCCCATCTTTTAGTGTGAAACCAATTCCCCGTGTCCTATCACAACAGACCCTGCTAAAGGGTCTGTCTCCTACTTTCTTATAGCCCTCCCATTAGATATGGAATGGCCTCTACGAGGTCTCCCTGGCACCTTCTCTTCTCCAGACTGAACAGCCTCAGCTCTTTTAGCCTGTCCGCATAGGGCAGGTGTTCCACCCCTTGGATCATTTCTACGGCGGCCCTCCTCTGGATGCTCTCTAACAGATCTATGTCTCTCCTGTATTGAGGATTCTACGTCCGGACGCAGTATTCCAGGTAAGATCTCACCTGTGCAGAGTAGAGGGACAAATGCTTTTTGTCACTGGAACATTTCAAACTGAAGATTTTAAATTAAAACATTTCTGCACAAATCACTTTATGGGGCCACTCTGGTACTCAAAAAATAGTTCTGCTTAATGGTTAAAGTACTGACTTTGCAGTCCAGTGTGGAAAAAGGAATCATACAAGCACAAGTGAGGGGCTGTACATATTTCTTTTCCAAGGCTGACACAGAAAAGATTCAGTGTGTGCTTACTTGAAAGGCTGGCACTTGGATCACAAAACCTGCATGATGGTGTACCACATTAGCTCTGAAACAATGTTGATTTAGCTCTGAACTTCTCTAAGCAAATAAGAAGAACTACCATGATACAGAGCCCTCCTATCTCCAAATTCCTGATTCAGAGCATTTTCACCCGTTTGTACCATAACATTTTTCCAAGATCTTTTTCTTCTCCCTTAAGTGCAAATTACTGAAAAGTTTAATTCTGCTTACAGAGTAGATTTCTATCATAATTATGTAGCCCTGTCCTTTTTCCTGCAAGATCTCTTTGGAAAAAAACTGTGAAAGGACTTGGTCTTTCACTTGCTTGAAGTGCAAACACTGGCTTAACGTTAAACTCTTATCATGGGAATGCACTGAAGAACATAAACATAAAATTAAAGCCAAAAATATTAAGTCAGAATATGAATGGCTCAGAAGTTCTTACAGAAGGAGGTGAAGCACTTTTCTCTGTGACTTCTGAATGTTAACTGCTAGTATGAGATTTGATATTGCAGATGTAACTGGAAAATGACTAAGACTATAAAGCAAAACTTAAATTCACACAGCAAAAATGGAGTAACTTTAAAAGGATAAACACAAAACAAGAACACACCTTTGTTTCATCATATAACTTCCGCACTAATAAAAGACTCTTCACAGAAAAAGATCATGCTGTAGCATTTGGATATTCAAGCAGACGTACAGACACATACACACTAACTAATTTTGGTCATGGAAGCTGGAATTATAACAGTTTGAAATCTTACAAGAATAATCAATATCACGTTTTATCAACACTGATTCGCTCATATTCACAGCAGCACTGTCAGTAAATGTAATGCATTATATAAGCAGGACCTAGTATTTAAGCAATCTAGTACAAAATCCTAACACTAAATGCATTACAGGGTAGACAATTAAGCGTACCACTCATAGTCAAGACACCTTGCCTACTTGCTGTCAGAATGCCACGACTCTTTAAAGCCAGCATACTTCCACGGAAGAAAGAAAAGCCCTGCAGTCCATTTTGAATGGACAGAAACTAGCTACCTGCCACCACACTGGGACTGAACCGACCATTTTCAAAGCTGCCCCCTTAAGTAATCAGAGGCTTCTATTAACAATAGCTAATAGAATTAATAGGAATTTCATTAGCATATCTGACCCAGTCCATGTTATCATGGATTTCAGAAAAATATCTGTTTGTTTATTTGAGCTGTAAACCCAGCACTCATTGTTCTGGAGCACCATCCATAATCTCAGGAACACTTCATTTTCAGATGATGGATATACAGGCAATTGTGACATCAACAAATAACTATACTTTTGGAATTTTAACTTTCCAGTAAAAAAAATGAACTCAAGAAGAAATTTCTGCATTAAGCAAGTGGATTTTTAAGACTATTAAACACTTCAGATTTTAAGCAGTGCTCCAAAGAACAAACATTCATGCATTTGAGAAACAGCACCAAGTAAAACTTGGAAGTGACTTCACAAAACACACTGTTTAATCTGATCTTTTTTTACATATTGCTTTTCTGCATTAACATCAGGTTTCATACTTTCTGTCTGGCAGCCAAAGACAAAATACAGTACAAATGTCTGGCCATTGCACAAGTGACTTCATCTAATGGTAAAATCGACATTTCAGAAGGAAGAGTATCTCTGAGGAAATTCTTAATTTTTTAGCAGTTCCATAGTGTAAATGCAAAATTCTGACAAATTCTACTACTTCAATAAAGACAGGCAAAGGTAGTAATGACAATGGTTAATTAATCACAGAATTAATTTTTCTAAGAACATCCAAAGCCTCTTACAAAAGTGATTTTAACTTTCAAACTCACGGAGCTGTAATTTCATAGTAAATTATTCATCTGAAATGGTAATTTAAAGATAAATACACACTGTAAAAACAAACAAAATTTTGATTTAGAAAATATGTATGAATCTGAACAAATTTTGATTATTAGCCTTTTCCTACTAGAGTTAATATTCTGGCTATACCTACTTTATTTCTGGTCCAATGAGTGAATGCCTCCTTAGCATAGCCCGGGCTTGTGCATTGGTTAAGTTAGTGGTTGATTCTTCATTAATGGACAGGATGCAGTCTCCCACACTAATCC
Source organism: Numida meleagris (assembly GCF_002078875.1). Lineage (NCBI taxonomy): Eukaryota > Metazoa > Chordata > Aves > Galliformes > Numididae > Numida > Numida meleagris. The sequence continues at coordinate 31,455,476 of NC_034438.1, forward strand.
GTCCATCACGACTTATTGACCCTCCATGGATGACACTACGAACTATCATTCCTGTGCCATCTTTATCAGAACTTACTGTCATCCCTAGAGAGAGAAAGGCATGTAACAGGTTAAGAGTTAAAATCTTCAAGCCCTAACTCTGGGTGACAAGGGAAAGTAAAGTAATATCAGACTGGGAAGGCAAAAGACAGCCATGCAACCTGCCAATGTCAATAAGCCTAACACTGTCATTATTCTCCTTGTTTCCTTCCTTCCAACAGGAGACAGGAATTACAAATCACAATCACAGTATCTTCACTTTACCTTATGTCATTTCATGTATCAGGCTGAAAAAAAAATAAAAAGCAGTGGAATATTTAAGCAGAAAATAAACAAAAAATCAAATAGATCTCATAAAAGCAGTAAAATCGCTCCTAAAACAGTTAAATTTATAACTTCTCTGGATGGTTCATCAAGTTCACTTGCCACTTCTCAGTTTTATAACAGTTCCGTTCAGAAAATAAAAAAATTAGAAGATTAAATGACTAACTATGAGCATGGGGCGATACTGCATATTTCTTAATCGTCTGCAAAAATTAAGGCAGCCAGTTGCTTAGGCTGAGAAGAGTATCCTGACTTCTGCAATAGCCTGTGTACTACTAATAGAGACAGCCCTTTCTTTAACTTACATGACAACCCTATCTGCGGCACAGCAGGATGCTACGTCTCTTGATTTATGTGCATCATTCAATTGAATTCTTTTCACCAATGGGAAATGAGACAGAAATGATATATAAAAATATTACAGTATCATGACATGACAACCACCTCAGCACATTAAGAAAGTTCTGAACTATTGGCATTTTATGAAAAAGGGCTTCTGTCAGGGTGCTTTCTCTGGACAGTGCATCTCTAAGCATATCAGAAGCCACTGCAAACAGCCAACACCTACACTAAGTTCCACTCTGACAATGCCAGAAAGTCTTCAAGAAGGAAAAGCACCCGTACTCTAAATCAAAAGAAACGAACATTGTCCCATGTCAGGAGGAGAACAGCACTGTCTCTTGCCCCAAATCTTCTGTGGACTGGCTATGAGATTCCTGTGCTTGTGCTCACCCCAGCCTCACTGCCTCCACAGCCATAACACAAACCTGAAGAAGACAACAAAAACTGCTTCAACCTGCTGTGCCTGTTAATGCCACAATACACCTCTAATCAGTATGCTCAGGGAGTTGCAGATTGCAGATCTTTAAAAAGCGCAGATTCTCTACAAAATTATATTTTTGAGTTAAAAATACTGTAGATAAATGTATTCATTATCTGATTTTTTAGAAATAATGAAACTTATGATAAAGTGAAAATCAGTAGAAAGAAACTGAACAGCTTGTTTAGATCTTTTTGACTATCCTCAGAAAGCAAGATGATTTCATGTTTACATATATTTGAATATAAAGCTCTTTGACCAAAGCTTTTTCACCTCAAAATACAGCACTTACTGGCCCCATCTTGTGTCCTTCCACTGTATTATATACAGACACAAAAAACAATGCATTAAAACTGTACTGTTAATATTTACGATCAACTAAATTCCTTAACGGAAAAAAAAAAATTATCAGTGAGAACAGGCACTTTATTTTCTGTTAAAGGTGACAGCAAGTGGATTCACTGCCATCATAGCTGAATAGAGCAAAAGCAGCAAAGACAAATACTGTGCTATGCTTTCCTATTTAAAATGAAAATGTTTAGTCTTTACTACTAGAATGGGAAATATAAGAGAAAACCAGAAAGTCATGTTGCTGAACAGGTTAAAAAAAATGGCAATTTACCTAGACTTGAATTGCCTTTTGCAATAGTGATGGTCTCCTCAAAGACGCTTTTCAGTGTATCTGAGGTTCTGAAACTTTTGTACATAGGCAATAGGCAGCTAGATTCCATCAAGATTCCTTTATCCTAACACAAAGGAAAATAACATCAGTTCAGAATACAGATATAAAAACATGCGTGGACACAGACTTCAGCTCATCTTATCTTTTACCAAATCTATGAGTGTAATTAATACAGATTCCCTATACGGTCACAGGAAAAGTCAGTCCATTAAACACCAAACAGATACATGTGTTTTCACTGTGACATATCATGTCTACTGCAAAGCACTTGTTAATTTAGGGACACAATTTACTCTCTCAAATTAAATTAGTGAGATGGATTCAGTGGCTTGCTGACTCATACAGGTGAGATGCCTGATAACCTGCTAATGCTAAAGTAACAAAATTAATACAGAACTGTAATGAAGGGAAGGAATCGAGACAGGTCATAGTGACTGTCTTATAAAGAAAGACTATTTCCACACTGTCTTAGTGTGTGAAATGAACTGTGCAACTCTACATGAGCACCTGGATGTAAAACTTTCACATCACTTCCCACTGGTTTCCCACACCTGGTTTGCAGCTGTGAACCTCCTCTATATGCCCACTTCTCTCCAGGAGTTAACAGAAAAGCCTTGCTCTTTACCCCCAGTCTGCCCAACATGTACACTAGGCTCCAGAAACAACAGTGCTGCGAGGTATGAGCAGACTTAAATACATGCATTATCTCCAGTCTCTGGGAGATTACTTTTTTGAAGCCATAAATTATCCCCCGTTTTTGGCTAGGCCTACTAAATTCCTAAGTCTTGGATGCGAGCTTCCACATTTGACTCTTGACATTTACAGTCAAAGAGACACAAGTTGTTGCTGATCAGTGCCAATTTCAGAAGGAAATTCAATGGTTTAGTAGTGCCTTTCCATAGTTTCTTGGGTATAAAAAAAAAAAAAAGAAATTTTTACTTTTCCAGTGGCATCAAGCTGTGTGTTAGTATTTTGTGCAAATTCTGCTGTTGTCCAAACTGTTATGTTTTCACTTACATTTTGTAAGTGAACACTTACATCTTTGATATCCAGAAGAGCCACAGACTGAAAGTCCTCTTCAGCAAAAGTTGCAGTTTCCAGGCCTCTGTCCACTGCAGAATTTTGTTCTCTCAGTCCCTCATTCAGATCCATACTGTACGGACTCTCGGTAGATATACGATTATCATCTGTGTAACTTGAATATTCCTTTCCAGCAATCTGTTGAAAACAGGAAACACTAAACAATCAACATTATTGTGAAGTACACTAAAATGTAAATTTCATGCTGAAAACTTAAACAGAAGCTAATCTCGCAGAAGCTAATCTCGCAGAATCTAATCTCACAGAATTTAAACATGCTTGTTCTAATATGAGTATTTTCAGTAGATTCCTAAAGGCATTTTACTACAGAATTTAACTGATTTCTGAAACAAATTATTCCATTTTATAGTATCACAAATCAATGAATACGAAGTTACTGCTGAAGGCTAAATTCTAATGTTGTATCAGTCAGTAAACATTCACTAACTTAGCAAAATAATGTCCATTCACACATTCTCAAGTAAGACACAACAAGCCTCAGTAATTTACTAAAGCTGTCTTTCTCAGGTGGAAAAAATTTGCAAGACCAAGGTTTTTATTCTCAAACCATCTCCCAGTTAAAAGTAATTTCAAACAGGTTATAAAACAATCATGCAATCTGATTACCCGTGCAACCAAGAATATATATATATATTTTAATATCCTTTCCATACCAGGAGGGAATAGTAAAAACTCAGTCAAATCTCAGCAAACAAATGAACATTTAAGTTTTGAAGTGTGACAGCTCTGAAATGCAATGATGCAGTTACAGAAGTTTAGCGATCAGTACTGCTAGTGTCATTATCCAAAACAGCAGTACTAGGACGAAGTTCTCTATACAAAATTTGTTTAGACTGTCAAGATTATCTGATCCCCAATTTCACATATTTTTAAAGGATTTCAATAATCACAAGCTTCTGAAAAAATACTCAAATCCTCTCTAGCTTCCAAAATATTTAATTTTAAAAACACACAGACTATTAGATATTAAGAAGATATATCAAGGACAAGAGGTTATATGCAAAGGTTCTATATCATTATGGATATCGTTATGGATTCTTCTCCGAAATGCAGCAAATGTAGTCACAAGAATTTCTACTATTATTTGTCTGAGATTTTATCCACTGATCCCATTAAGTCTTTTATTACATTTCCATAAAGTGAGAAACACACGATTCTCTAGTTTATTTTCCAGAATATATTAAATCAAAATTCACAGGATTTGGGGATATTTTGCAATGTTTTTCTCCCATAGCCTGGGAATATTTTTTCTTCTCTTTGACAGAGTGCATGCATACTTGTTCTGTCCCTAGACCAGATCAAAAAAGGTTCATCTGCAAACAACTGGTTTAAGTAACATCTGAGAAGAGAACTGAGAGGCCTAAATACTACTAATCTGCATGATGTAATCAATGAAATTTCCTACTTTCTATATAAATGAACTCATAAGGCTTCAAAGACAGCCAGGACATACACCTTTAACTCTGTTTCACAACCATTTTTAGATCAGTCAGAGTATATTCATTACAGAGACTCAGATAGTATTCAACATTTATTCCTTATGTCATACATGAATATTAAAGTAGCAACATATACCCTTTTAAAATTTATTTCATTTAAAGAAAAGTGAATGCTTTAATTTTTGAAGACAAAATTTCAAGAACTTGTAGTAACACCTGCACATGACCTCATTAGAGCATTACTTTGACCTAAAATTATTTTTCATCAGCAATCTTTAAAGTGATGGCAAAGGCATTCATAATCTGCATTTCAACTGCCTCTGTAGTCAGAAATAGCTGAAATATCTCAGTAATACTCATAGCATAGGCAATTTTTTTTTCATTTTTTTACTGCATTTTACTGCTTCCAAACTCTTCTTTTACAAACTGATTTCCTTGCTGTGTTCACTTGCTGAAGTACTTCATAACTGCACAGTATTGAAGGCTACTTGAAGAGAACTTAACACACCCTTCATACTGGCACAAAGGGAAGAACAGTGGAAAGTCAGGACTATAATCTTTAAAAAAAAGAAAGAAATGGAAACCAAAACCTTCTTTAAGTCAATATCAAAAATTAATTCAGACTTAGTAAAGTCTCAACATGATATATTATGTAAACCCAGTGCCTATCTCATAAAGTGCTTCTCAGTATGAAAAATGCATAATCCATTTAAGTAACAATTAGAGGGTTAACAATGCAATCTGCCTTACTGGCACAGCAGAGATGCACTCTTCTGTAGATTGGAGAAGCCATTAGAAGATGAATTTAGCATTTCAATCAGCGCGTCGTAAGGGCTGAACATATTCAGGAATAAGGGATAAAGGAAGATACTGTAGCTGAGGCATGAAAGTAAAAGCAGAATCTACTCTGTTCAAGACCACTGACTGCAAAACCTAGAAGAAATTCCTACAATGTTGCTTTCAAAGACTGCCAGTTCTAGGATAAATGACTCAGAAGATTCTGGACTACAGAAATAAATCTATAGACTGAAAAGAGAAAGGAGAATGAAATGCTACTGAGAGAAATAAAGCCAATTCTGATACAATCAATCACATGGATATGTGACTAACAGGAATAAAGATAGTAATAGTCTTAAGGAACTTAACTTCATTTATTACGTTTAAATAGAAATGATTAGCAATCAGAGATCTGACATGCTACAGATCTAAATACAGTAAAATTACAAACAATTCATTCAAGAACACTGTAAATTAGTAAATATATAATTATTAGGCAGTAAAAAAGCAAAGCTGAGGACAAAAATTTAATCTTTTCATATCTAAAATACTGTAGAATTATTTAAGTGTTTTGTATTCTCACTCTTTAATTTGCTCTGAAGGAATGCCAATTATTTTTCTGCAGAAGAGTGATCGCTGCAGCTTTATCATTACAAGTATCCCACAGTACTTTATCTGGTAATACGAAGCACAGCCCAAGTTTTCAACCTTTCAGCTGCCTCTCTCCCACACAGACAACAATAAAAGACACAAACACTATTTTGAAAAAAAATACACTTTAAACTTATAGCAAATGTTAGTGCAGATGGAACTGGGACAACACAAAGCATTTACATTTAGTAATACAGTGGCACACAGGAACACTGATCCTTTCCACACTCGTAAACAAGATAAAACCATTCTCCTTTTTACCTTGGGAGTTGAGGTTGAAAAAGAGAAGGTGAAGTTGAAATCCTCACTACAGATGCTGTCAGATGCAGCTGAAGTGGAAGTCGGGAATATTAAATTCTCCGCAGGAAATTGAGATTCAAAGATAGATTCAACAGCTAGATCAGCTCCACTGGAGTCCACCTAACAACAGAAGCAATTTAATCAGCCAGGATATCTGTAACCTGCACACCACGTAAGCCCCAAACACATGCACCTCGGTCACTACTTACTGACTCACAGTTTGCCCTTTCTTCTTCTATGCTCTTACAGTGAAGTTACATTTGCATGTCACAGTAGGAAACATTTCTGCTTCTAGTAATAACTGATATCAGTCCGTCTACAGAGGTTACAAGGAACACCTGAGCTAAAGCTGGAGCATGAACTGGAATGAATTGCAGGGCTGAAATAGAACAGTGCCTCCTAAGAGAAATATGAAGTGTTAGGAGAACTCTGCTGCATGCTGGTATCAATATTTGGATTTGTTTGGGAGCTTTTTTTTTTTTTTAATTGTTGCTTTCTTTTACAAGAATTAGCACTATAAAAATAACAACCTTCACTTAGTGTCACATGTCAGGAATGCTTCCCCAGTCTAACTTTATAGTCTTTGCTGTTTACAAAAGGGTACGTAAATAGCCTTCTGGAAGCTGCAATGCTTTCTGAAACATTTATAAGAAATATTTATTATACCTGACTTTTTAAAAAATATATACTTACAAAATATATATTTCTTTTATATTCCACAAGAAGGTTAACATGGACATTTCTCCCATCTTACATACAAAGAAGATTTTAAAAAGAGATCCAAACATGGGCACTCTTGTTCAGCTTGGAAGCACTTTTTTTTCTTAAATGCAATATTATTCTTCTCAAGACTCACATATTTTCAAATACTAGAATAAAACTGGGCCTTAAACAACTCAATTCATGATGCTTCATATACAGTATTTTGATTATAATTTCATTTGTCCTGGAAGAGGTCCAAGAAAACACTGTATGCTAACAAAAATGTTCAGTGAGTTCAGAACTATGGCAATACTGTAAACTTATATGAAGCAGCTAAATGCATCAATCTGCAGAGATGGAAGCTAAGTGCTGTCTTCCAGCTTTTGTGGTTAATCATACCATTAATTAATTGTCAGGTAAGAAGCAACAATAGCAAAAATCTGCCATGATTTCAATAGATTGATTCCTTTTCTGGGGTACAAACAATCTGTTTTTTGTACCATACCTAAACACTTAACATATAATTCAAACTACTCATTTGGTGTAATATACTCTCAGCGCATCTTCTGGAAAATACACATCAGTGATGCTGAAGGTAAGTCCTAAATAAGGATTGTGCAATAACTGGAAAGACTTGATAATTAGATAGATGGAGCTATGAAAAACAATTCCTTCTGAACTCTGCAAACACTCTCAACTTTGTGACTGTACATTCAATTTTCTATTTTGCATATTTGACAGTCAGTCAACATATCTGCCATATATTTCATTATTCTTCAGCTCTGTTCTAATTATTTTAATATGAATCAAACACAGAAATGGTTGGGTTTTTTTTTTTTGGTGGGGGGGAGAGGGAATTTTGAGGCCACAGTGGAGGAGAGTTGTAGAGACCTATTTATTTTAACCTTTTTATCTGAGTTCTTTCTAGTAACTGCTGGGCTATGTAAATCACCAAATGCTCAGGCAGGCTGCATTCTTTGTACAACACCTTTTGATTTTGCAAATCTCACAATTACTGATTAATCCTGAAGTCTAAAGAATAATGTTAGGAGAAAGCACTGGTAGCTTTGAAACATAGCTTTCCCTGTAAGTCTGGCTTACGTGCAAAAGTGTGTTCCCCAAAAATGTTCAAGGTAGCTAGGAAAGTAGACGCAATATTCTATGAAACACAGGTGAAAAGATTTATTTACAAAATAAGCACATGAACATTTCTCTACACAAGCTAAGATTTTCAAAGGGATGCTCAGTGGATGTAAGGACACATGGGTGGCCATGCTCTTCTGAAAAACTCAGTAAAATTCTTCCCCTTTTTCCAGCAACTGAGACATCACTGGCCAGACTCACAATTCATGCAAACAGACAAAATCTCCAGACACCCGTTTCTACCATACGCGAATCCATCCCAACTATTGTGGATGAGTAATGTGATGATAGTAAACACTAAAAGGTAAGCATGAACAATGATAAAACAATCCTTTCCATTATGAAATGCAAAAGCTTTAGAAATCTTTGGAAAGTTGGGCCACTAACCAGAGCTAGCTCAGCACGGAAGAGGGCTGCATCAGCTGGCCCCTCCTCCTCAAGTGACTGGGCAGTGCAGAAAAAGCAATCTTCCTTAGCAGAGACACAGCCCTCTTCTGGTGAAAGCTGCAGAAAGAATGAAGCTCTGAGTTGGATGAGTGGCCAGGACACAAGATGTGCAGAGTGGATTATGAAAGGGAGTTCAGAGATGCAAGCAAATACCAAATGCATCAAAGAGTTCATTTCAATCATAGTTATAGAGTTGCATAGGTAAAGAGGCTTTTTTTCCCCCTTTTTTATTCCAAATTTGTCTGAATTGATTCAGCTTCATATGTCATTTTTCATGACCAAGAAATAAAAAAAGCTTATCCAGGTACAAAATCCACAGGTTAGACTAAATTCATTTTCAATTTCTTCTCTTACTAAACATTTAATAGAGTTGCCATTAGAGCACCCACAAGGAACAGAGCGCAAGAAATGGAGGCCATTACAATCTCCCTAGCTGCAGAGTATTCTTGTTCATAGGAAGACTGACACTATCACCCATGTTTAAAGTATGTATTTGCCAGATATAAAGGTCTCAAGAGGAAAAGACATAATCCTCATTATAAATCAGCACATTTTTTCCAGCATAATTTGATACTAAGTGCATTCATCCCGTATGACAATGAAGGCAGTGATTATTCTAAGTATTTACTTAATTGGTAACATAGTACGTGACATATTACAGCAGAAATCATGGGAACAGAGATAGGACAACAAAACAGGTTCTCTTTCAGAATGATACTTTTTTAAGTTAAAAAATGTTATTCTGCAAGATATTTTAGTGTGAACCACACAGACTGTGTTTACACTTACAAATACAGTGGCATAAAATCAATGCCATTCTACTGATTTGAATTTAAAACAGCAGAGACACTAGTCAACACTAGTCAAGTTTACTACGGATAATTCAGGAAGATACAATGGTAGCACAACAGTTTTTTAATTTAATGACCTCTGATGTTAGTGTTAACAGAGTTTAGGAAGTACGAGGTTCTCCTGTTATCCCTATATAATCTAGAATTAGATGTTTACAATCCTGGGCAATCCTCCACATTCTCCTTCATTTGTAAAATGTGACACCTCCAGATCTGAGAGGATATGAAGACTTAACTATAGGGGAAAAATGAGGACTCTTAGCTGGACAGAAAGTAAAGCCTGAATTATTAAAATGCATGGATGTATAATTGCACAGCATCCTTACTGACATGCTGCCTTAGTAAACCTAGGTGTCCTAGACATAATGCTTTTTACCAGTGAAAGAGACAACATGTAATACAAATCTTAATGTTAATCATCTCCTCTAAAAACTCATGAGGTATTTTTGCCTCAGAATGGCTAAAGGCAGGCAGATATTCAACCTCACTCTTCAAATTGCTAGAGACTACTTTTCAAAATCAATACCAGAATTATTTATACCTGTACCAAAATATCCAGTAGGATCTGAAGTATCTGAAGAGTATTCATCTTTCTTTAAACAAAGTGTGCAGCCTGTATACAAAGACTATACCTGTAGCAGACCAAAACTTGTGAAGTAGTACAGTAGCCAAATTCCAGAAAACAACATAAAGTGACTTTATGGCATCCCACATTCAGAAAATCTAATAACAAACACAAAATCATGTCTAGCAACCCGCAGCCCTAAAAGGCTGTGCTGGTCATAAGGTGCTTCACTTTCTTCTCAGCTAGGAGACCCACATACTAGGTCCTGCTTCACCATACCAGCCATAAACTATATAGGCAAGTCTTAAACGCAGGAAAAAACAGGAATCCGGATTTTTTGTGTCACCCAGCTGTATCCTGAAGCGCAGAAAGCATATACAGAAATCAGGACCATTATGCACCAGCTTAAATAACAGGAAAAGTAGCCATAAAATTCCCAAATTCTTACAGGCAGAGGTTTGGCGACTCCTATCTTAACTGTTCCTTCTGGGGCTCCTTTCAGTGCTTGTACTGCTTCCTCCAGGCTGCCATTTTCCAAGCTGATATCATTGACAAACATAAGCCGATCTCCAGGAGAAAGTCTGCCATCTTGCTCAGCCACACCACCGGGAACTAATGAGCGAATTAGAATTATAGTTTTTGATGGGTCAACAGGATCCTAATGAAGTGAAAAGGAAGAAAGACATTTCATTTTCTTTACTCCTTTTTTGTCTTGATAATTCTTACGCATGTACTCTTAATGACCCCCAACACAGCTCCAGACGAACCCTCTGCAGGAGCACAGACCCCTGTCCATGCTCCCCATGCATTTAGGCCTCCTCCTACTTTTCATTCTTAATTATGAAAACTATTACTCTTTTGCAGGTGGTGTTTCATCATAAATCTCCATCACAGAGTGCAGCCTGTACTGCAATGAGTAATTAAACTTAAAAATGCAAATAAACCCTACTGTAATGACACTGTGCAGATTTCATCCTCTCTTATACTTAGCTGCTTGTGAATACAGCCATGTAGTGCAGACTGGGGAAATGTTCACATCACTCTTTAGTGGAACAAAGGGCTTATTTCAAGAACCACCTTGTATTACATTGCACCAGATCTCAGTCAGCTAAGAAAGCACTTTTAAAGAGTAAAGTGCTTGTGCACGCCTAAAACAAAGAACCCTTTCCGTAAAACAAAACCAAAGCAAAAAAAAAAAACCCACAAAAAAACCCCACAAACTTCATTCAAATTCCCATCCTCCAATGCACTAATGCCTTATAAATAAACTAACATCAAACTCTAAGAATGGGAAAGTATGATTCCATTATAACAATTAAAACAGGTACAGAAATGTGTAATTCTTATAGAATTACATTGACAAGGAACACCAGTAGATGTTAATACTTCCAAAACAATTCACTTGGAATTCACAGGGCAATTCACTTGCAGGCACAGAAAAATATGAGAAATGAAACACTGTACAAGCTTTACTGATAGCAAAGGGATGAGAAAAGCAAACACCCACAAACTGGCAAGCAATTGCAATGATTTTCCATGCCAAAATGCTCATCTGGAAGGATGCACACCATAAAAGCAGCATCCAAAACTGCATGATATAGAAAATGCTGAAAGCAAAGGTGAGAGAGAAGAACAAAGGGTGGAGGTAGGGATGGTCTGGAGGAGAGAAGGAAGCTAAGACCACCCTTAACAATTTGGGGCAGTTAAAGCAGTAAGGAAAATATCATGGGGTAATGAAACACTTTATAAGTTGATCTACAGCTACTGTTGCTAGATATAGTGTTTGGATTTGAATACTGATGGCTTTGTCTGTGCTTTACAGAGTATCTACAATGCCATTTGAGATGACACTGCATATATTATTTTTTGAAAAAAACAAACAAACAAAAAATTTCCATTGTATGTGATTCTTACATCCCTCAAGTTTTTCCTCCAGTAAAGAATGATGTAAACTTTCCCACAGGCCTGCCATTGTATAAAACATGAGAAATACGTTAGTATAAACATATCCCTGACAGTCAGTGTTCATTGAAAAATTCTTAAAAATGTGACACATAAAGCAAAATATAAACAGAAATCTTACTGCAAATTTAGCTTATTACTCACACTCTCAGATGGAAACAGAACCTTCACTGACAAACTGAAATGTTTTAACCTCATCTCACAGGTGAGAACACAGGATAAATCACAGCCATTATAGTACAGAAAAAAACAAAGGTAAGTAAGTTTCGGAAAGCTATGTAGTCCTGTATGATAAAACACACACTTGCAAAATATGCACAACAACTTAACGTATTTCCAACAATCTTTAAAAAGCATAATGCTTTAAATAACCACATAGGCAACTACAGTTTGTGCCTATACTTCAGAAGAGGCTGAAACAAAAGCATGCTTTACTTTGTGCTGATACGGACTGCTAATACTCAAGCTCAGCTATGGAGTCTCACTGCAGAGCGTTAAGAGTAACACACTAAACCATAATCACCATATACACAGATACTTGACAATTCCTAAGTATTTCAAATTCATAAACTCCCCCGCTCTTCACATTTACCTGTGTGCAAATGCAAAATATTTATGTCGCATAGATTATTTCTAAGCACTGCACCATGGGAATAACCTCCACCGACAAGTGATCTCCAGATGAAAAGCACAGTGTTTATACTCCCAAAAACAAGATCCAGCAGAGACTGGTTAGACCATCAAACACCCTGGCAAAAAGCCTACACTGACCAGAAGGAAAATTACTGAACTCTGCTGAGAAATTAAAAAATATTCACTGTGACAGCTAGTAACAACTAGAGATATTTGTTGGAACCTGACCAAGTGCAAACAGGAGATAGACACACAGCTGTTCTGATACAGGGACACAACAAGAATCACAGCTTGAGATGACTGGGAATTTTGAAGTCAAACACAAAATTAATGAGGACATCTAGGCATATCCTAGATAGACAGCAGCTAAGCATGGGATTTCAGAATTACAGTCCTGCATTTTAGTAAATCCTGCTTTAAGCATATAAGTCCTTTATTGGATCTTACTCTAAACAAGGGCACCCTCACTGCAGATGCAAAATTTATGGCAAGATGCCTGAATAGTCTAAGACATGTACATCATCACAACTGAGGCATTAGAGGGTCAGCTTTCTCAAGATGCTAGTATTTTACTCATTAATTATTTTTCAGGATAAATCATTACCATTAGAACCTGTAAAATCATAGAACCACACAATGGTTTGGGTTGGAAGGGACTTTTAAAGATCATCTAGTTCTATTACCCAGCAGGGACTTCTTCCACTGGAACAAGTTGCCCAAAGCCCCATCAAACCAGACTTTTTACAGTTGCAATGATGAAATATCCACAACTTCTTTGGGTAACCTATTCCAGAGTTTTACCACTCTCATGAAAAATTTCTTCCCTTACGGTCAATCTAATTCCACCTTCTTTCACACTAGAACTGTAGCCCCTTGTTCTTTCAGTGTATGCCCTGGTAAAAAAAAAAAAAAAGTCTTCCTCTATTTTTTCTTACAAATCCCTTTTATACTGGGAAAAGCCACAATAAAGTTTCACCAGAGGCTGGGAAGAATGCCAGGTAGTCTTAGCCATGTTGGTCTTCTGTGCATTTCCTACACATGGGGATTAAGACGTCTTTTCCTTAGGGAGCTGCCTGTCCTGTTCTCCTTTATTCCTGAGGGCAGTTCATTTCCCAGGGAATCCTATAACTGATTTTTCAGACAGACGGAAATTCACTCTCCTGAAATTCAAGGTCTTCACCAAGGGCTACACTACTGCCTTTCCATAGAATGCATCCTAATTCATCTGAGGCACTTTACACATTTCCCTGCTGATTCCTAATACCTCAGCAACCCCTAGCAAACCCCTGTTACTCAAAATTCCATCATTTTTCCAATTTAAAGTTCCCCTTATAAGTTTGGCCAGCATGTTGGCAAAGACTCTTTTCCTAGACTTAGTCAAGTGAATTCCATCATTAGTTGTAACACAGTAAAAGGGATAAGCAATGTAGCTAGTAATGCTTGCCAGTAGTGACATCAATTTAGCTTCACTGTATTGGTTTCCATTAATATTTACCATTAAAATATTTACTTACTTCATACTGTGAGACCAAAATAATACGAAGTACTTTGTTTCCTACTCAAAGAAAGAAGTATAAAAGTTACCTGGTAGTCTAATATGCTAAATCCAAGTCCCATACTTCCTTTCTCCAGCTCAGTATGCTGTACTTCTGCTTCCCACATTGTGAAAGAAGAGCTCTGCATTTCTTCCATACTCTGAGCTGCAGAAATGTCCAGATCTTTTTCGTCTGTGTTCGAAGAGTCAATGAATCCAAGATCTACATGAGCCTGTGAAAAAACAGTCAACAATAAATGCCTGTGAATCTGCACAGACTAAACAATTCACAAAGAAGATAACATTCCTCTTAACACTGAGAAGGTGACAGCATTTAGCAGAGTAAGAAAACAGGTTTGATTAAGTTTAGCACAGAATTAATGCCTTTGAAACATATTATCGACTGCAAATATGAAAGGACTCTCTGGTAAAAGTATTTACAAAATGGAATTTCTCACAAACAAAAAACTTAAGAAAGTCTTGTTAGTATATGTGCTCAAATATAAAGAAAATATCTGTTATTAAATCGCATGCCTAAAAATAGGGTTTGCTCTAGACATAGTAGCACTGAGTGAGAACATCTGTAAAAAAAGAAAGGACATACACATAAACACATGTACATATACACACACATGTATATACGTCTTCCTTTCATTTCATAACAAAGCTTAGCAAAATTCAACTGAATGTTTTGCCTTGTCCAGAAGTTAAAACTAATTGTGTCTATTTTTTCATACAAATGCTATTGTTTTGTTACATTGAAAGTCATTTCTGCATGTTTATCACATCAGATTGCCTGGAGTTTTTAACTCATGAGTGACAGAAGCTTGCCAGACATTAAGTGGATGTTCATTTCTACTCAACACAACCCAGAAGTTGTGTTAAGTTCAAATCCAGCTGAAATATAAGCAGATTCTAAAAATGTCCACCTGCAGAACAATATCCACGTATCTGGGTAGATAGCGTCTCTAATGATTTTTGCACATGTCCTACCAGTATGTACACCTTCTTGTTGGCCTAAAGTACAGCTAATGAATACAATTTTCTTTTTCCTATTTATTTGGTTCCAAGTCATAAAAGATTAGAGAGGTATTTCTAATCTCAAAAAAGACCTCTTCATGTTTTTCTTCATGGAAATAGTCCCTTCTTTGTAATTTTTTTCGTTTCTTTTTTTTTTTAAATACCTTTTCTGCAAGCTGAACCTCAGATAGACTTAGACTCTCCAGTACTTCTGTGTGACTGACAGAGGGAGCCACTGGACGGCAGCACACCATTGTCACCTTAATTGGCAGTTCTTTCAAGATATTGACCACATCCTTGTGGCTTTCTCCAAGCAAAGAGATCTCATTCACCTCAAGAAATGAAGAATGCACAGTCTTTAGTAGAACAATCAACAAACATGAAGAGAAAAAAAAATTATCTAATCATTTTAAAATTATTTATATATATTTTTTACAAAAAGCTCAAATGGACATTTTCAACCTCCAGTGCCTACTCAATTTGGTGTTCAAAAGAAGCCACCAAGATATGTTTTGAGCTGGAGTGGCTCATAAGTTATGGGATGCCATCTTACAAACATCACATACTCTGTCACTTCATAGAACCCGAGTAAAACATGGAACACACAAATATGAAAACAAACAATACTAGCAGACTTGCATGGAAAAAAGTATATTAAGCATGAAAACATATGGATTATGTTGATTTCTCACAGTCATGCAAACCAAACTCACATCTTCATTCTATGAAAATAATTTAGAAAAGTAAACAAATGGGCGTTTACTCTCTTCACTGTAAGGGATATTTTTAGTAAACCTAAATGCTTTTGCTAGATATTCTTCTTTCATGGCCTTCAATTTTATCTGAAAAATCAGCCATGAGCTGAGATATGCAACTAAGCACATGTAGTCACGTAAAAATGCATAAGTACATATGAAATGACTGCTCAAACAATTCCAGTTATGGCTGGAATGAAGTTAGATATGCTACATTCCCTGAACTGTAACCAGTGAGAAGCAAATCACATCTCAAAAATCCTACTGAAAGCAGGCCAAGAAAAAGTAGAATTTTTTCTTACTTCCAGAAGCTCATCACCACTGAACAGCTTGCCACTTCGTCCTACTGGCCCCTCTGGTAAGACTGATCTGATGAAATGATGTCCCACTGTAGCTTCAAGGCTTATTCCTAGCCCACTGCTTTCACTGAATTTGCTAACTACAGCAACCTAAGAGATGAAAAAAAGAAAAGGTTACTTTGGACAAATTTGCAGCCATATCCGTAACATGCAATTTACATACAGGGAAATCATTGCTTCAGGAAAGAGAAACTAGAAATACTGCCATTTTTAATGCAGACTCTTAGGCTGCAAAAACATGTATCCTTATTAGTTTAGGTTTTTCAACAACACTGTTGAAAAATAGCAGTAGCAGATTAAAAGAAAGAATCCAACTTAAACTTTCCAGTACAATGAAAAGCACTGAGACTAAAAAAACCCACAAGATTAAAATTAAAATCTGCAGGCCACATTCAGTGAAGTTTATGCAATCACAAACTATTGGACTATTGTTGAAAGGAAACTATCATTATGGATTCACAGAGTGTAATCCAGGAACCATGACAGATAAAAACCTATCTGGAATAACACAACTATGTTGGCTCACGTGGATAAAAAGTGAGCACCACAGACCCATTCCTTAACCTGTCTTTTTGTGGTGATTCAGACTCTGAGGCAAAAACAACAAGAAAAAAAAACAAAAAAGAATACAAATTGAAACACAGTCCAATCCAATATGATTCATGCAAAATGGGAAGAGGCTCTGCATACTCATATTTGTATTTGTATAATAACAGGAAAAATGCTTGGATAAAATGAGAGTCTTGCAGCAAAAGCTGCAGTTTAATCACACATATTACTTCATCACGTGCAAGTGGGAAGTATATACAACAACGTGCCTAATTGTACATATTTCTGCAGAGACTATTTCAAAATTATACACCGAAGTGGTAAAGTCCTGAACTCAGATACTGCTTTTCAGCTGTATGTACAGTAAATGTCCTAGGCATTATTTCTATCATTACATTGAACAATTCATTCAGTATACAGAATGGGTAGGAGATTTCAAGATCTAGTTTGAATTTTGGCTTATCAAGGGAGCTCAGAAATTTATCACGAATACTGTTTTTTGTCTATTACACATTAACCTCATGAAGGCAGGAAATGTGTGAAACAATATCCATCGTAACCTAAGATACTTGTGATTATTTGTCTTAGTTTCTGCTGGGACTGAACTGTTTTTCTTCAGTGTCTGGTATGTTGCCATCTTTTGGTTCTAGGAGAAAAACAATGTTGATAACACACCAATGTTTACTGTTTGCTAAGCAGTGTTGTATAGAGCCAAGGCCATTCTTAGGAAACGGCTGAAGGAGCTGGGTGGGAACAGGATTCGGACAGCTGACTTAAACTGGCCAAAGGGGTATATCATACCATATGACTTCACACAGAAGGAGTTTTGAAGGGAGTAGGAGTTCATCTCTATTCTTCTGCTCAGGGGCTAGCTGGGCTTTGGTCAGGGGGTGGTGAGCAACTGCTTGTGCATCACTTGTTACATACATATATATAATTGTCATAATTATTATCCTTTTCTTTTTCTGTATCTTAGTAAATAGTTTTTTCTCAATCCATGAGTTCTACTTTGTCTTTTTGATTCTCTCCCATATCCCACTGAGAAGGGGGTGGAGATGTGTAAGCAAACAACTGTGTGGTGCTCAGTCACTTATCAGGTTAAACCACAACATTATTCTACCGACATCGCTACAGAAAAGAAAAAATATATGCAAAATTTATCCCCAAAATAAAAACACCTCTACAGATTAAGGGACATGTGTATAACTTTTATAAAGGAACAAATACATTATACACATATTTGTATGCGAACATAATAGGTGGACAGATTCAAGGGCAGTTAATAACAATTACTAGGTAATTACTAGGTAAATAAAGTTTACCTACCACTATTTCATAATTCGACCCCATTATCCTCTGCCATTTTGCCTTCATAGCAGCTTCTTCCGTAGCAGTTAGCTGGAAATCTAGAAGTTATTTCTGAGATTACTATGACAAAAACTAGAATATGCTGTTTATTTTATTTTGAAAGACACAAAGTTCAACCAAAACTTTTGTGTTAAATGGCTGGGAAGAAAGGAAACATTTAAATTAACCTCAGTGTTCAGAAAGACAAGCAGGAACAAAGTAAATGAAAATGACATACACGTCTCAAGCATTTGTTAAGTCAGACTTTATGTGGGCTGATCAGACTGATTCAGTGGGATGGCTGAAATATTTACAGATGTGATACTGAATCCTGCTCTTTTTGGACAGATTCTACATTTTATAGAGAGTAACCAGCGAAGAAGTTTCCAAACAAAATCTGGAAGTTTTATATTTTCAAAAGTCTAACCATGACTGTAAAAGATCTTTTAAACCTGCAAGCCCTAGAGGGCAGTGAGAGAACATAAGTGGCAGGGTTTTTTTTTTTTTTTCCCATTACATTCACTTAGGAGCACCCATACAAAGAGAATTAACTAGCTAAATAATAGCTAAAGAGCAACAATGAAATCATGACTGGAATGGAAGGAGGGGAGAAGAATCATAATGCTTTGAAAAATACAGTGATAGGCTAGACAGAACACTGCAGCAGCTCTTAGTTGATTGAAAGTTCATCTGCAAGCTGAAAAAATGGGAATTGTTTTCTCCTGCTTATTTTTTCTTCATTCAGACTGTTTAGATTCTAGGGCAGGAAACAAACAAGCAAACAAAATCCAGTATTTAGATTAAATAGTACGGCAGATTTAGTGGATTTCTACATATTCAAGCTCGTCAGCTATATGCTGTGCATAAGGTCAAGCATCCAAACTCTTCAGGTCTGAATGCTCACCAGTGGCAAAGACTAGAATCTTCATTAAAAGATTAAGGTCTGAAGTCACAGTGACTTTCCATAAGAATTTAAAGTGATTAACAGCCTCAGACAGTGTCATACATCTAAACAGAGCTCAGAAATACTATTAAAAATAAAGCCAGCTGCATAGGTGCTGTGTAGCACTCAAGTATGACATTACTTCCTCCAAAGCAGAGACCCTGAAGTATCTGAAGAAAATATCTTAAAAACAAATTCTCCAGCTATCTAGAAAAATGGAAAGCAGAAATTATAAGAAGACACAGAGAAAATATATCTATTAAAAAACTCATATGGGTGGATGTTTTTCAGCTTCTCTCAAAGCTCTGGAAACAAGAAAATGTTAGAAAGCACATCACAGCTGTCTCAATCATATGCCCACAGGTGAAATGCAGCACAGTGCCTTAACTGTGAAAAGAAAAAAAAAACACTACAAAACAAGAACTTCCATAAAAGGTATGGGAAAAACCATATCAGTATATCAGAACAGACTGAATTTCAAATACTATCATTGAACACAGGTTGAAGCGAATACAAGCTTGGGACTTTGTGAGATGGAAACTTATCACAAGAGGTTAAAGTCTCCAAAAGGCATGTTAAGGAATAAGGAGGTGAAAAAAATGAATGAAGAAGCTCAAGTGGAAATGTACGAATGGACTAAAACAAGAGATAAGTATGTAACAAAATCAGAATGTTTCGTGTGACATCTTTTGATAACTGTAATTGTTTTCAGACATATATAGTAGTAGTTGTGGAAGTATTTGACTTACGGCACTCAAGAGTACACAGGCTGTACACAAGTTCATGTATATTAATTTCTAGATGTACATCCCCAGTTTCACAGCACACATGACAGAAAGACACACAAAATGCTGGCCCTTAACATAAGCACAGCCAAGTGCATTTTCACAGAATAAAATAACAAACACTAGGAACCTGTTTCCTGCTGCTTAATGTCCTCTCTGATGTTTACCACACTGACACTGCATGGCAGCGATGAAGATCCCTGCTCTGTTTCACCGTTATCTGGAAAAAGAAGAAAAAGAATTTTGAGCTATTTTATGCATTCATCAACTTAATGCACACATCCCAGGGCACTGACTCCTCTTCCAGGGGACCAAAAAATCCATGTTTGGCAACAGAACATGGCATAAGGGTCCCAGAAGAAACACTGTATTTTAAAGGTGTTTTATCTTTTGTTCATGTTTTGCCTTCTTCCTGTGTTCCATTCTACCACCCTTATATCACCTCATGTTGTTTTTTGTTTATCTCCTTTTTTCTCTCTTTCATGAAGCACAGGAAGCTGACACTGAAAAATGAAAATGGTATAGACTTAAAGAATCTAGTACTCCACAGCTGACAAAGTTCTCACTTAGAAAATCTCTCCTGCTACGGAATTCCATTAGGTATGTTGCTGGCTGCCAGCTAGCTGTGTTGAACACCTCCACACAGGAGAAATAGCACTTTCTAAGCATTTCCTCTATCATTTCTGCTAAAGATAGGAATGAGAGGATGCCATACAGAGAATACATTACTACATCTTCCAAAACTTTATGCAGCTTGGGTATTATGATTCAGTCTATGAGCTGTACTATCTGTCTATTGGTATCAGCACACAGCATAAGTAGCTGAAAAGAATCCATTTATCATCCAGCCTCCATGTGGACATTCTATTCAAACACATGGACTTTCAAGATCTGGCGCATGTACTTCAAGGTACACACAGTGTAAGACTGAGCTTCACAAATTACATCTCATCATGAGCAAAACTAGTATTTCCCATGCCTTCTGAACTTTGTTCACAAATACAATTAATGGCCTATCAGATTATTAATAACTTATACATTTAAGCAATTTCTGTCATACCTTAAGATTGTGACACAGACATGTAAGGGTAAAAGGAAGCAAGACTCGTTTTTCCCAGGGCGGAGAGTACCTCTGCTTGCTTTCCAATGCCTCTATCACCCTTTGGCACAAATAAAACACTACCTGCCTACTCACTGTTCAGACATCTACAAGATCTAAGTCTTGAAGGACCTCAGCTGGTAGCAGTGCAGAGCTTTCAATATTTACTTTGAAAATGTAGAAAATAATACCACTGTTTCTAAAAGATGACCAAATCTGCAAGAGATCAAATTTTCCACTCATGTATAGCACCAGGAACAGCTACCCAGAATGAATCTAGTCAACTTTATTTCCAGTTTCTAACTGAGAAGAAAAATATTTCAAGCCAAGTTTAAAGCAAAGCCAGTTTTAATTACCTTTGGCTGTGTCACTGTCCACTGTTTGTAACATTAAGTCCCTCTCAACAGTAGCACTGAAGTCCTCCTGGGGCTGAATATAATTTTCCTGCTTAAGCCCTCTTCTGATCAAAGTGAGCCGAACTGTTTGTCCGGTGTGTCGCAAAACATCAACTGCTTGCTGGTTAGTAAAACCCTGAAGATTTGTTCCATCCACCTGAAGGATTAAGTAGCTTATTAGCAGAAAGACGTAAAATGTCCAGAGTAAAGCAAATCTGTCAGTGCCTAGCGTCTGTCAGAATACATAGCAAGTGGAAGAACAAGAACAAAAGCCTGGAAGACATATAAATGTTCAACACACTAACCACTTTCACTGGAATACTCATTAGCTAGCTACCAACCACTACCACAGCAAAGATGGGAGAAGTACTTTGGGTGCCTGTCACAATGAGGCCAAGCAGATATGCTCTGTGAGCTGGAAGAAGATATAGCAAGTACTATTCAAGGTGCCCCATACAGCCTGCCTGACTGCTCCAAACACCCCCACCTCCAAGCAGGAACTACTTAGGAAGAAAAAAACCAAGTATTATAAACAAACCAAATAAATAATACACAAACCAAATAAATACAGCCATGGTCAGGACAGCTAGCTAGAGTGGAGTGAGGAGGAACACATGCATTCACTGTAACAGGGAGAACTACAAAGCAAAGTAGTTCTTGGCTCAGATAATCTCAGACACGGGGAAGTCTGTTACTGAACTCAGTGAAGTTTCATTTCCCTATCAAGCACTGTACCAGTTGTTATTTATAGTCCAGTATTTTGCTGAATATAGTTTGGGATATTTTGAAAATATCCCATTACCTCATTAACTCAGCTTTGTTTTCTGAATACTTTGGAGTTGCTCAATTTCATCCCACTGGTCCTGGTATACACAACTTTTTATTCTTCTTTCTGTAAGCTCCATTATATCCTATTTTTTCTCCATCTTACTCTTCCAAACCTGTAATGTCTGAAATACCTACAAGCAGCACTACAAGCCCTTACCCCAGTAATTGTTTGGGACTATCTATGCGGCAAACATACTCCATTATTGTAATTCCCCCAGAAAAAAAGAATAGCTCCCCTTTCACCTTAATCATTTTCTTGCCCTTCTCTGAACTACTTCCAACTCTGACATCCTTCTAAACATAAGGTAATTAAAAATAAGCTGGGACTATTTAATGTTCCCACTACGTCTAAGTAAACGATATTTTTCCCCTTTTATATCTGCAGTAGCAGAAGAAGTCAAACATTGTGTTGATATGTTTCATGCATTTGAACTCAACATTTAAATAATTATAAATATTGTATTTACTTCCACTGACAAACATGAAGGAACATTCCTACTTAGATTATTTGTTGTTAGTGCTGCCTTCACTATCTGCAAGTCTGGATGTAGGACATGAAAATATTTTTTCTGAAAGTCTAAATTCTTAATATCATTTTAATAACATATGTTAAAAATCATATTGAAAATAGTTGCATAATTTTATCAAACTTTGAAATTCTGCCTTTACTAACCAGTTTCAACAGTCCTACTGATGAGATACATGCATACGCACAGATTCCCTTAAGAAACAAGAGTTACATGCAGCATAATCAGAAAGCCAATGTAATTGACTACTCAGTTAAAAAACGATTTACCATTTCAGTGACAATCTTAAAGGTTTTAAGCAAGTATTATATGAGCATTTTTTAAGAACTTGTTTAAGTATAGAACTTTGCAAGCATTTTCATTTCTTTGCTTACTTACAACTATAATTTGATCTCCCACATGGATTCTCCCATCATGTTCAACAGCGCTGCCTTTTGTAATGCTTTTCACAAAGATACCAGAAGGTTCTGGGATGAAAAAACAGAGCAATTTACATTAACTAATAAATTAAAGAAACAGTTTAAATAATGCAAATAATCTACTACTAGAATCATCAACAGAGAGAGAAAAGAAAGAAATCACAACTGACAGGTAGGATAAGGAAAAGATATTAAGAAAGTACATGCTTTAAGTAAAACATATATAGAATTATTTTCCTAAAAGATGAGTCTCATTAGGGCTAGCTTTCATTGGACATGGTTTTACTCAAAATCTTACAACTCCAAATTCCCACTGGTTTCTAGAAAAATATAAAAATTCTAATTTAATTTAATCTAAATGCCAAAATCAACACTGACAAAAAAAATGGATCTCCTTTTCTTGGTTAGACTTAAATTTGAAAGGCAGAAAATCCTGTTTGGGTACACTCATCTGGTGAATTCTGTATCCTCTGCATACTTAGTATGCTTATGAAACTGCACGCTTGGGTAAACAAATGCAGAATGCTATAAACAAGCAGGACTAAAATGTTTGCTTGAACCAGCTTTTCATCACAGTTGTAAATCACTATTTGATCCAATAAAAAATAAACAGATGAGAGACAGAAGCAGAAAAAAAAAATCCAAACCTCAAATCCAGTTTAGACAATTACTGATTTTGAATCAGAAAAAAAAAGTTAGATAGATAAAATAACCATGGATTTAAAAAAAAAAAATCCAAAAAGCAATTTTGAAAAAAGAATCAGTTTCAGAAAAAGAAAACAAAAATCTGAATCAGCTTAATCTCAGCAAAGAGAAAATATCTGGATATCCTACATGGATGATTGCAGTATTATATATAAAATCAATACCATGAATTGGTATGAAATGAAGTCTCATGGTCACAGCCCTATAAATGGGTTTTAACAGCTGTCAAGATATACTAGTGCCTTCAAAGACCTGAAGACTTTACTCATTTAGCCTGGATATGACAAAATTTAGCAAAGAGGAGGGCTAGATTTCTGGTTTGCTCTAATTACTATATTCAACTTACGAGGAGTAAGACAAGGAGTATGTTTAAATTATGAGAATGACAACTGTTTTCTGGTTTTTATTAATTTGTTTTCCCAGGTTTTGTGAATAATTAAATGGCTCATCTTCCTAGTTTCCAAGCACCTTTATATCCTAACAGCTGCACAGTAAGAAGACAAACTGTTATTTGTCAAGTTAAAGACAGACTTAACTACAGTCCTCATTGTCCAGCAGTTTTATTGATGATTCTGTGACATAAAATTGCTCTTTACCTAATTGTTAAGTCATAAAATTAAGGATGCTCAATTAGCACCTAAGGCATGAAGATACTGTAATGCAGTCACACATAACATCATAATTTAAAATCTATTCAGCTGAAATATGCTGTGACATCTATCACACATTCTATGATTTTATTTGCCTTTTAAAGATTTTACTGGAAGATACTAAAGAGCATACTTAAATCAACCATGACCATTCAATCTTACAGAATAGATTGTTTAAATTGCTTCAGTTTCTCGAAGACAGCTAATTATGCCAACAATAGGCAACATATCTACCCCAAAATTTTCCTAACAATATGTATACAAGTAAGAGTCATAACCATAGCAATTTGAGAAGGTTTATGGCATATTTGAAAACTGTCCCTTCTCAGCTGTTTTATTTGCCATATCCTTCTAGGGACGCCACAGAGAGTTCTGAACCATTATTCTGAAAATTGCAGTTGAAATTACATCATAAAAATACACAACTGTACGTGAACACTGATGCACTTAATTATTCATATTAGTGTGAATTTGCAAGCCAATGAATAAGCTAACCTAAATCTGTAACAACACAAGAGATCAACAAACACTGAGTACAATCAGAGGTCACTGAAAGGAATTTTTGATCTGCTAGCAATACTATACACGCTACTTTAAAAAAATTTAAACGTCATAGTAATACTTCATAAAACTCATCAGAATGCTAACATGTTCTTTTATAAGAGTCTTTAAAACTGAAAATCTGATTTTAAAAGACCAACCAGTGCTCATAAAAGTGGCTCAATCTACTTTAGTAATATTTTTTGAGAATACAATAAGCACAAGCTTAAGTCAAGAGTGAATTTAAAACCTAATTAAAAAAAATAATTTGGATTTTTATAATGCAAACTGATTACTTCTAAACTGAATCTCTTAAAAAAGAAAAATAATTCTGTTTTCTTTAAAAAGGTATTAGATGATTAAGAAATGTCATCCAAAAAGTAAAGTTACATGCATTAAAATTTAATGCAGCTGCACCTTACTACATGATAAGTTGTATAGCAGACTGCAGGAATCTATAATTACCTGATGTTTTGTCTCCAATGTAACCAGCTATAGTTATTCCTAATCCCTGGATGTTTTTAGTGAGTTCCACGTTAAACTTCTCTCCTTCTTCACAGCTATTTACAGAAACATCTGCCTGATAAGAAAAATATAAAGAAAGCTTGTAATATTAGACATAGACATGAGGGAAAAAAAAGGGTACAAACTTTCTTTTTGCTCTTAAAAACAGTGAAGTTAAGCATAGGTAACACGTCTAATCGTAAAGTAACACAAGTTGTGCCTTCTCCAACTCAATGCCCCTCGGATATTACTATTACTCTTCAGCCTATAAAATCATTTGATGAGTAAAAATGACTAAAATTTAAAAAACTGAACAACAAACCTCTTCTACAGTAAGTTACACAAATGTCAACGGTTTACAGGCTGGTTTGGCCCGGTGCCGTGACTAATGGGCCGGAGGGACCCACAGACCCACGCCCTGGGAATGGGAAAAGGGGAAATGGGGAAAGGGTAAGGAAATGGGCCTAGAAACAAAACAGCAGAAATGATCTGAGGAGGAAAACTAATTTACTAAATAAGATATCGGAATGCAAGATAACACAATATAATACAATATAATACAATGTAATTGGAATTGAGGCTAATAAATCAAATAAAACCAGAGAGAGTGTCCAAAAACCAAAGGCCTTACTCCAGTGCTGAAGGCGAGATGTCTAGGGAGCAGTGACACTGCTGGGACAAGCAGAAAGAGACAAAAGAGAACGTCTCGTGATATGGAAACAGTTTTATCTCTCCCTCTGAACGGAAAACAGAAACAGAACAACACAAAGTTCTCTGGGGTGTGTAGTTCTCTTCTGAGACAGGTATACCTGGAAATATCAACAATTCACAGAACTGGGGCATTAACTCTTTAACTCCCAGTGCACTACATGATGTTATGATAACAAAAATCATAAAACCGTGACAACAAACCATTTTTAAATACCATATGATGTAGCTTACAACTCTTCTGGGACTTCCTAAAAAGAATTTTTGAGTGTCATCTTCTTAAAAATAAATTATTTTCCTATTTGTATAAATTCCTGTTCAATAACTACAACTATTTTTTCCTGTGCATATAAGTTTAAAACAGAATTAAAGCTATTTAACTGAGGCAATTATTTTTCTTGCTCTTTGAAAGACTTAAAATTTCTTTTTTAGACAGTAGCAAAGTTCCAGTTAGCTAAATAATGACAACTTCCACTAACATCTACTGCATCCCTCCAAATTTCCACAACACAGAATATCAGGGCAAAGAATTCATTTATTTTTTGTTAATGAAAGCATCTATTACAGGACAATGCATATTAAATTATCATTTCAATAATAATGCTTTAACAGAAAGCAAAACACAAACAAAACTTAATCTGAACATTAAAAAACATTTTTTTCAGAAATTTTCATCTTTCAGCTATCTGAAGTGTGTACTTACTATCCACTTCCACAGCTGATAAGTGTCAGTGTATGGCTATGTGTTCATACAGACATCAGTACTTACACAAATATTTGAAATGGCTATTCATAAACACAGTAAAAATCTATAATGAACCGTCTATACTCCTATTTTATTCTGTCTCTTCTGCATGATAAGCAGGCTGTTCAGCTTCTTCCTCCCCTCCCACCCCTCACCTCCCCCCCAAAAAAGGATACTTCAGGAGAGCTACGATGCTACTTGCCAAAAGAGAATCTGACTTATCTGATTTCAGTTCTTTATCTGAAAAATTCCATCTGAAAATACAATCAAAGGAAAAATAACATCTATTGCTTTAACTACCTCTTCACAATTTTGGAGGAACATTATGCAGGCATTATTAACCACAAGAGCACCACGTAGTCTTCAGCCACTATGTTTTTGTAAGGAAGAAGCAGACAAACCAAGGTGTTTCATCATCTTCACTTCACTGACGCTTAATACCCAGATCCAAATTGCTGAGGCTTGCAGCATCATTAAGTGAGTGCTCCCTCCTCCGAGAAGAAGACTTCAAGCAGGCAAAAGTAGTTTTAAAACAGCCTGCTCCTGACAAGAGTGGCGTACCAGGGACAAGGTATTAAAAACAAAGGAAATGAAGAGGAAGGTGGCAAACAAATCAGGCCTTTTGGGGGCTTTCAGCTTTTTTTTCAGTGCTGCAAATTCTACAGATCCTGCAACTGGCCTCATTCTGTAACCACAGAAAAGCAAATGCTGAAGAAATATATACAGATGAATTATCAAATTCAACTTCCTTTCTCAAATTGTCACTTTACAGGTAATGAATAGGTCAAATATTATTCATTCATTATTCAACTTGACAGATGTTAACTGGGAACACCACACAGCTTATACAAACAAGTCCAGGAGGTTTCTAAAACACCTTGATGACAACTTCTTGGTACAGGTACTAAGGCAGCCAGTGAGGAAAGGTGCCCTCCTAGATTTGTTGCTTGTGAACAGAGAAGACCTCATTGGCAGCCAGCATGGCCAGAGTGACCATGAAGTAGTTGAATTTAAATTCTCTGGTGATAGGAGGAAAACTGACACCAAAACCTCAACCCTGGGTATGGGGAGAGTGTATTCCAGGGTGCTCAGGGAACTAGTTAGGAAGGTCCCCGGGGAAACTCCTTTTAAAGCCGCTGGAGTCCATCAGTGCTGGTCACTTCTTAAGTACCACCTCCTGAAATCTAAGAAATAGGCAATTCCATAACATCAAAAGTTAAGGAGGCAGGGCATAAGGTCAGCTTGGCCAAACAGGGATCTTCTTCTAGAGCTTAGAAGGAAAAAGAAAGTGTGCGGCCACATGGTAAGACTACAGGGACACTGTTTGCCTTTGTAGGGAGAAAATTTGTGCATCTAAAGCTCAGTTTGAGTTGAAGCTGGCCAATATAAAAAATAAAAAGGGGTTTTTAAAATATGTTAACAACAAAGGGAGGACCAGAGAGAACATTGGCTCATTTCTTGATGAAAACTGTCACCTTACAAAAGGGACACTGATGAAGCAGAGATGTTTAATGCCTTCTTTGCCTCTGTATTCAACACTGATAATGGGCTCTGGGACCGCAGAGGCCCCAAGTTGGAGGACTGTGATTCTGGTAACAGTCAACTCCCAGCCCACTTTGAATCGGATGCATATAAATCCACAGAACCCAATGGGATCCATACCGGGGTTTCCAGAGAGCTGGCCAAACGTCATCACATGAGACACCTCTCAAGTATTTTTCAGTGGTTTGGGAAATTGAAGAGGTCCCAGCTGACTGGAAGCTGGCAAACATTGTTCCAATTTACAAGAAGGAAGACCCTGGTAATTACAAGCCTGTTACTTCAGTGCCTGGTAAAATTATGGAGAAAACTATGCTGGGAGTTATTGAAGAACACCCAAAGTGCAATGAGGTCATTGGTCACAGTCAACACAGGCTCATGAAGGGAAGGTTCTGTTTAACTAACTTAATTTCCTTTTATGACAAGTTCACCCATCTACCTGACCAAGGGAAGCCAGCTGACGTTATCTTTTTGGATTTCAGTAAAGCTTTTGATACCGTTTCCCACAGTATCCTTCTGGACAAAATGTCCAGCATATACCTAGTCAAAAACATAATGTAATGGGTGAGCAACTGGCTGAGAGGCTGGGCCCGAAGGATTACAGTAAATGGAGTTACACCAAGCCAGCATTCAATCACCAGTAGGACTCCTCAGGGCTCTATTTTACGGCCAGTTCTCTATAACATCTTCATAAATGACGTGGAGGTAGGACTAGAAGGTGTTTTGACTATGTTTGCTGATGATACTAACCTAAGAGGAGCTGCTGACTCCATCAAGGGTGGAGAGGCCTTGCAGAGAGATCTAGACAAATTAGAGAGTTGGGCAATCACCAACTGCTTGAAGTTTGACAAGAGCAATGGCCAGATTCTGCACCTGGGAAAGGGCAACCCTGGCTATACATAAAGACTGGGTGATGAAATGCTGGAAAGCATCCCTGCTGAAAGAGGTCCAGGGATCTTGGTTGACCACAAGTTGAATATTAGTCAACAGTCTGTCCAGGCAGCCAGAGAGGTCAACTACACCTTGGAGTGCACCAAGCATGGCATTCCTAGCCAGTCAAGGGAAGTGACAGTTCTGCTCTACACTGCAGTGACACAGCCTCACACTGAGAACTGTGTGTAGTTTTGGGCACCACTGTACAAGAAGCACATTAAACTATTATAGAGAGCCCAGAGGAGGACTACAAAGATGGTGAAGGGTCTAGAGAGGAAGACCTATGAGGAACGGCTTAAGTACCTCTATTTGTTCAGACCAAAGAAGAGGAGACTGAGGGGAGACCTCACCACAGCCTACAGCTCTTCACGAGGGGAGCGGAGGGGCAGCGCTGAGCTCTGCTCTCTGGTGACAGTGACAGAACCCAAGGGAACAGCATGGAGCTGCATCAGAGGAGGGTGAGGATGGAAACCAGTAAAAGATTCCTCACCAAGAAGGTGGTCAGGCACTGGAATGGGCTCTCCAGGGAAGCGGTCATGGCAGTGAGCTTGTCAGTGTTTGAGAAGTACCTGGACAACACCCTCAGTCACGTGGTCCAATTTTTAAGTGGTCCTGTGTAGAGCCAGGAATTGGACTCATTATGGATCATTATGGCTCTCCTCCAACTAGGGATATTCTATGATTCTATGACTACTGTTCTCTACCTCCCTAAAACCAGGCTTTGCAACAAAAGTGGAAATGATCCATATTGTTGAGATTTTGAGCTAATAAGACATGATAATGTTTAGAGTATTTTTAAGTGGCTGACAGTTGTAGGGGAACCACAGCTAGTCTGAAGAGTAACAGTACAGAGAGTACAATCAACAGCAGAGGAATAAGGGAATAAGCATAGCAGCTGGCTTTTTTTGAAAGATGACTACCAGATGAGCAATGCCTGGTGATGCAGGAAAGTAGTAGTTCCTGTGTTCTGACTGGCTCAGGGAAGAACTGTCTGAAGGACATCTGTAATGATACAGACATAAAAATGATTCTGAAGAGAAAAAGTAGAAGTAGACAGTGAAATGCTACAGAACCAGCATGCTCTGAAGAAAAAATTACACTGACTCTTTCCAAAGTATTACTGCAAAATCACAAGCCAATGGTTAATCAGCCCAGAAGTTATTCAGGTCACATCTTTATTCCCAACCCTGCATCCTAGAAGGATTCAAGCATGCAGTTCCTTGCAATGTGGACTGATGACATTTAAAATCTCCCAGAGAGTAAGACAAAAACACTGCTATTGAGAATAAAAATGCTGACTTTTGAGAACATAAGCATGAAAGACATTCAATCAGATAACAAAATAAAATTATGTTTGAAGTAAAAGTTTACCACAAGTATATTTACTGTTGCTTACTTGTTTCTCTGATATTGAGATGGGTACTGGAGTACCTGGTGGAACTGCTGGTGGAGGTGGTTCTTCAACAGGACCTCTTGCAATTACCAGTTTCACCCGATTTCCACACTGCCTCAGAACTTGTGCCACCTGTTCACTGCTCATTCCAGTCAAGTCAGTATCACCAATTTTCAAGATGTGGTCTCCGCTACACAATCTCCCATGCTGGATGGAAAAAATAAATAATGAAGTAACCACCCTGCAATTTCTCCCATAAATAATAAAATGAGGGAATGACTACATGGCTTTAGTAACTTTTAATACATATGAACCAGAGATTTTTTGAATACCAAATCAACATCCTGATAGCATGGTAAAAGACAAGTGTGTTACCTAATGGCACACTAATTTTACTAGAAATTTCTCCAAAAATATCTAGGACATTCTTTATTTAAGCAGACAATCACCTAAGTGTGAAAAAAAAAGCACATAGTTATGGCTACCACCTGCTAATATGTAACAGTTGGTAGTTTAGAGAAATCCAGGTTCCATTTCCAAACACAGCATAAAAAGGCATACTCAGCTTTAAGATTCTATTTAAAAAACAGCACTCCGAATTAATCAAAACTTAAAATAAAATATACTTCCCTCTTAGTGTGATCCAGTTAGTTACATTGCTTTACACTTCTATTTATTTAGGTTTGTTCTTCTATTTAACTAATAACAATGCTTCACAGGAATTTAGCCCATAGGGAAGTATAGAAGACAAACTGATCTCTTTGCTCAGGGGCAAGCTCAAAATGGGCTCTGATAACCACTTTCACTTCATTTGAACCGCCCAACCAGAATCAAAGGTAGCTACATAGCCTACGTTCTAAAGCAGACCCATGAAGATAGATGCCTGCTCTAACCCTATGTAAGCTCAATGGGGAGATGTAGAATCATCATTCCTTTTACCTCCACGTGCAGAGCAGGCAAAATGTTTACTGCTTCCTTGGACTACAACTGGTATATTCACGAAAGAATTAGAGGTCTAAATGCAAGAGCACCAAACCTACAGCAAGTGTGAAAAAGTGATCTGGAGCCTAATCCAACTTTTATATTCAAATGCACAAATTCCTTGCACCAGATAAACCTTTACTAAGGATAAGTTTCACCATGTGCTCTCTCCTTCCTACGCTTAGAAGTAAAAAGCTAGCATTAGTTAGTATGAGTATAAAAGTAAAGAGAAACTTCACACTGTACTGAATGAGAAATAGAAAGGTTGGTTGAATTTACCTGATCAGCTACCCCTCCTGGGAGGATGGTTTTAACAATCACTCCTGTTGACTTTCCACCAACTATCCCAAATCCCAAACCTGAGCCATCATTCACCAACTCTATGGTCTCCACATGCTGCCAGTGAACCTTAAAGAAATAAACATTAAATTTGCAAATGATAAAAATAAGGACTTATGTATTAACACTCACAAACATTTTCTCTTATTTCTCAAGTATGTTTTCAAATAAAGAAAGGTAGGAGGAAGGGTAGTGAATAGAATAGAACAGTTTAGTTCAGTTGGAAGGGACCTACAAAGACCATCTAGTCCAACAGAAAAAAAAAGTTAAAACATATTAATGTGAGCATTATCCAAACGTGTCATAAACACTAACAATCACAGGGCATCAAGCATCTCACTAAGAAGTCTGTTCCGGGGTTTGACTACTCCCATGATAACGAATTTTTTCTGATGCCCAGTGTGAACCTCCCACAGCACAGCTTTGTGCCTTGGCCACACATCCCGTCATCAGTTAAGTGAGTTGTCATCAGTTAAGTAGGTCTAGCCTCTCATGAACTTGATTGCTGAAAGAATTTATAAAACAATCTATGATTGTCCACCTCCTTGTCAGTGAGAAAAAATATACTACTGCTTCTAGGAAACTTCACGGAACTGGAAGATAAAACCTTCAAATATGTGCTTGTCCAAACCGGGAATCAAAACACATTAGAAAGTATAAACCCCATTTAAATGCTAAGACTAAACACAGCAGTAGATATTGCAAGTTATGTATTAACAGAATTTCTCCCTGATTTCAGGGTTCTCTGATGTCAGCAGCACTGCAATGAAATAACTCTGATTGTAGGCTTCATTTTGTGGCAGAAGTATAACTGTTCTGAAAGACAAACGGTAGTTCACACCGCACAGTACTGAACAGATGACTGAAATGTTCATGGTATTGTTTAGTATAAGAACCAATCGCATCATAAACTCATCTAAAATTTAAAACCACAGCTGGTGTTCCATCAGGAAGGACCTCAAAAATAAAGTGTTATTTTGGAATAAATCAAGATACTGCAAATATAAAGCCATGTGGTACTTGTTTAGTATCCACAGTCTTAACATAAGCCAAAGATAACAAAGCAAATCCCAAACAAAAAAGAAGGCTTCAAGAAAAGCTACTTTTCACAAGCAATTGGAAACAAAAGGAAATGACTAGAAAAAACATGCATAACAAAAAGAATGAATGAGTTGTGGCAGGTTTAAAAGAACAATTTTCAAGAGGCAGAAAATGTTTGGGAAATACAGAGGAAAAAGAACAAAAAGAAAGAACTATGCAACAGGGATACTGCAAGACAGCAGGCCTTTCCTGTGTGCTGACAAGAAAGGGTTATCTGATCTGCAATATCTCTGCACACATAAGGAAATAATTCTGAAATTTTGTCACCAAATGTTTTATGCTAATGGTTAAAATAAACTAAGATAGTTGATAGACCACTCCATATACCTCCAATTACACACTGCCTTAAAGAAGACTCAAGACAACTGAACAGTGAGATCCAATGATATAACCCTGGGGGGAAGCAAAAATGTGTCAGCCATTCCATGAGGAAGATACTAGGAAGGGAGAGGCATAGCATTACTGTGTTTTTGAGCTATCTTCTCTTCACCTAGATGTGTAAAAGCTTTCAAAAGCAGCAGAGCTGATTTCTGTCCGTCCTAAAGTGTGTCCCTACCTATGGCATTTTGATAGCTTCCTCTGTTGCTTTATTGGAGACCCACTGCTATAACAGAACTGAGCTGGTTGTGCAGATCAGAATGCAATTCCACAGAAATTTCTTTTTGCCCACACAGAAGGGAAGAGAGAAGAAGAGATCTTGTTTACTGCTATCTTAAAACAGAACTTTATACAGGAATGTAAGTATGCTCTATTTGCAATGATGGAGATACAGGTCGGCAGATGGAAAGAAGGAATATGGCCAACATCAAGAACACCACAGCAAGGCTAAGTATTTTCTACTCTTTGCATGGGACAAAGTAACAAAGATATCCAGAAGAAAAATCTACAGATGAAAAAATATACAAACAAGTTACAATAAAAAATCCCAAAATATTAGATGACCTAAGTACATACATGCCCAGAACTGAATACACAGACATTTGGGGTATACTCACCGGGTTGGAATGGGCTGAAACTGTGCTAGCAGCAGATGGAGACCGGGAAATTACAGGACTGATGAGCTGAGGGAAATTGCCTCTGGCCACAACTAACTGGACATTATCTTTTGCTTTCTGTAGGATGCTGATAGCCTGTTGATGTGTAATTGTCTGATCAAGGGCTTGTCCATTAATAGCAAGGATTTGATCTGCTTCCTTCAATTTTCCATCTCTGTCACGTATGCATCAACAGGGAAGGGGGTGAAAAACCAACCAAACAAGAAAAATCAAAAAAGTGTTGCCACAGTAATTATAATATTTTGACAATTTTCCAGTATTTTTAATATCCTCTTCTCTATTTCAACTACTTTTTAATCTTTCCCTGCAGTTCTGCTGAAAGGAGCTGATGTAGCACCCTGGTGATTGCTTCCTTTGAAGCTAATCCTTCTGCCACTCTCCCCTGGCTGCTACCCCCTAGCTAGCTTTCTTCTCCCTGTACCCCCATCCGAGACTAAGCGTATTAGATCTCAGTCACTCCCAAACATAGCCTGGGAACTTACGTTTATTCTCAACTTTGAGCCTCTTGCTTAACAGACCAACTGCTCTACTTTGTTCAGTACACCCATTCTGAATATTCATCAAACCATGGACCGGAACACACTTCCATCAAGATGGTATGGAAACTAGTTTTGTTTTGTACAAACAGAAAAAAAGGGGAAGGGGGGTGCACAGAGAAAAACTGAAATAAAATGATAGAACAGATCCCTTTTAAATGAGAAAAAAAAAGACTTGAATACATTATAGTATAATTCTTCACTTTCTGACAAAGGAATCACTACTGTAAAACTACACACTGAGCCCTTCCCCAGACCTACCTCAAAAGAACTGTATGAACCCTAGAAATACAAGCTAACGTCTGCCTCCTTCACTGCTTCTATTTGTTCCACTACAAATCAGAAGAAACACTGGCCATGTCTTTAGTGTCTTAAAGTGGCAGTGCTTCACAAAACAAAGGGCAGTACTAAGAACAAGAAACTATATTACACCAGCTTCTATACAACAAGTACTCAACAACATTCACAAAAAACACCATTTAGCTTTAACACATAATATTTTACTTGTGAACTTAAACTATTTGTCAGAGTGCTCTGGAATATTCAGTATTACCAGGACCTTTCTGACCTATGAGTCTATGACAACTATTGAATAGTTCTCTTCTTGCCAGTACATCAGGCAGGACTTGTTTCAGGGACAAAGGTCTCTCAACTCCTCTGTACCAGATGAGGAGTAAAAGCAAATGCCACTTGAAAAGGTGGGAGGGGAAATGCAGAAAAGGAGGATTTAGGCAAATAAAAAAATACTGTAAGGACATATAGCAACAAAATGATACATCCATCTCCTACAACACACAAACTGTAACGCAAAGCAGATCTAACCAGCAAATTAGCAGAGAAGGGATATAGGGTGTTGCAGAACAACACCCTAGTCTGCAATGAACTAGTATTGCTGACATTCACCAATAAGTTTGTTTGCTTCCTAGAACTGTTCTTACAGCAGAAATCCTTTTCTTTCAACACCGCTTGCAGAACCAGGATTAACGTCTAAAGCACACTATCTACAAGCTATCATTATTGGTGAGTTTCTTGTAGCACCAGCTGAGTACTTCTTTTTAAGAGCCTGAAGATGACAGGTAAAAGTTTCTTGACTTAAAAGCTGGATTTCTTACACCTGCATAGTGGGGTATACTTCACAAACAGTCTTACCAATTGCAATGGGTTTTTTTAGCACTAAGTTATTTTTCAGCCAAGGATGGTAATACCTGTATTTCAGTTTTAAAAGCCATGATAAGAACTGTAGCCCTCCTGATGAAAGGGAGATACTATAAGCAAACAATGAAGAAACTACATCTGAGTAAAATTCAAGCACAAATCATACACTGTGTTATTCCAGAATTACAAAAACTGCAGTAGTGAGTAATGCTAGGCTGCAAGGCTCAAAATGCAAGTGAAACACATGCTCGTACGACAAATACACCAGCAATAACACAATTCAACTGTAGTGTGACATTAACACTTATCACAGTAAAATATTTCAGTTGTCATCTTACCTATGTGCCACACTTCCCTCCTGGATTTCTTGCACAAATATTCCTAGTTCTCCTCTGTTTTCACTCTTGAGTCCCACAACACTGAAGCCCAGGCCACCACTCAGAGGCTTAGTAAGCTCAATTGTCTCAACGGGACGACCCTGCTCAGCAAAAGAAATAAAAGGGTACAGATATTAAAAATGTCAAAGAGCAGAACTAATGTGGCAAACAACTTGTTAAATGAATTCTCAATTTGATTGCTACAGCTGGACAAGGCTATATAAAGCTAGTAACTGAGACACAGTTCTTCAGTTCTGGAATCTATCATATTAGAAAGGTAACAATTATAAAAGATTTGAGAGACAGAAGAGGAAAAATCAGTTCAATACAGAGTTCAGGCTCAACAGTGACAAAACCAGGATATACAGACCTACACAGGACAACTTTGATGCAGGACAAGAAATAAGAGGATGGAACTCAAAGAAAAAGTAGAACCATGCAAAAGGCTTTCGAGGACAACAGCAGAAGACTTCCCACATCCAGCTCTTTCAAAGCTTAATTAGAAAAATGCCAGAACAGATGCACAGCCATTCTCAGCCACAACCGCTGAAGTGACCATACACAACTTTTGCCTACCACAGAATCGCAGTAAGATTACAGAACAACACACAGCAAGGTCAAAAAGGGATTTTTCATCTCATTTCCAATGACACAGAAGAACTAGCTTTCATTAGTTATGTACACAGGAACACGCTCCATCAAAGTGTATCCTGTGTACATGCATCAGCCCTACAATGAGCACAGAAAGGCAACAGCTATCAGATCTGTGAGTGTCAAACTGCCCAGCTTAAGACAGCATCAGCAGGAACAATGTCAAGGCTACTCTTCCAATACTGCTTTCTCATTTACCAGTTGCTTTTCACATTAAAAGGTTATCTTTCGGGTTTTTTTTTTGTTTGTCTGTTTTTTTATAGCAAGTATGATATTGTTTATCACATTTCAAGATTAGTAGAAGATATGATTACCTGGGACATATTTCTGATCAGCTGCTCGAAGTCATCACTAGAGGATTTCCCATTCATCTGTGGAGTAATGGATCTCACTGATGCTTCCAGCACATTAGCTGGGCTGCCATTCTGCTGAGCCAACAAATACGACTCATTATGCACTAAGGACCCTACATTCACACCATGGTGGAGAAGCTGGGGGAATTCACCAGTGGAATGTACAGAAGGAGTAATATTTCCCTGAAAAAGATTGATAACAACACATTTATGGATACACCAGAGTTCTTCTTACTTATCATAAAGCATCATGACTGGTTAATAGCTTTTAAAAAATATTATAAGTCCCAATTTCTG
This sequence comes from Numida meleagris, assembly GCF_002078875.1. NCBI lineage: Eukaryota > Metazoa > Chordata > Aves > Galliformes > Numididae > Numida > Numida meleagris. The sequence continues at coordinate 31,493,034 of NC_034438.1, forward strand.
ATTTTAGAAATATGATTTAAAAATAAAAAATATTTTTAATATTTATAGTTGATGTCAAGTTGTGAATTATTAGCTAAAACATTAACGAAGTTGATGAAAATAGCAGGCTGAAGTACTCTAACACTACATTAGTGGTAAACATGTCTGAACAAGCTTTTTCTATGCTGCAAAGTTTTTGGAAAACAAATTGTTCAATTACTTTACAAGAAAAAAAAAGTATGCACATTTTGATGAATGAAAAGAAACCTCATCTACGATGTAGGAAACAATGGTCTGAATGAAATTTCACCAATCTGGGTTTCTCCATCACTACACTCTGAGGCTGCCCCTGTGACACCCCACAAGCTAGAATTACATACAAAAATACTGAGCAACTCTAATGTCACCAGACTGATCTGAAAACCAGTCATATACAGACAGGCCTGACAATACCTTCCTATTACAGCAGAAAATAAGAGAAGTCCCGACCTTGCCCAGACCTTGTAAATAACCTAATTTGATGCAGGTCTCAGCCAGCCAATCTAATGACTGGCTGGGAATGAGGGAACAGAGATACTACTCGATACAAATGCATAAAGCTCAGGAGAAGCCCTCAGTTACCCACTGTTCCACTTGCTTGCTGACTGTCAACAAGGACTGATTTATTCTACATGAGTTTCATGCTTGCCTGGCACACTAATCTCAGTTTAGGACCACGTTACTTTGTCCTCAAGTACTTTTAACAGACTCACAGTACAAACACTCTAGCAGTCTGTACCACAGCAGAGAAAATTGATTCTCCTTCCACAAAGCCTTCTTTTTACATTTCAAATATCAAGAAAAAAAATCTCAATTTGTGAATGTAATCTAAGATGGCTACTGAATTAGTTTCAACTGTTTAAATAGGCTACTGCCTTTAAATTTATCACAGTATTGTCCTCATGGTCTGGTCAGAAAATATCAGTATAATTCTTCACCACAAAATTCCATCTCATCCAGGTGCTTTAGGAAAACGTATCAGAACAAACATCATTTGTTGAAAATCCTACCTGTCTTGAAATTGTCTCAAGTTAGAGAGCAGTACAACGTAACATTGGAAAGGAAAGCCCTCAACAGCACTTAGCCTGCTCTGCCAGAACAAAATGGGAAAGAAGAAAAATAGGATACTTTTGAACTCAAGTGATTTCCTCTGCAGTGACTATGTTCTGTTGACCAAGTTCAGGAGGAACTACTCATGTTACATTTCAAACAAATCAGAATACCTACAAGGTACACACATGCATTTTCTTTAACCCCATACAGTCATTTCAGCAAACCTGTAAGGAACAAATAGCCAAGTTTTGTTTCACAGCAGGTAACAGAATTCAAGAACAGTCCAATCTCCCTTATGTTGTACGTGTGGATATAAAACTAAGAAAGTCTCTTCTATACTGTGTTTTCTCATCTGCTTGAGTCCACACTACAGATTAATTCACCTTCACCTTCCCAATGTCAACCACTTCCATGTATAAAGGCTTTCAACGAATTGTCAATTAACTTGCTTAGTTTTTGCTCTCCTCCACTTTCAAATCTACTAATACATTCTCCTGCCATATTTCTTCCTATACAATTGTGGTGCAATTATTATTTATAAAAATATTTTACACCATTGTAATTAGCATATCTCAAACTATTTCTATTTAAAAAAAAAAATTAAATTGACATAGCAAGATAAAGCAGTTAAATGAGATACAAATTCAAACTGTTTCCTGTAAACTTGAAGGCCACACCCTACAGATATAATATCACAAATTTTAATCAGTCAGGTATATGTTCATTTTCCAAACTGCTGTGCTTATTGCAAAAAATAGCACTAGACTACCAGTCCTGCTGAAAATTATCACCCTCAAATTTTGCTTGGTCAAAGGAATAAAAAGACAACTCATCATCTTGGGGAAAGCAAGCAATGTTAGCCTAAGCAAGGCAACAGCACTGTGTGAACAAAATGATTCTGCTCCATGAAGTGGTGACAGTTCAAAAGCCTCTCCATGGGCCCGTTGGAGACTTTGGGGTGGTGACCTCAAACTATGCAGGCTTCAGCCAGCATGATTAAACCCTGAGGAAAATATATTAAATATTTAGATTTCATTTAGTACTATTCTAAACACACCATTAGTCTGTCTTGGACCCATTTAACATGGCAGAAACTTGAATTTTCACCTGCCAGGATAGCAAGAAGGTAAAGGCTCACTGGTATTATCATCAGTTCTATGAAACCCATGTGTGCATGAAAACCAGCTTTGAACAGAGAGACTAGTCATCTTCCCAGACAAAAGAGGGATTTTTTTTTTTTTGTTACTGCTAAGAGCAAAATTTGAGACTCTATAAGCAAAAAAAAAAAATTAAAAAAATTAAGAAATAGAATAATCATCTATCATCTTTCCATCATCTATCACCTTTCTTGGTCAACCACAGAGGTCTCAGAGGATTAGAGGCTTGCCACTGTGACTCCCATCTACAAGAAGATTCGTAAGGAGGATCCAGGGAACTACAGGCTTGTCAGTCTGACCTCAGTGCCAGATAAGGATATGGAACAGATCATCTTGAGGGAGATTACACAGCACATGCAGGACAACCAGAAAATTAGGCCCAGCCAGCACAGGTTCACAAAAGGCAGGTCCTGCTTGACCAGCCTGATCTCCTTCTATGACTGAGTGACCCACCTGGTGGATGAGTCCACCTAGTCTTCAGCAAAGTCTTTGATACTGGCTCCCACAGTATCCTCCTGGAGAAGTCGGCAGCCCGTGGCTTGGACAGATACACTCTGGTGGGTAAAGAACTGACAGGAAGGCCAGGCCCAGAGAGTGGTGGTGAAGGGAGTAAAATGCAGCAGGCAAATAGCCACGAATGGTGTTCCCCAGGGGTAGGTATTGGGGCTCGGCCTGTTCAATATCTTTACTCGTGACTGGGACATACCCTCAGTAAGTTTGCAGATGACACCAAGCTGGCAGGAAGTGTCAATCTGCCTGGGGGAAGGAAGGCCCTGCAGAAAGATCTGGACAGGCTGGACAGCTGGGCTAGGCAAATGGGATGAAGTTCAACAAGACCATGTGCTGGGTCCTGCACTTTGACCACAACAACCTCAGGCAACGCTACAGGCTTGGGGCAGAGTGGCTGGAAAGTTGTATGGAGGAAACGGACCTGGGGGGTGTTGGTCAATGCTCGGCTGAACGTGAGCCAGCAGTGTGCCCAGGTGGCCAAGAAGACCAATGGCATCCTGGCTTGCATCACAAATAGTGTTGCCAGCAGGAGCAGGGAAGTGATCAACTCCCTGTACTCAGCCCTGGTGAGGCTGCACTTTGAGTACTGTGTTCAGTTTTGGGCCTCTCACTACAAGAAAGATGAGGCCCTGAAGTGCATTCAGACAAGGGAAGTGAAGCTAGTGAAGGGTCTGGAGCACATGTCTTATGAGGAGCAGCTGAAGGAGGTGGGATTGTTTAGTCTGGAGAAGTGAAGGCTTGGGGAGACCTTATACTCTCTACAACTACCTGAAAAGAGGTTGTGGTGAGGTGGGAGTTGGCCTCTTCTCTCATGTAACTAGGAATAGGACTAGAGGGAATGGCCTCAAGTTGTGCCAGGGGAGATTCAGGCTGGACATTAGGAAATACTTCTCCGAGAGAGTGGGCAGGTGCTGGAACAAGGACGTGGTGGAGTCACTGTCCCTGAAGATGTTCAAGAAGCGTTTAGATGCTGTAGTAAAGGACGTGGTTTAGTGGGAAATATTAGTGATAGGTGGATGGTTAGACTGGATGACCTCAGAAGTCTTTTCCAACCTTGGTGATTCCTTGATTCGATGATTCTAATACTAAGGCACAGAAAATCACTGAAGATAAGGAACTGACACTGTGCAGGTGTTTTTTTTTCAAGTGTATCAACAGTAAAAAGAAAATTAAGGAAAATGTAGGTCCCCTACTAAAAGAGGTGGGTGCACTGGTAACGGGACACTGAGAAGGTGGAGATTCTGAAGCTTTCTTTGCTTCAGTCTTTAATGCTAAGACTAGCCCTCAGGAATCCCAGACCCTGGATAAGAGAGAGAGTATGGGAAAAGGAAGATTTTCCATTGGTCAAGGAGGAGCTGATCAGTTACCATCTAGCCAAAAATCAATGCACACAAATCCCTGAGTCCTGATGGGATTCACCCATGTGTGCTGAAGGAGATGGCAGAGGTGATTACTGAACTGCTCTCCATCATCTTTGAAAGGTCTTGGCGAATGGGAGAGGTGCGTGAAGACTGGAGGATAGTCAATGTCACTCCAGTCTTCAAAAAGGGGCAAGAAGGAGGGTCCAGGAAATTACATGCCAGTAATCCCCACCTCTGTCCCTGGAAAGGTGATGCTTTGTTTCCATAGAAAGAATATTGCTTTGTTTTACAATTTGGCTAATGATAGTTGTCTTTGATTGGTTTCCTCCTTGCTGTAATGTCTGCAATGTATGGACATAATGTGGAATAAGAAAAAAGATGGTATGGATAAAATTTCTAAGTATGATAAAACTTACACTATAATCCTGCAGACAGATGCTGAATGTAATGAAATAGTACTTAAATTTGGTATTTTCAAAATGCTTTTAATAAGAAAGAAACTATTCCAGTCATGCCTGTATCTCATCAGCATTTAAAGCAATGTAATCATCATTGCTAGGTCTCTGCTGCCAAAAAAAGAACAAATTCCTGGTTTATCTGCATTTTAGAGTTACTACATGTACCACAAGGATGTATTTCATGCAGTACAACTGTGCTGAGCAGCAAAAAAGTCAGTGAGAGCAAAAAGAAAATCAAAAGCATTGGAGCACAAGTTAGCCCCACAGCAATCCTGTGTGGGAAGTGGTGGGTGAGGACCCGCTGGCAGGCTCGCTGCAGGAGGTTCCTTAGCCACCCCAAATTCCTCTCCAAAGGAGAAGGCAGTATGCACAAAAACACTGCAAGAGCAGCACCAAAACCTCCTCCAAGTCTCCTGCAAAGCAAGCAGCAGCGACACATGAGGAACCCTTCTCCCCAGCAGTGCTTCAAAGCCATTCTGGTACCTGTGCCTTCATCTCCCAGAGAAATGGCTCTGTCCTCAGACGGGTATGAAGCAGACAATAACAATAAAAAATTAAAAAAAAATAAATATGCGAGGAATGTTGCCGAGCCAAAGGATTTTTTGTTCTGGTAGAGAAAGAAGGAGAGAAGGAGGCAGTGGATGAGCAAGAGATTGAAAGGAAAAGAAGTGGCAGATACTGTTTGTCTGTGCTGTCTGTTTTCTTTAATATATTTTATATAGAAAATACTATTGAAAGACTTGGAAAATGCAAAGTATCACAATTTCTGCTTCTCTTTTTTGTCACTCTTTTCCAACATCAAGATTGCTCTTCACAAGCTGAAAACATTCACAGAAGAGCAAGAAATACTAAGAGGGAGAAAAAAATCTCACTGCTTCAGTGCTCTTCAACTCAAGTGAGGGGTGAAGCCAGGAGAGTAACTCTCAATAAAATATTCCTTCAACATTCCTAGATTTTTCCCACTCAAGTTCTTAACTCTGCAGAGACAAATCTGCAGTGTAAATAAATCCTGTTTGCTCATTTAAGGAAAAAAGAAACCTATCTTTAAAGCACCTGCCAATAGGCATCAAAGCATCAGATTTGCTGACTCCAGCATTCTGCCTCACCAATATACAGGTGAAGCAACATACTGCTCAGCCTACACTCCTGCACTGAACAAAAATGCAAACTCAAGAGGCTCTATTTAAGTACACATCAATAATTAAGGAAATTAGTTTCCAATTAACACACAGAAGCTTTAAGGAAATACAAGAGAGCAAATCTGAAGAAACATCTGCATAGAGATACTAATTTCTCAGATCTTCTCTAGGTGTTTAAAAGACCGCTTATCTAGCAAAAAAAATCCTAGGAGGAAGCCTAGCAGTTTAGACTATAAAAACAGCAGTAGCATCCACTGTATTTGAATGCTAGAACTCTGTACTTACATCTTAGGAAAACATGACAGATGTTTACAAAATTGCCAGGTCATTTTCCAGATATGCACAAACAGAAGATGGTTTCACAGTTCTTTATGCCTACCAGGTCAGATATTAGGAAAATTTTCTTAGAAAATGTAGTAAGGCATTGAAACAGGTTGTCCGGAGAAGTGGTGGAGTCACCATCCCTGGAGGTGTTTAAGGAATGTTTGTATGTGGCACCTAGGGACATGGCTTTGCAGCCACGGTGAGGATGGGTCAACGGTTTGACTAGATCATCTTAGTGGTCTTTTCTAACCACAACAATTCTGATTCCAGATGCTGTGCCTCAAGACAGAAATATGTCCTACTCTCAATTTTATGAGACCACCGCAGGCCCAAATCTCTGCTGGGATGCTCACAACGAAACAGTTCAATTTAGAAAGTTAACTGCCATCATTTCTTCTCTGCTCTTATCCTCTCTTTCACACCAATACGTTCCTGACAGAGGGTCTTCTCCTGAGAATTCTGCAATAGTTTTGGACCTCCTTAAAAACTCAAACTAATTACAAACACAACAATTTAACAGACTGTCACTTACAATTTACCTTAACAGACAGACCCTGGTTCAACTTTCAGGATAGCTCATTGTACGTGTGAGAATTTTAGCCATCTTAGTCTGCAGCAGGTACAGACTGCAACAACCGCTCATCGCACTGCTCAGCACTGTTTCATATGCTTTGTCGTTCTCACTAGCTTAGGAGTTCCAAGAGCACAATGCCTTTCCAGCCATAAAAAGAAAACTAAGAAGTGGCCCTGAGCAAAATTGCAGCTTTGAAAACACCAAGAAAGCTAATTTTCTGAAATGACTATTGTATTATTTAATTCTTTGTCTTGTTTCAACATTATTTATAAGCATTTAAATAAAGCAAAGAAGAAACAGACAATCTCAGGTTATACTGCAGGGAAGAAAAAAAATCAGAGAGGAAAAAAAAAAAAGGACACTTTCTAAAGAGATGACCCAAATCTAAGAATGGAAACTTGTAATTTCATGTTCAGGTGTTTATACGAGCATAAATCAAGACATTCACATACAAGTAGTTCTATCAGCTAGACTGGGTATGTGTGCAGGCTACTGAATTTACGACGTAGACAATAAGCCTGTGAGGTTAGGGCTGCAGGTGAAATGATAACTCTTTTTTTTTTTTAATACACATCTGGAATTAACCATGGAATATTGGTAGTGCCTCATTTAGGTGGTTGCATTTAGAAAAACAAGCATCCTTCAACTTCAAAAATAATGTCTATAAGTGAAAATTAATCTGTCTTTTCGGCAAATACATGCTAATGTTTCAGGCACATCTTGTTCTTGGACTGTACGTACCTACAGTCATTATCACAGAATTAACTGTGTATTTTTGGATGACAGCTTCCAAATAACAGAGCCTCAAAGAACCTCTCAAAGAGCTTTTCACCAAGATTTTTTTAAATCTCTCCAAATTTAATAAGTCATCACATATCAAAAAAATGCAAAATTAAAAAAACAACACATAGTCACTGATGGAACTGTAGACACCATATTTGTAAGTGTAAAAAAGCATCAAGATAATCTACAGGAAACTGTAAAGTGCCATGCAGTTGTAGCAGCCTCAGGAACACAAGGACTCCTCTCACCAGATACACTCTAGCCAGGGAAAAGATGCAGCTTTGTGCTTCAACAAGGTCAAAATGCAGAGTCTCCCTCCTTTACTTCAGCATTCATGCATACCAGCCACAAGCACTAAGTGAGCCTTCATGTGGTATGTTTCAGGTGTTCGAATGTTGCACGTTCTGTTCTTACAGAACACAGCACTTCAGAGAGTGACGAGAATACACAATAAGCAAAGAAAAACAGGTTTCTTTTTCTGCCTGCCTCATGCTGTTTAAAGTGTCAAGACTGACCTTAAGACTGCAAAAAGCATTTCTAAGTTGCAGAAGTGGCTGGGCTATACTTACAGAAGAAGGAAGAGCTCTGTGGGTGTTGGCTGTACATGAAAAGCAGGTTATAGGGTTATAACAGTAACAAGTAATGCTCAGCTGGTGGCTGGACTTGATCCTAGAGTTCTTTTCCAACCTTAATGATTCTATGATTCTGTAGCTGCCTGTCTTGCAGGAATCAATAGAAAAACTATTTGCAGAGTAAGACGTATAATTAAAGGCTGTTGATGTGGTCTACCTAGACTTCAGCAAAGCCTTTGACACTGTCTCCCACAGTATTCTCCTGGAGAAACTGGCAGCTCGTGGCTTGGACAGGTACAC